>NW_028327595.1:324019-628038 GCF_031878675.1 Megascapheus bottae
TGGCATAAAAATTGCCATGAAACTCTATAACTCCAAGTAACCCCTCAAAAATGTTAGTGGAGTGTCAAGAGTTTGACTTTGTGGTTGAGTGCTTGCCTAGCATGCATGAAGACCTATGCATGTAAGTGGAGCTGGGACTCAAACTGGTATTTTTCTAGCCTTGAGCAAGACAGCTAAGTTTATGCCATACAAAATGAATCCAGAGCTGGGGAAAAGTCAACCATGGAGCCAGTGAGAAATGAGAAAAAAGATTTAATAGATAACTTGTGAGTAGGATGTCTGCGAACTTAAAGCAATGATGACACAGCATAAGCAATAATTCTCTACTGTTCCTAATTTACAGGGCCCTGTGTTCCCAAACCTGTATTAATTGACAAGCTAGAGCACTGTGCAGAACTCTGGATAGGAAATTCCTCTGACAAGAATATCACAGGTGAGTGAATGCATCTTCATATTGATGTTGGAGCCTGAGCCCCATTGGTAAGTTCATGTTGTGATGTACTGAGCAATAATATTCTTAGTTACCCTAAATCCTGTGTGGAACCTATGGAATTCTTTGTGAATGAATCAAGAATCATTTTCTTTTCCCAATCCTATGCCTGGTCTCAGGGCCTGAGCATGGTCCTTGGGTTTTCTCAAGGCTAGCTCTCTACTTCTTGAGTCATAGCACCACTTCTGGCTTTTTCTTTGTATGTAGTACCAAGGAACTGAACCAGGTCTTTGGGCATGCTAGCCCAAACCCCTGGCACCAAGAATCATAGGGTGATATGACGAATTCTATGTGGCAGTAGAGTTAAAGTTAGATTTCTCTGTAGAAATCACTGTGAAACAAAATAAAATGAGAAAGCCATGAGCCCGTGGCTCATGCCTGTAATCCTAGCTACTTAGGAGGCTGAGATCTGAGGATCAAGGTTCAAAGACTAACCTATCACAAAAACACCTTAGACTCTTCTCTCCAATGAACCAATAGAAAATGAGAAGTGGGGTTGAGGCTAAAGACATAGGGCAGTAGCCTTGAGCTGAAGAGCTCAGGAAGAACAGCCAGGTCTAGAATTCAAGTCCCATGACCGCAAAACAAGAAAGAAAGAAAGAAAGAAAGAAAGAAAGAAAGAAAGAAAGAAAGAAAGAAAGAAAGATATTTCATTTCTTTAAAACTAAGACTATAAATGATTGAGCAAACAAGGAATAAGTCAGGGCATTATTCTCTGATAAGGATAATATCTTTTTGCTGGTAGGAAGAGACTGGTATTCAGAACCAGACCTTTCCACCAGAAATTGAGCCTAGTGGTAGAGTGCTTGCCTAGCATGCACAAAGACACAGGTTTGATTCCTTATTACCACATACATAGAAAAAGCCAGAAGTAATGACTTCATTGATAGGGTTCTAGTCTTGAGAATACCCAAGGACAGTGGTTAGGTCCTAAGTTCAAACCCAGGAATGGAAGAAAAAAAAAACAACAAAGTTTCAATCAACATAAGAAAATTAACTAGACAATGAGCTGGGGATTTTCTGGTCTTCCAAGGTTCTGAGGGACAGGAGTGTTAGAAAAGGAATTTTTATAAGACTTCAAATGGAAAGAAACAAATTTCAAAATTCCCACAAATACCTAAATTGAGACTTTAGTGACAAGTTGTAACTGAAGGGATATAGGTGTAAGTCCTTACTCTCAAGAATCGTTCTTGCTTGGATCAAAGGCAAACAGACATATAAACCAAACTTGTGGCCACTGAATCTAGAAAAAATTCGTGTTCCTCACTTAATGGTTAATAAGAAAACAGCATTGAAACTGGGTAAGGTAATCCTATCTGCTACTCAGGACCTGAGACTCTTATTTGTAGTTAACTCTGGAAAAGAGTAAGTGGGGCTGTAGCTACAGGATAGTGGTTATAGTCTTCTGCTGAAGTGTTCAGGGACAGGGCCGAGGCCTATGAACTACAAAAAAAAAGAAAAGAAAAGAAAAGAAAAGAAAGTTTTAAAAAGATGCAAAACAGCACAGTATTTAGATTATTTCTCAAAAATAAAAGAAAGGCAGCTATTCCTCAATGTATAAACAAAACATTATTTGAAAAAAAACAGCTGCAGGTATAGTATAGGTAGTACTCAGCTTAAAACTGTAGCAATAACTAGTTGGGTAATTTCAATAAATATTTCCTGTGATATAAAAGAGAACTAAAACACAGAAAAACATTATTGGTCATTGTAAAATATCATTTTCTTAATATGTTAGGGAGAAAAGCATATATTTCTCACAAATCAATTTCCACTTTTATATTTTAAAATATCTAACACTTAGGATGGGAAAGTAAAGTCATTACCTTTACAGTAAGGAATATTTGTATCTCATGTATGTTTGTGTCTTTTTTTCTATGACTCATTTTAGATGTCCAGGTAATGGAAAATGTGTTCAAGACCTGCCAGGAAAGTCCACATGAATGTCTTTGTGAAGTAGCAGTTGCAAGTAGTATCGAAGTGGAGGAAAACGTGAGATTAGCAACAACTTTAAATTTGAGCTCTGCACATAATCCAGAGCTGATTAGTAATAACGGTAACAACTTAGGGGTGAGGACTGAGGAGTTCATTAAGTGTCAGAACATGTTTCTGTCTCCTAAGCCTGATGAGATGCATGCTGCATATAGATCTCGTATGTCTCCTGTTCTTAAAAAATCCATCGGATATTCAGAGCATTTTATTCATGATTGTGACAGTCCAAAAGATCTGCAGTATCATAATTCTGTTCTCCCTGCCCAAGAAATTCTTCAGGGAGGGAGGAAAACTGCTAAATGTACTGTGTGATGAAAAATATTGTACTTAACACCGACCATCACTACACATCCGAAAATGTACACAGGAGAGACTCCTCATACATGTAGTGAATGTGAGAAATCTTTCAGTAATGAAATATGCCTTACAATACCTCAGAGCAAATATCCTGAGATATGTGATGCGTACATCAAGTGTGAAAATTAATTTCTGAGAAGTCAGACCTGACGCTCCAACCTCGATCTCCAAGAGAAGACAAACTTTATGAATATGAGGAACGTAATAAAATTTCTGCCCAGAATTCAGCTCTCAGCACACATCAGAGATCTCACACAGAAGAGAAATCTTATGAATGGGATAAATGTGGGAAGACTTTTAGACTGAAATCATACCTCACTTTGCACCAGAGAAGACACACAGAAGAGAAACCTTATGAATGTAACAGATGTGAAAAGTCTTTCACCCAGAAGATACACCTTCGAGTTCATCAAATAAAACACACAGAAGAGAAATCTTATAAGCGTAATGAATGTGGAAAGTCTTTCCAAGGGAAGGGAAAACTTCGTGTTCATCAGAGAATACACACAGGAGTGAAACCTTATGAATGTAACCAATGTGTGCAACAAATGTGGAAAGACCTTCAAGTGGAAGTCATATCTTGATGGGCATAATAGAACACACCCAGGAGAGAAAACTTATGCATGTAGTGAATGCGGAAAGTCTTTCAAATGGAAGGTAAAACTCCATGTTCATCAGAGAATATACTCAGGAGAAACACCTTAGGAGTGTAACATATGTGGAAAGTCCTTCACACAGAAGCCAAACCTCAACATGCATAAGACAATTCAAATAGGAGAAAAACCTTATGAATGTAACCGATGTGGAATGTCTTTCAAATGGAAGTCTTCCCTCAAATTGCATCAGAGAACACACACAGGAGAGAAACTGTACGAGTGCATCAAATGTGGTAAGACCTTCAGATGGAAGTCACATTACAGGAGGCATAACAGAATTCACACATATTAGAAACCTTAGGAATATAACCAAAGTTGAATGTCTTTCGTGCAGTATTCACCCTTCAAGAAGCGTAAGAGAGTTCACACATATGAGAAGCCTTAGCAATGTAATAAATAGGAAAGACTTTTTAGTCTGTGGAAGAAAACTCAGCTTGTGTCACAGAACCAACACAAGATAAAACCCTTAATGAATGTAGCAAATGTTCATTCTTTGCCCCAGAAGGCACAAGTCAAGATTTATCACTAAACACCCACAGGATAGAATCCTATGAATAAAATGAAAGGGAAATTTTTTTGAAGAACTCATAGTTGAGTTTGCATGATACCACACAGACACAGGATGAAAATCGTATGAATATAAGAATATGAAAAATCCATCATGAACGCATGACTAAGTATAAAATGCACATAGGAGAGAAAAACCTTATGAATATTACAAATGTGGAAAGTGTTTGACCTGAAAGGCATACTTCTGTGTTCATCACAAACCTGATTCCCATAGAAGAAAAGAAAACTAATGAATAGAACAAATGTGCAATGACTTTTAATCAGAAGTCAGTCTTCAGTACATTTCAGAACATACACAATAGAGAAATTCTGAGTAATGAAAAACATTCAGCTATATATAGAATCTCTGTATATGGGAGCCTTAGGGTAAGTCTTCTAAACAAAGTCAACCTTCAGCAAGCATTAAGAGCACTCACAGAAGAAATAATAGCATGTAGGAAAACCTTTGTCAGAAACCTCTAAAAGCTGACTGTGTGGCTTAGTGGTAGAGTGCTAACCTATCAAGGATGAAGGCCTGGGTTAGATTCCACAATACTACGTGAAAAGAGCAAGCCAGAAGCAGCACTGTGGTTCAAATGGTAGAGTGCTAACCTTGAGCAAAAGTAGCTCAGGCCCTGAGTTCAAGCCTAAGGATTGGAGAGAGACAGAGAGAGAGAGAGAGAGAGAGAGAGAGAGAGAGAGAGAGAGAGAGAGAGAGAGAGAGAGAGAGAGAGAGAGAGAGAGAGAGAGAGAGAGAAAAGAGAGAGAAAGAGAGAGAAAGAGAGAAAAACAGGAACTTCTAAATTTTACAGAGAGAGAGAAGGAGAGAGAGAAGGAGACAGAAACTAATTTCTAAACTTTACAGTCTTTCTATTTCCTTACAAATTCATCTATGTCATTCTTTCTGACAGAAGCACAGAATTCCATTGTGTAAAAATACCATATTTGATCTACTCATCAACTGACGGGCATCTGGGTTGGTTCCATACCTTTGCTATAGTAAATAGTGCTGTGATAAATGTTATTGTTCTAGTGAATTTAGTATGTCCTATCTGGACGATTGGCAAGTAGTGAAATTGATGGATCACAGGGGAGCTCTATGTTTAGTCTTTTTGGGATACTGCCATAGTGCTTTCCATAGTGGTTGAACGAGTTTGCATTCCCACCACAGTGTAGTTGTGATCCCTCCTGGCCACATCCCCTCCAGCATACGTTATTAGATCTGGATCTTGGCCATTCTAACTGGAGTGAGGAGGAAAAGGGAAAGAGGAACTGAAACTTTCTCTCCTTACAGATGACATGATTCTGTATTTAAAGAACCCTATAGACTCTACTCCGAAGCTGCTTGAGCTGATATAAAACTTTGGTAAGGTAGCAGGGTATAAAATTAACCCTCAATGTCAACTGCCTTCTTATATGCCAACAAACGAGAGGAATGAGGCAAGAATCAGGATAGCAACTCATTTTGCTATCAAAGAAAATAAAATACCTAGGAATTAACTTACAATGTAAAGCACAATTTGATGGAACTATAAAACCTGGAGAAGGAAATTAACGCAGAACTGAGGAAATGCAAAAACCTATGCTCCTGGTTTGGAAGAAGTAATATTGTAAAAATGGCAATCTTCAATCAATATCCCAATGTCATTCTTTAAAGAAACAGAAGAGGAAATCCAAAATTTCACTTGGAATAATAAATGACCCTTTATAGTCTGTCTTCTTGCATGATACATAATGTTTAATCTCACCTTCTCCACCAAAATCTCACCTTTCTCATTGAGACATAGGTGGCCCTGTTTACTAGCAGCAAAGGCTCAAACGCGCAGTTTCAGGTGTCACCACTGCCTCTGTTACTGGGTAGATCCAACTCTGTCATTGATTCTGAGGTCTGCTCTGGGAGTCTTGGTCACAAGTTGTTCTGTGGCTTCTGCTGCCAGCCTGTGCCTATTTGCTTCCTTTTCCTCCAGCAGCCTACAACAGGGAATGAAGTTCAGGTGCTGATGCTCTCCTTCATATGCAGGGCAGGATGAGCCCAACCCTCCCTCATCTTCCTCTTCCAATTTTTCGGAAAAAATGTGCTGGCAGAAGTCCTCAGGTGTGGCGCATGGCTGATCCACACTTTTAATCCAGGCTGGTCAGGAGGCTGAGATCTGAGTATGGAATTTCCAAGTCACCCAGAACAGGAAAGTCTGATAGATTCTTACTACCAAAAATAAAAACAGCTGGGAATGGAGTTTGTGCTCCAGTGGTAAAGGGCTAGTCTTGAGTACAAATGCTTAGTGCCCAGGCCCTGAGTTCAGGCTCCAGCACTGCCAACAACCTCACTTTAGTGAGATTTTAGCTTTATCCATGTAGGCACATCTCACTGGAATATTTGCTGGTAGAGATAGTCTTCATAATTTTGTCTCAAGGTAAGGGTCCTCCTGGGGTAGTACACAAAAGGTGTCATGGAGAGAGGAGCCCCACTTGCTCCAGGTTTGAAGACGGCATAGGTCAAGCCAGCATGGAGTTGGCACATCAGTCTTTTTCCTAGCACCACATACCAGTGAATGTCAAATGACATTGATTGTTGAGGGATTGTGTGATTGAAGTGCCCTCTTAAGGGCAGTGTTAGCACATCCAAACTTGGATACCAGGAATGCTGAAATCTCAAAGCTAAGATTTCTGTTGCCTACAGAAATGCTGGTGTGTCTGTGATTCACTAAAAGTTCAGGTGCAAAGATTCTGAAGCTTGATGCCATGTGTTTATTCCATTTAGTAAAATTATTTTAATGCACTGTATAAGTTAAAACATTTGATAAGCGTCAGGGGTAGTGAAAACATTGTTCTTGAATTCAGGTGTCTGGCAGGGTAATGGGGCGGTGTTGGTGGCTGGGACTATGAAGCTGGAGCTGCTATCAAACCATGGATCATGTTCCTCTTTGTCTGGGAGAAATGACTCCAAAGATGAAATTTGAATGGTGAGGAAAAGATGATGATGTACTCAGGAAATTTCTCCTAAACAAATGCTCATGTGGAAGTGGGATGGGGGCTGGGCATGTCTGAGGCAGAGCTTAAGGGGGCTTCTCATGGCGTTGAGAACATTCCTTGCGACTTCAGGCATGCAGCAGGGTGTTTTAGATGACCATTGTGAGATGGATGGAATAAGACTGGAGACAAGATGAATGCTGGGATCCTGCAATGCTCTTGCATGAGTGGCTGGT
Source organism: Megascapheus bottae (assembly GCF_031878675.1). Taxonomy (NCBI): domain Eukaryota; kingdom Metazoa; phylum Chordata; class Mammalia; order Rodentia; family Geomyidae; genus Megascapheus; species Megascapheus bottae. Next base: position 331,267 of record NW_028327595.1, read on the forward strand.
GGTTCACGTGAAAGAACTAATTATGTCTAAAAAAGAAATCAGGAATTTGTTTTGATTAGATAATACCTGTAATCCGAGGCATATTCAGGATCCTGATCTTAGGATTGTGGTATAAAACCAACCCAGCAAAGGGAAAAATGCATGAGACTCATACTCCCAGTTTAGAGCAAGAACAACGGGCCCGGGCTCGCCACCCACCGCCGCCATCCTCACGGGAGAGGGCGGCTTGAGGCGGAGGAAAAGGAGCGAGAGCGAGGCCGGCAGGCCCCCGACCGACGGGGGGCGCGGGGCTCAAGAGCTAGAGTGCTACCTTGAGCAAAGAAAAGCTAAGAAAAAGCTCCAGGTCTTGAGTTCAAGGCCAGGAATGAAAGAAGGAAGGTAAAAAAAGGGAAGTATGTGAGGAAGGGAAATATATAAATGAAAGAGAGAAGGAATTAGAAATTTAAAACTAGAGAATATTTAAAAGTCATCAGTCCTTCTAAGAAAAGTGTTGGAGTATGGATTCATTTGTGGTGAACTGGAAGCCCAGCAGTGAATTGTTAACCAAAGAGTCACCATGATGAGCAAAGGATAGAAATCTGCATGAGCCTCTTAGCGGATGGAGTAACAGAAGAGAACCTCAGCTCCCATCCCATAGTTAGAAGTATATAGAGATGGGGAAGTTGGCATCACCTTGATGTCATTGTGTCCATGGAGACTGGAAGCCATGGCTCTGTGATAGCACAATGTTCTGGTTACTGAGCTGGGAGGCTGAGGAGAGCCAACTCCTGGCCATGAAGAAATCAGAGTGGCAGCAGAGCAACTCTGCTGCAGTGTGTGCCTGCTTGGCTGTTCTTATTCTGTGGTGGATCAGGCCGGAGCGGGTGATAGTAACTGTTTTGTGGTCACAAGCCCTTCACCAAGAGCATCATCTGGGATCCTCATAAGCTACAGGGTGGCTGGAGTTGGGATGTGTGTGGGGTGGAAGTGACAGAGGGATGGACGCATGGCAAGGTGGGTGAAGAGATGAGAGGAATGATGAGAGCCCAGTTCATTGGTTTCCAAGGTTAATGGGTGGGAGGTAGAGAGGCATGATGGAGGAATGATGGAGGCAGGGGAAGGTGGTGACAGAGTGAGGCCATCTGTAGTGCCAGCCTAGCAATCATCTGAAGCCCATTGGCAGTTTCCTGATCCTTCACTTAGTCCTGCTCCTTGTGGAGGGGATGTCACGTGTACACAGAGCTAGGGGTGGGGCAATGTTAGTAGCACCTGGAGAACAATTGGCCTCTACCTGGTTGAGGGGTGGTTATGGCTCCCATGCTGGGTGGCCTGATAGCTATGGAACAGATCTCTCCTTAGCTACCACAGTCAGTGGCTGCTCTCCATCTAGGGTTAGGGCACCTGCTCAGCCATCAGGACACCCCATGCCAGGACAGAGGCCTACTATTAGATGGCAGCACAGGGGTGAAGATGATCTCACCGTAGCCCTAGTTACATGGCTGCCCCAGCATGCAGGACAGGATGAGCTGGGGGAAGATGTTCTCTGTGTTTTTCCACAGCCTATCCCGGCCTCTTCTTGTGTCTGATTAGACCAAGAGAGTACCAGGTTCCCTCTCATAGTCCTGGTTCTTTTTCTTTTACAGTCATGAGGCTTGAACTCAGGTCCTGGGTACTGTCCCTGAGCTCTTTTGCTCAAGGTTGATGCTCTACCATTTGAACCATAGTGCCATTTCCAGCTTTTCCTTTTCATGTGGATCTCTGATATGTCCAGTGCTGTGCCTGCAGGGAGGCACTCACCCCACAGACAGAGCCACCTCTGCCGTGACTGTGACTGCCCACAACCCTCACACCCACTCCTTGCACACCCCTCGACTCCAGTTTTAGCTTCTCTTGGACTGGGTGTCCAGCCTACCCCTTCCTACACTCACAAAGGGTCTACAATTGTCTTACCAGGGTCCTTTCTTCTGCCAGCCAGAGTACAGACTGTGCACATCTTGACGATCACAGAGCTCAAAGCCAAAGGCTGAGATGCAGAAGGGGGTGACCCAGTAGCTGCACAGGGCCCATGGATCATCCTGTGCATTCCCGAGCCTGTGACTTCCCCCACCCCCTTGGCAGGGAAGCTCCATGCCCACATCCTGATCCCTGGTCCACTCCAATTCCATTCTCCCTTGGATTTTGCAGACTGTCTACCATCAGGATCTAAAATTCTATTCATCACTTTATGTCCTTATCACTGATTTGCTACTTTGACAGGATCTCCCCGTGCCTGGAGAGTGGGCATGTCATGTACTCTCTGTGGAGAAGTTGCCCCAGGAGAAGAAATATGCACTTCATGTGAGTGTTGGACAGGGCAGGAGGGCTCCCTAGGATCAGAAGCCACAGGAGGGGTGCAGATGGGGGAATGCTAGGGGCCCCAGGGTACAGTGGGAGTTAGGGCACAGTTGGTTCCTTCTGCAGGGTTGACACCGCTTCACAAACCCAACAGAATGAGGTTCACATTACAGATGTCAGAGACAGTGCAGATTGCCAATGGGCGCAAGGGTCACTGTCACCCCCAGATGCTGGCTGCATGCTGGGATGCACGCAGAGATGTTTTCAAGATCAGATAATGAGGATGTTGCAGGGTGTAACCATTCTTTTCAGATGGCTCTCTAGCTCTCTTGAGCTTCATCTCTATCTTTGGCTTTTTCTTGGCAGTTAACTGGAAATGAGAGTTTCATGGACTTTCCTTTCTGGATTGGCTTCAAACAGAAGCTATGCACAGTTTTCAAACCATACCCTACTGAAGAAGGGAAGCTTGATCTGGTGCTTAACTGGGTTGCACTTTGGCTCCGTTTGCTATGCCTCACTGGAGGGGGCTCATCATTTGTAGACTAAGATCTCATGACCTTCAAAGCCAAATGCTACCTGAAAGTTCAGGGTCCCAGCCTATGTGTTGGGCCGGGGTGAATACATTCTCTGTTATGCTGGGTCATCAACCCATGTTTTAATCTGGAAGTAGGCAGTGCCACATTTGATAAGAACATCTGCCAGAGATTGTCACCTCATGAAAGCAGATTCAAATTTGTATTCCATTTCCTGTGGTGGAGAAATCCCCTCCAAGTTAGACAGGCTCACATCTACCTGCAGGTCATACTCCTAATGCACCCTTGAGTGTCCTCATGGTATTGGGATCTAAGTTTGTAGGGAATGCTGCTTTAGTCCATGAATTAGCTGGACAAGTGATGACAAACGTGTTGTGGATTAATATGAGAAAAATTTAAGAAGCCCTGGAGGAGCATCAACCTGACCCTCTGTGGTGCTATAAATCTGATAGGATGTTCCAGACTGAGAAACAATCACATGGCTTTGTGTTTGGCATCCCGACAAGTGAGTGCATGTCTTAGCTGTCAGCCAATACAGAGGAGGACATGAATAAGTGGGTGGAAAGCATCTGTCAGACCCCTGTCTGGGGGCAGGTGGAGAGAACATAGGAAGGTAGATACCATGGCTGTGGTGGGGCCAAAAAAAAGGGTAAAAGAGGCAAAGGAACCAGGTACTGGTAGCTCAAGACTGTCATCCTAGCTACTCAGGAGTTTGAGATCTGAGGATCACAATTCAAAGCCAGCCCAGGACAGAAACTCCATGAGACTCTTATCTGCAATAAACTACTGAATGCAAGAAGCTCAAGCTCAGTGACAGCATCCACGCCTAGCGTTCAAAACCCAGGACTGGCAGAAAAAAAGTATCAAAGGACAAGAAGCTGGCCAAAAGTTAGAGGGACTTTATCTTGACAAACAATACAATGATAAGTTGCACTCAGAAGACTTGCACAAAATCTGGAAATGCGTGAGACCTATCTATGTATGTTTCCTGTTTGTCTAAATATATATGTTTATGCATTTATATATTAGTATAGAGAGACAGATCAATACATATGACTATACATATATACATAGCCAGACACTTATGGGTGGGTGGTATACTGTGTGAGAGTTTGTGTTTGTGTTTTGTGGATGGCTATCTCTGTTTAAGAAAGATAGAAAATATGTAAATATCTTTAAAAAAACTTGATAAAATATAGAGAGACCTAAGCTCCTGAGGGAATCGAAAATGACAAGATTATTCACAGGCACGTTTATCCTTATGGATTCCTCAGCAAGTTTTAATTTTTTTCATTATTTTCTTTCTTTTTTTGAACCAGTGCTAAGGATTTCTCTCAGGGACCAGGTGCTGCCAATTACTAATTTTCTCATGGCTGGTACAAGAGGAACTGAGCCACAGTTCCACTTTTGCCTTATTTATTCGTGCTTAACTGAAGATAAAGATTTCTATCAGTGACTTTCTTTCAGGGGCTGGATTCTAACGAGGATCCCCAGACCTCAGGCTTCTCTATAGCTACAATTAACAATATGAGAACCCAGCACTGCGTTCCAATGCACAGGGCAAGAAATTGAGTGAATCTCTCAACTCCAATTAGCTATAATAAGCTAGAAGTGAAAGACCAATACCTTTGAGGAAAAGATGCTGAGGGTTATCACACAGGCCCTATGAGTAAGCCCTAAACCCTGTACACATGTGTGCATGCACACATTGGCAGATACACACACACATGCACACACACAATATCTCAGGCAATATTGTATTTTGAATTAATATCCAAAGATTGGACAAAGGATAGCAAGTAATAAAATCTGTTTTCCTTATCTACATTGAGGGAAAGGGATAAGTCACAAGATGCAGAAGCGAAGAATTCAGAGGCAAATGCTGTGAGTGAATAACTTGTAAAAAGCACATTTCTTTTCTTTTCTTTTCTTTTGTTTTTTCTGCCATTCCTGGGGCTTGAACTCAGGGCCTGAGCACTGCTCTTGGCTTTTCCCAAGTCTAGCCCTCTGCCACTTGAGCCGCATTGCCATATGGATTTTTATATCTGTGTGATATTAAGGACTCAAAGCTAGATCTTCATGGATGCTAGGAAAGCACTCTACCACTGGGCCAAACTCTAAACCCCGATAAAGTATTTATAAATAGTCATCATCATCATATCAAAATATCCTTTCTCCTACAAAGAATGAACACTTATCTATGTCTGTAAGACTTTTTTTTATGTCACCAATGCTTCTGTGATTTTCCCACTTGCATTTTTACAGATGACAGCAAAGATATTCATCAGGAAGAAAAATAGATTAGGATACAGAAACCTAACAACGTCCTAGTAGATTGAAGTGAATAATATGTGCAAGATGGCCTGGGTGTTTCATCTATTTGTAGAGTGCTTGGCTACCACACAAAAAGACTCTGGTTTGATTCTGGAGTACTATATACATAGAAAACGCTGGAAGTGGTGCTGTGGCTTGGTGGGACAGCTATAGCCTAAAGAAAGCCTAAGAACAATGGTCAGGCTCTGAGGTCAAGTCCCAGGACTAGCAAAGAAAATGTGCAAGAGGCAAAATGCAAGCTGAGAAGGCACTGTGAAGCAAAATGTCTTGTGAAGGGTAAGGGGAATAGTGACAGTTAAGTTTGGATCTTTCCTAAGAAAGGCTCCTTGATCCTGAGACCAGGCTAGCACTTATGCCTAGTTAATGACTTGCGATTTGAACAAAAAGGTGTGCTGTTTACTACATCCATATGTGAGGTGGGAAGGGAGATTCAGCCTCCAGTATGTCTTTGGGGAGGTGTTCTGTGAGCAAGGAGCTTTGGTCATTGGGCCTTGAAAGGTGACCCTACCTCCCTCACAATGGAACAGAATATGGAACCCTGGTAACCAAGCCACTGCATGTGACAACCAGCTCAAGCCAGCTCCCTTGTCCTGTGGCTCAGGATGAAGAAAGGTGTTGCTGTGCTGTTGCCAACGGTCAGGAGGCTCGGAACTCAGGCATGAGAGATATGGATCTCTCACTTGAAGAAGTAGATTCTGGACCAGTGCCAAGCCAAAATTCCCGTATATCAGGCATTTCTCTAGGAAGAAAGCCAGGAAACTCCAGGGTAACTCAGATGAGGTATATTGAGAGGAAACCTATTTGAACCCATCATCCTGCCCACACACTACAACCTTCTTGTGTGCTTTCAAGTGACTATACTGAGATTAGAGTGTGTCATTTCCAATCTACTCTATTCCAATTCCTCAGTGTGAAGTGTGGTCCCATTCCTACGTTTGAAATATCCACTGTTTTGCCAACATAATGTGATGGTAAGTCAGCTCAGACTCTGAATGAGCCTTGTAACCTATGGATCCTGGAGGAAGGCCTGTTGGAGATGCTGCTGACAAAGCTGATCGCTGCCTACCAGAAAGGTGATCTCTTTTATGTGGGAAACTTCCTGCACAATTTCAAATAGTGGAGGACAATGTAGTAGTTGCTGGAAATTCTCTTGAAAAAGTGAGTGTTCCCCCCCAAACCCAGGTTTGCTCACCCCTCCTGGCCAAGCCTTGGAATACTTGGCTCCTCTCTGAGCCTGTTTGGTTCACTGGGGTGTTCACAGGGGAGCTAAGCATGATACAAGTGCACAAACTACTTCATTATGACTGGGACACCATGCCATTTCATTTCCCTCACAAGCTACTGGAGTCTCAACAGTGTGCTTACTGAGAAGTTGGATTTCAGGCATGAGTAAGTGGCTCCCAACTGCAGCCCTCTCCTAGGTGACATCCTAGGAAATCCCATTTCCCAGTAAGAAATGAGGTGTCAATACTAATGGCGGAGGCCTGTGAAATACTGGCGTCAGAGGAAAAGCTGGGGGCTGAATCACTTTTGAGCCATCAGGGAGGGATTATGATAGCTTTGCCTGTTAGAACCTGAAAGCATTTACATTTTGGTGTGTGGTCCAGTGCTGCCACTTGAACCTGAACCCAGGTCTAAATACCATTCCTTTGGTGTTCAAAAATTAGCACTGTACCATTTGAGTCATAGGTCAAGTTCTGGCTTTTTGCTGCCTAATTGAAGACAAGTGCCTTTAGACTTTTACTGACTAGACTGGCTTTCCACTGTGATCTTCAGAGCTCAGCCTGCTGGGTGGCTAAGATTAGAGGAATGAGCATTTAGTTCTTTATTTAGAGCATTCACTTATTGATTTATTTAGAGCATTTACTTAGTTAATTTAAGGTCCGTTTACTTTGGACAGATGCATAGAGGCCTCTCTCAGAAGCTTCTGGAAGTGGGGTGTAAAAGTCATCCTGTTCTCGAGTGTCTCTTACCCCCCTCCCAGCACATAAGTGAACATCTCTGCAGGACAGCCACAGCATTAGAGTCCTGCAAGAAAGCGGCTTTGGTAAAAGGCCCAGGATGGAGAGAGAGGGCTCTCACTTTCCTTGTACCGAATGTGCCCACAGCATCATGCGTTCCATCTATACGATGTGAATGGACTTCTACCCCAGTGATTTCTACGAGTTCAAGAACTGCCACACCCTGACACAACTCAAGCTCTATATGAGGCTCCACATGCCGGCTTTGGACCTGCTCTTCTAAACACATACTTTTTGACCAGCTGGAGGAATGTGCGACCAGTAAGACCAAGAAAAAGTAGAAGTCCTGGTGTGGGTGCCTCAGAGCCTGTGAGTAGGAAGCCCATATGGTCTAGATATTGGTTGGCCCTTACTTCTACAGAGCTTGGCAAAATGCCCTTTATGGGTGGTGTCAGCCAGGTAATGTCTGTCCTCTGAAAGGACTTGGGAATAAGCACTCATTAGAAAGACCCTACACCTCCTCAGTGTTCAGTCCAAACTCCAGTTCTACAGGTTCCTCCATTAGATCCTCATGGAAGTTGAGTGACACTTCAACTTGCAGAGTCCACTCTGTCCACTCTGTACCTATTTCCATTCTTAGGTTTGGGTCATCGTGGAAGAGCTCATCCTGAACTCCGGATGAAAAACCCACCAATGGAGCTGGTGACTGATGGAGACTGAGAGTCATCACTGCACTCCAGAAAGCATGGGCCTTCTGTAGAAATTACCAAACAGGTTTAGAGTCCTGTGGATATACCTTTTGCTCTGAACCCCATGTGTGACACAGTTGAACCTGCAGATACTATGGAGGAAGAAAAAGAGCAGCCAGATTTCCTTCCATTTCCTTTCACACTCCACCCAGAGTCAGTCCATCTGAGTCAGAGTAACACTCCACTTATTGTGCAAGCTGAAGGGGCACACGCTGGGCTCATGGAAAATGTCCCCATGGGAAGCAGCAAGTGTACTCTCAATACTGCATTCATTGGAGGAAAATGAATCCATCCTCACAGAATATCCAGACCCATCCATCTCACTAAAAGAGACTCAATCTCCATTCGACAAACATGAATCCATCCCCCTCTTAACTCAGGAAGGACATTCTGTTTCTCATGAGGAAGGAGACCCTTCTGAGGACTCTGAAGGAGAATTACTGTCTGAAGGCAACTTGGAGGCCAGTCTGGATTTATAGCTTCCCTGTCCATTTCCTAAAAAGACATCTCTTTATCTTGCTCTCATGATTCTTGTCAAGTATTCATTGTATTTACTTTGCTAACTATTAAACTCTCATTGTTAATATTATGGTGTGCAGTTCTTCAGTGCTTATTATACTGTGTTTTATTTTCCACTTATAATGTGAGACCTCAGACACATAGGTCCTGGGTGGGCCATAAACCAGACAGGTCTGGTCCCATAGAAAACAACCTTACTGGATATACAGGGAACTATGAAATGCATGGAATCACCAGGAATCCAGGCCAGGCCTCCATGGAAAGACAAGTCAGCTACCAAAGCTTAAGGACAGAGCAGATGCCTAGAAATGTGTTTTGTCAATCGGGAGAAGTGCCAGAGTAACTGTAATATTATGTGGGACTCTGTTCTGTGAGTTCAAGTCTGTTTATATATCCATTGTGCTTTGTACAAATATTTAAGAAAATTAAAACTCCACAATAGCATCAAAAATCTACTTTGGCTTTGAATGTGGCCTAGTTATAGAGTGCTCGCCTAGTATGCAAGAAGACTTTGATTCAATTCCTCGGCACTGCATACACAAAAAAAGCAGATGGGGCACTGTGTCTCAGGTGTCAGCGTGCCACCCTTGAACAAATGTGGCCAAGGACAGTTCCTGGTCCCTCAGTTCAAGCCCCAGGACTAGCCAAACAAGAAATCATACCATTTTCCACACATTTGGAAATAAATCTGTTTTATCTAACCCTACTTCTTTTTTGCCAGTCCAGGGTGTGTGCCACCAAGCCAAACTACTGGCCCCCAACCTTACTATTTTTAATCATTTAATTTTTTTACATAATCATATTTCATGCTGTCTGTATTAATAGCATAAACAGTATGCTTAGTGTAATAATGTTAAAGGTAAAACATAAGAAATTAATAACTAAAATTCCTTTTTATTATTTTTATAGCATTACTACAATTTTATGAGAAAAATTACCTAGAATGTTTATTTTAGAGTTCAAGTAATCCATTTTGATAAATATATCATCCTACATCATTTATTTGAACACATTTTAAACTATTTTTTTTCAGGAATGAAAATACATATATATTTGTTGTAAATGAAATTCATGACTTGGGGGGAAGGGAAAGAGAAAAGGGGGAAGCGGGTAACAGTGTTTACAAGAAATGTACTCATTACATATGTAACAGCAATCTCTTTGTGTATCACCTTGACAACAAATTTTTTGAAAAGTACAATGAGTTTAAATGTCTACTTTGGGCAGAATTTTTTTTTTTTGCCAGTACTGGGCTTAGACTCAGGACCTGAGCATGATCCTTGTTTTTGTTTTTGTTTATTCTTAAGGCGCAAGTTCTATCACATGTGCCACAGCACCACTTTTATCTTTTTTTTATCTATGTTGTGCTGAGGAATTGAACTTGGGTCTTCATTCATGCTCGGCAAGAACTCTTCCACTAGGCTTAACTTATGGCCCCAGTGGGAAGGAAGTTTTCCATAAAATATTTAGGAAATATGTACACTAAGGAAAAGCCATCAAAATAGAAGAAAAATTATATACTTAGATAATGACATGCCAGTATTATGGCAGATCTCTGTAATTCTAGCTTCAAGAGTGGCCTATTTGGACCGGGAGTTGGCTGGCTGAAGTAAAGTGCTATCCTTGAGCAAGCCCTAGGATAGTGCTCTGGCCATGAGTTGAAGCCATAGGACATGCAAAAAATAATAATTTAATGCCCGTGACTGGTGGCTCACCCTGGTAATCCTAGCTACCCTGGAGGATCGAGGTTCAAAGACGGCCCAGGCATAAAAATCTGTGAGAATCTTATTTCCAAATAATCCAGAAAATTCAAAATGACAATGTGCCTCAAGTGGTAGAGCTCTTGCCTTGAGCTGAAGAGCTTAAGGTAAACATCCAGGCCCAGAGTTCAAGCCCCATGAGTGAAAAAAAGAAAAAGAAAAAGAAAGCCCTTATCTAACGCTGGAGTGCACACTAGTGGTAGTTTGCTTGCCTAGTATGCACAAAGCCCTGTGTTCAATTACTCTGTACCACTTACACCAAAAAAAAGCTGGAAATGATCTCATAAGGTTGGGTTCTGAGGATCACAGTTCAAAGCCAGGCCAGACACTAAAGTCCATGAAACTCTTACTTCCACTTAAGCACCAGAAAACCAGAAGTGACACTGTGGCTCAAGGTGTTTAAGGTTGTAGCCTTGAGCTGAAGAGCCCAGGGACACTGCCCAGGTGCACAATTAAAGTCTTACAACCAAGAGAAAGAGAGAGAGAGAGAGAGAGAGAGAGAGAGAGAGAGAGAGAGAGAGAGAGAGAGAGAGAGAGAGACAGAGACAGAGAGACAGAGAGACAGAGACAGACAGAGAGAGAGAGAGAGAGAGAGAGGCCGACCGACAGAGACAAACAGAGACAGAGAGACAGAGACAGAGACATCAAACAGTCAGGCACTGCTGGCTGAAGCGTGTAATTCTACCTACTATGGAGGCTGAGATTGGAGGATCTTGGTTCAAAGCCGAAAGCCAGCCTGGACACATATGTTTGTGAGACTTACATCACCAATTAACTACCAGAAACCAAAAATGGAGCTGTAGAGGAAGAGCGCTAGCCTTGAGCTGAAGAGGTCAGGGACAGTCCAGGCCCAAAGTCCAAGCACCATGACGAATCAATAATATAAAAAGAAGATAGCTAATAGTAATGATGAATAATTTTGGGCTGGGAGTTTGGCCTAGTGGTAGAGTGCTTGCCTAGCATGCACGAAGACCTGGGTTCAATTCCTCAGTATCACATACATAGAAAAATGCTGGAAGTGGTGCTGAGGCTGAAGTGGTAGAGCCCTAGCCTTGAGAAAATATAAGGACAGTGCTCAGTCCCTGAGTTCAAGCCCAGGACTGGCCAAATCAAAAGTAGTAGAGCACTGGCATTGAACTGAAGATCTGAGGAACAGCCCAGGCACAGAGTTCAAGCACCACAAACAACAACAACAAAATCTATGAAATGGCAGTGGTGGTTTTAAGCTAAGCAAAAATAGAGTAGAAACTGGTAAAATACATATTTGTGTGTAAGCCAAATAGCCAGACTTATGCATTAGAACAGGATAGCAACTTGAAAAAAAATTTTGTTTTCAATCTCACTAGGTCCTGTCTCTTAATTTATTCAAGTAAGTAAAATGCTGGGTTTTATAATCGTTGCTGTGAATATTAGAAAATCATAATATCTCTCATTAACCAACAAAGACCAGGAACTGGGGCTTCGTTCAAATGGCAGAGTATCAGGCAAGAGAAGAAAAAATTGAAGTAAGAACTTGCAGTTCTTGATCCAGAACCTGCATAGTAACAGAGCAGCAGCCTGGTGATGGTACCTCACACCTATAATCTTAGCTACTCAGGAGGCTAAGATCTGAGAATCAAAGTTTAAAGCCAGCCAAAGTACCCAGTTAACTGCCAGAAAAACCAGAAGTGGCACTATGGCTCACAGATTAAAGCACTAGCCTTGAGCTGAAGAGCTCAGGGACAGTGCCCAGGCCCAGAGTTCAAGCCCCACAATTGACAAAAATCAAACAAGCAAACAAAACTCACAAAGAAGCCTGCAGACCACAGTGGTTCTGCTGAGTCTCTTCTCTATGGGGATCAGGAAACATTTCACTTTTTCTGTGTCTTCCCATCTCAACATTCATACTAAAATAAGACTGTGTTGAAAGTTTCAATTTATAAAAATGTTTTTCATGAAGCACCCTGAAATATTCATCGCTTATATCTCAATTGAAGATAGTTGATTTGGGGCTGCATTGGTACAGTGCTAGCCTTGAGCAGAAAAGGTCAGGGATAGAGCTGAAGCACTCAGTTGAAGACCCAGTGCCAACACACAAAAGAAATTATGCACTTTATACATATTTTCTAATTTCTTAATGAATTTTTCAGTCTGTATAAATATAGGGTACATTCCTTGTTACTTAAGTAACATAGCTCTTTTTTTTTCTTTTTGCCAGTCCTACGGCTTGGACTCAGGGCCTAGACATTTTCATTGGACTCGCTTGCCCAAGGTGAGTGCTCTGCCTCTTGAGACACAGCGCCACTGCCAGCTTTTATTCTGAGTATGCGGTACCGGTGAATAGAACCTAGGTCTTCATGCATTCTAGGTGAGCACTCTACCATTAGGCTACATTCCCAGGCAGTGAGATTCCGCTTACAGTCATTGTATGTTCACAGAGTTTGATCTCACACACTGTAGGGCCCTGGTTGGCTTTGACCTGTGATCCTAAACCCTGAGCATCCTAAGTAGTTGAAATTAAATTGTGAGCCAGCATGATGACTTCCATTCTTTTTTCTACAAAAATATATATAGTTATCTAAAATATATCTATAGCTGAAAAAAATGAATCTCTCCCAAACAAATCTTCAAAGAAACAACCATCCTATTAAAAGGTGGGCTAAAGACTTAAAAGAGTATTCTCTGAAGAAAAAATTAAAATGGGCTTTAGACACATGAAGAAATGCTCCATATCTCTAGCAATAAGGGAAATGAAAATCAAAACAACTTTGAGATTCCACCTGACTCCAGTCAGAATGGCCATTATCAAAAAATCTAATAAGAGATACTGGTGGGGAAGTGACCAGGGGGATCAAACCTACACTGTTGGTGTGAGTGTAAACTCGTTCAACCACTAGGGAAAGCAGTGTGGTGGTTCCTCAAAAGACTGAACATAGAGCTCCCCTATGATACAGCAAATCCACTACTAGGCATCTACCCAATTGTCCAGAAAAAAGGACATTCTAAAGCCACTAGCACAATGATGCTCATTGCAGCACTATTTACCATAGCAAAGCTATGAAACCAACCCAGATGCCACTCAGTAGATGACTGAATCAAGAAGATGTGGTACTTATACACAATGGAATGCTATGCTGCCATCAGAAGGAAAGACATCGCCCCATTTGTAAGGAAATGGAAAGACTTGGAAAAATTCATATTAAGTGAAGCAAGCCAGACCCAAAGAAACAAAGCTCAATGGTTTTCCTCATTTGTAACAATTAGTTCACATCTAGGACTCTCCTAGCAGAGGATTACAACAACTCAAAAACCTAGGTATATAAGGTCATATAGGATGAGAGTAAATGAAAGGATCTTTAGGATATGGGAACAAGAGCTATATCTTGTGTCATAGTTGCTCTTAATCTTGTGTGATTTTTGTCCTTAAACTACTATGTTATTTCTCATCTCTTATTTTGCCCTTTGGTTAATGTCAGATTGTTACTGTATCTGATTTTTTCCCTGGCATATTGTATATATGTTTATTTGTTTATGTCAAATAGGAAAGGGAAGGGGGGAAACAAGATGATTGGGAAGGTGAGGGGAGAGGGAACTCTGGACAAAAACATGTGGAGTGGAATAAATGTGTGAGAAGTAATGCAGTCCACTACCTGTAAATGTAATCGTAACCCCTCTATACATTACCCTGAAAATAAAAAAGAGACTATAAAAATATCTGTAGAAAATGAGGCTGGATGATGGAAACAACCAGATGCCCTACTACAAAAAATGTGATACACACACACACACACACACACACACACACACACACACACAATGGAATGATACATAGCCAACCGACAAGATAAAATAATGGCATTCTCGGGGAAGTGGATGAAAAGGAAAAAAATCATATTAAGTGAAGTAAGCCAAACTCAAAGGAACATAGGCCCAAGAGTCTCCCTCATTTGTCAAATTCAGTAGAAACCTTGGGCTCTGCTACCAGAGATTTATAATAGAACAAAATCTAGAGACATCGTGACAAATAGTATGACACTAAATGTAAGGACCTCCAAGATAAAGAAACAAAACTCATATAATGAGTGATTGTTGTCCTTAATGAACTATGTGATCTCTTATCTCTTTTGCTATCCCTTGGTTATATCATATTGTTACAATATTTCACCTTGTTTTCTGATATATTTCATATGTGCCTAATTGGTTATTTGAAATGAACATGAGTGGGGGTAGGGAAAGGGTAATGGGGACCATATCATTACATGGGGTATCAAAGTTTGAGAAGTAATGCACCTTTTATCTGGTGAATATAATGTAACCCTTCTATAAATTACAATAAAAATAAAAACATAAAAAGAAGATCTGCACAGAAAAAAAATAATAATGGCATTTTTGGGGTAGTGGATGAAATTAGAGTGAATCCTGTTGAGTGAGATAAGTCAAGACCAAGGAACAAAAGGTACATGGTATCCTTAATATATAGATATTAGTTTCAAACAGTAGTAGAGCGATGATTGAATAGTTGATACCCAAAGTTCTGGACATAATTTTGGAGATATAAACATAACTACATAGACATAAAAATCTAGGATAGACTATACCCTCTATAGACATGTGTTTTATTATAGATTAATCTGTATCTATGACATACAATGACTCAGCTTAACTTTTACTATATTCTAAAATCTATGTGCCAGTGATTGTATAGCGATTCCCTTCTTGAATACTTGTTGGTTAAACATGACATTTGAAATATGATGAAAATTCAATGTTAATAAATTTTTTAAAAAAGAGGCTAGAGGTAAATACCACTAATGTACGTGCTCTAAGTGGTACAGAAATTTTCTTAATGAATCAAGGGGTTTTATTACATCTTTATGCAATTATTTTAGTTCTGAGTGTTCTACACTCAATGATACTTCTGGAAACATGATATAGCTGACTGTGTAGATGGTATGAAGACATACTGGCCTAAACGTAGAATAAAGCATTGGTAAGTGGCTGTTAGCTGTCCAGATTCTACTGGAATATGTGGAATGAATTTATTAAGCACAATGCAGGCTCTTAGTCAGATCAGGATCAAGATTATGTGGTTCCATCAGATGAATGAGGAAAGATCAGAAAAATCTACTAAGATATCCAGATATACTTTTGAAACTAAGGTATCTGTATTCCTTTTTTTTCTTTCTTGGTGGGGAGCTTGAACTTTGAACCTGGGCAAGGTCTCTTAGTTCTTTTTCCTCAAGGCTAATGCTGTACCAGTTTTAGCCACAACTCCACTTAGTTTTTGGGTGGATAAGTGGAGAGTAGAATCTTACAGTTTTTTTTTGTTTTCGTTTTTTTGCTTGCAAAGGCTTTGATTCACCTTCTCCCTGGCTAGTAGAATGACAATTATGACCCTCCAGCGCCTGGCTAGTGATTCTTTGAAAATTGGACTTTCTTCCAAATCACGTAACTGGTTCCTACCAAAGTTTTGAAGCCTGACTTAAATGTGACAGATTTTTGTCACTTGGAGACACTCTGTGCTGAACGTTAGAAATCTACCAGCTGAGTCACAGCTCTTTTCTTCTTTTTCCCTTTAGTTTTATTCTCTGTAGTCACTGTGTTGAATTCGGGTACCCTGTGTCTTGTACATAGATTTATGTGATTTGGAATGGAGAGGGTATAATAAAATGGTACAAAAAAAACAAAGGAAAAAGGGTGAACCAATTGAACAGTGATACTTGGAAGACACTAAACGGAAATGAACTGAACAATCTGGGTGGAGAGGGGGCTGAGGGTAGGAAAACAGAGAAAAAGGAGGGAGGGGATAACAAATTTCTTAAGAAATGTGTTCATTACTTATGTAACCGTATGCCTACTATATATTTACTTAACAAAAAAAATTAACTTAAAAAATAATTTAGCTGGGTATGGTGGCTCACACTTGTAAATGTAGCTACTCAAGAGGCTGGGATCCAAGGATAGCAGTTCAAAGTCAGCCTGGGCACTGAAGTCCATGTGACTCTTATCTCCAATTAACCACCAGAAACCCAGAAGTGGCCCTATGGCTCAAGGGATAGGGCAGTAGTCTTGAGCTGAAAAGCTCAGTGACAAGACCCAGGTGCAGAATTGCAGTCCCATGACTTGAATGATGAATGATACTAGCCAGGCTCTGTGTGCTCACAGTTGGAATCCTATCTACACAGAATCAGGTTTGAATCCAACCCAAGCAAATTGCATGATATTCTGATTTACAGTTCATTACCAAAAATCTGGAGGTAGAGCTGTGGATCAAGTGATAGAACACTAGCCTGAAGCAAAAAAAAAACATTTAAGGACAGTTCCCAGGCCCTGGGTTCAAGTCCCAAGACTTGCATAAAACAAACAAAATGTGACGCTGAGTCGTCCATCATTTGGTGTTATACTTCAATATTCTTGATATGCGTCTTAGAAATTAAGTCCCTAGCAAATACTCTCCCCTGAAATTCTGCTTCATAGCTGATTCATAGAATTTCAGCATCATTACTATCACCTTCCCGTTAGCATAGCAGTCTACTATTGAAAATTTGAACAAAACTTTTGAGTAATCCTAATTAATCTGTGTATCATCTGCACACACATCAAATCAGCAGCAGCTATGATCTACTATTATCTAAATGTATTTAATCCCTTCTTGAGTTAATGAGCCTTAAAGAGTAAAACATATGAAATAGTTATGAAACTAACAGTCACCATTCTTCTACCTAATATTGTAATATAAGTTTATAAATGCAAGGACTATTCTGAAGTGTGCAGAAGATAGCTTCTAATTATAATATTCTCATGCAGTATAGTTTTTAAGAAACATGTTGCTTGCTTTGGGAAAGCAAAGGCAAGGAAAAATGATATAAGTAAGTTCCCTATTTATCAGAAGGAAAATACTATTGGGTTTAGATCAACTTTCATTCATTCCGTGCTGATGAAACAAATATTTGCAATTCCTGAGGCCAATCACTTCATTGTGATGCACAATCAGCCAGCTTAGATCAGTCTTCCAAAAAGGAAAGGAACAAATGAGAATCAATTAAGGTTTCCAAAATGAACCAGGTGGTGGTGGCAGCTCACACTTGTAATTCTATCTACTCAAGGCCTGAAATCCAAGGATCTGGACTAAGTCTGTCTGTTATGAAAATATTCCTGTCTGAAACATCATCTCTGTTATCACAGCCCAGCCGATACACTCTGCCCAACAGGTTCCAAACACCAAAGTCCATCTCCTATCTGAAATACTAGCAAACGTACTCACACATTATTTCCTCTTTGGGAGATAGTTGAAACAAGTACCAGAAACATTTCCCTGGCTTCAGAGTGGAAGTGGAAATATATACTCACTAGAAGCCCATCTAGTAAATTACAGTCAATCATCTTTCCTCACATCTTGTTAGTTAAATTGAAAAATGAGTGTTTGGATCAGAAGCGATGTGTATGAGCATACAGGTTGTAAAAGTACTGTAATCCTAGCTACTCAAGATAAGCTGAGACCTGAGGATTCCAGTTCAAAATCAGCCAAGCAATAAATTCCATAAGATTTTTACCTCTAATTACCCAGCAAAAAACAGAGCGTTGAATTGTGCGTAAAATGCCACAGGCCTAAGCTTTGCATAAAACTGGTAAGGGGTAGCATTCAGGATGCCCACTCTCTCCACTCCTTTTTAACATAGTACTAGAATTCCTAGGCAGTGCAATACGGCAAGAAGCAAGCATAAAGGGGATCCAAGTGGAGAAGGAGGAAATAAAACTATCCCTCTTTGCAGATGACATGATTCTGTATTTAAAGAATCCTATAGACTCTACTCCCAAGCTCCTTGAGCTGATTCAAAGCTTTGGAAGGGTAGCAGGCCATAAAATCCACCCTCACAGATCAACTGCCTTCCTTTACGACAACACTGAGAGGAATGAGGCAATAATCAGGAAAGAAACTCCTTTCAAAATAGCCTCAAAGAAAATAAAGTACCTAGGAATTAGCTTAACTAAGAATGTAAAGGACCGTTTAGATGAAAACTTTAAAACCCTAAAAAAGGAAATTAAAGAAGAACTAAGGAAATGGAAAAACCTCCCATGCTCCTGGATTGGAAGAATCAACATTGTGAAAATGACAATCTTGCCAAGGGCTATCTACAAATTCAATGCAATACCCATCAACATCCCAATGTCATTCTTTAAAGAAATAGAAGAGGCAATTCAAAATTTCATATGGAATAGTAAAAGAGCCGTATAGCAAAAACACTTCTTAGCAGAAAGAACAGCGCTGGAGCAATTTCAATTCCAAACTTTAGAATCTATTACAGAGCTATAATTCTTAAAACAGCTTGGTACTGGCACAAGAACAGGCCTGAAGTCCAATGGAATAAAACTGCGGACCCAGATATTAAACAACAGACCTAGGGCCACCTAATCTTTGACAAGGGAGCCAAAAAAATAGAATGGAAGAAAGATAGCCTCTTCAACAAGTTGTGCTGGCAGAAGTGGTTAAGCACATGCAGAAAACTAAGGTTGGGTCCTTCTTTGTCACCTTGCACTAGAATTAACTCCAAATGGATCAAAGACCTGGAGGTAAAAGCTGACACACTGAAACATTTACAGGAAGGAATAGGAGATACACTAGGCCTCCTTGGCACAGGTCAAAACTTTCTTAATAAGGACCAAGAATCACAACAAATCAGAGAAAGGCTGGATAAGTGGGACTGCATTAAACTGCAGAGCTTTTGTATGGCAATGGATATAGCTAGTAAACTAATCAGGAAGCCTACAGAGTAGGAGAAGATCTTCACCAACCAAAAAACGGACAAAGGCCTCATATCTAAATATATCAACAACACTAAAAATTAAATCACTCCAAAACTAACCTCCAAAGTAACACCCATCCCATTAAAAAATGTGTCAAAACTTGAAGAGAGTCTTCTCTGAAGAAGAAAAAAATGGCCTACAGACACATGAAGAAATGCTCCAAATCTCTGGTCATAAAAGAAATGCAAATCAAAACAACGCTAAGATTCCACCTCATTCCAGTTAGAATGGCCAGGTTCAGGAAAACGAATGACAACAGATGCTGGAGGGGATGTGGAAAGGAGGGATCATTACTACACTGTTGGTGGGAGTGCAAACTCGTTCAACCACTATGGAAAGCAGTGTGGCAGTGCCTCAAAAGGCTAAACATAGAACTCCCCTATGACCTAGCAATTCCACTACTTGGCATTTACCCAACAATCCAGAAACAAGGGCATACTTAACCCAATAGCACAACAATGTCCATTGCAGCACTATTCACCATAGCAAAGATATGGAACCAACCCAGATGTCCCTCAGTTGATGAGTGGATCAACAAGTTGTGGTATTTGTACACAATGGAATTCTATGCTGTTGTCAGAAAGAATGACATCGCCCCATTTCTTAGGAAATGGAAAGACTTAGAACAAATCATATTAAGTGAAGTAAGCCAGACTCAAAGGAACATAGGCTCAGTGGTTTCCCTCATTCTTCATAATCAGTAGAAAACTTGGGCTCTACTAGCAGAGATTTGCAATAGAGCAAAAGGCCATATATAATTCCATATAATGTGAAGCTAAATGAAAGGACCTCCAGGATATTGAAACAAAAGCCACATAATGAATGATTGTTGTCCTTAATGTACTATGTTGTCTCTCATCTCATTTGCTGTCCCTTGCTTATCCCATATTTGTATAGTACCTCACTTTGTTATCTGATATATTGAATTTATTTGTATTTGGATATTTGAAATTTGATAGGGAAGGGGGGAAAAACAAGACGGGTGGAGGGTGTGGGGTTGGAGGGAAATGGGTACCAAGACATGGGAATGGGTATCAATGTATGTGAATTAATGCACCTTCTACCTGGCAAATATCATCTAACCCTTTTACTAATTACAATAAAAAAATTAAAAAAAAAGGAAGTTGTAGGGTGTGGGGAGGATGATGGGGTCAAATACATTTCTTCTTAGAAATATACCTCATCTGGTTGCCCTGGATTTTCCTGGCCTTCTTCTTAGAGAAAGGCCTGTTATACTGGATATGTGGCTTGGCAATGATCTAGCAGGTACATCTTCGAGTAAGACATCCACAAATCCATGCCTGAGACTCGAGTTTCCTGACCTTTAGGAACAGCACAGGAACATCTTTCTTCCTCCTGAGCCACAGGCCAAGTGAGCTGGCTTGAGTTGGTTGTTCGTTACAGTGGCTTGGTTACCAGTGTTACATATTCTGTTCCATGGTGAGGGAGGCAGGGTCACCTTTCAGGGCCCAATGACCAAAGATCCTTGCTCACAGAAGACCTCACCAAAGACATACTGGAGGCTGAATCTCTCCTCCAATCTCACAATATACATGTGGGTGTAGTACACAGCACACCTTATTTGTCCAATCCCAATGTCTTCCACTAGGCCCAACTACCAGTCTGGTCTCAGGCTCAAGGAGCCTTTCTTAGGTAAGATCCAGGCTTAAGGGTCAATATTGCCCTCATCCTTTACAAAACATTTGCTTCACAGTGCCTTCTCTGCCTGCATTTTGCCCTTTGTCGAATTTTTTTTTGCTAGTCTTGGGAATTGACCTCAGAGTGTGAACATTGTTCTTGGGCTTTCTTTAGGCTTTAGCTGTCCCACCGAGCCACAGCACCACTTGCAGCGTTTTCTATCTATGTGGTAATGAGGAATCAAACCTGAGTCTTTTGGCGTGGTATCCAAGGACTCTACCACTAGGTCAAACACACAGGGCATCTTGCACATATTTTTGACGTCAATCTACTAGGATATTATTAGGTTTCTGTATCCTAATCAATTTTTTCCTGATGATTACTTTGCTGTCATGTGTAAAAAATGCAAGAGGGAAAAACACAGAAGAATTTGTGAAACTAAAAAAAAGCATTACACACAGAGATAAGTGTTCATTCTTTGTAGGAGAAAGGATATTTTGATATGATGATGATGACTTTATAATTACTATGTCAGGGTTGAGAGTTTGGCATAGTGGTAGAGTGCTTGCCTAGCATCCATGAAGATCTGGGTTTGATTGCTCAGTATCACGTAGATAGAAAATCTAGATGTGGCACTGTGGCTCAAGTGGCAGAGGGCTAGACTTGAGAAAACCCGAGGACAGTGCTCAGGCCCTGAATTCAAGCCCCAAGACTGGCAGAAAGATAAAAGAAAATAAAAATGCTTTTTACGAGCTACTTCACTCACAGCATTTGCTTCTGAAATCTTCGCTTCTGCATCTTGTGAAATACCCCTTTCCCTCAAAGTAGACAAGAAAAACAGATCCATCCCATGGTCCACTGTGAGGCCACTGGTTGGGCTAAGAGCTAGTCGTGCAGCAACACGTAAGTTTTATTCTAATACTTTCCAAACTTTGTACTCAAATATGCTACCTACTTACCAACTTAGGTCAGTTATCCTTATGCTCTACCTTTTCTTCATTACTACAATATTCTTACACTCCTACGTTAATCCTCTTGTACCTCTTCTGACCTCTCTCATTCTTTATTCTATCTCTGGACCTCTGCTCGTCTTTCAACCCTTATACTGCACTGATCTACACTTGATGGCTGTTGAGCAATATTGTATATGTAGGTGGTTAATTATTCTCTAGGCTCAGAGGGACTTAACGACAATAGAGATTGGATTGTGAAGCTTATTGTTTTGGGTATAAATCGCTTCTCAGTGGTTGTATTAGACTGGTCTGTAAGTGCACAAAAAGAAAGAGTGATAATACCAATCAAAACTTGTGATTATCTAGTGTCTGCCAGCTACAGAGGTCTAGGTTGGTTATATCTGAAAAAATATAACCGTATTTAGTAGTAATCTTGCTCCCATTTCAAATGGGCAGAACAAGAAACTCAAGAAAAATGTCAAATCAAGAAACAACATCCCCCACCCAATATAAACAGACAATGGAACAGTCACTGCAAACCTAGAGGAGAGTCTTCCAAGTGCTACACAAATGCAATTGATAAACACCCTTAATGGAAAATGTGAAAATATAAAGAAAGAGATAATGGAGGAAGCCATAGCTGAACAAGAGGAAAGCATAAACAAGGTGATAAGTGAAAAAGAAGAAGCCATAAAGGAGGCCATAATAAAGGTTTTTCAAAGAAATAAGGATGAATTCATAGAATCCACAAATAAAAACGCGACCAAACTCCAACAAATGTCCAAAGAAAATAAAGCTACTGAGCTACCCACTCAAAAGGAAATCAAGGAGATAAAGAAATCCATACATGTTCTAAAACAAGAGATGCAAGGCATCAAAAATGAGCAATTAGAAGCAAGGGAGATGAAAATAAAGTAGATAGTTTGATAGCAGTTTAGACAATGCATAAGAGAGAATTTCCGGGGCTGAAGATAATTTAGTTATTATAGAGAAAGAACAGAAAATGAGTCAATCCAAATCTAGGAAATATGAGAGAGCGCTACAGGAGGTCCAAGATACAATTAGGAAGGCTAATTTAAGGCTAGTTGGTATTGAGGAGGGCGTGGAGAAAGAGGTCAATGGTATTGGAAATATACTTCAGGGAATCATCTCAGAGAATTTCCCACATATCCAGAAGGGCAGGCCCATCCACATACGAGAAGCTTTTAGAACCCCAAACAGACCTGACCAGAAAAGAACATCCCACCGCCACATTGTGATCCGAACTGGATCAATAGAAATGAAAGAAAAGATCCTAAAGGCAGCCAGGGAAAAAGGATCAGTAACCTATAAAGGCAAACCAATCAGAATAACCCCAGATTTGTCAGCAGAGCATGCAAGCACGAAGTGACTGGAAGCATATATGTCATGCCCTTAAATCAAATAACTACCAACCAAGAATACTGTAGCCAGCTAAGCTCTCATTTATAACTGAGGGAACAATAAAACCATTCCATTGCAGGGAAAAGCTGCAACAATATGTCGAAACAAAACCAACACTACAGAGAATTCTCAAAGATGCTCTATACATAGAAAACCAAAATAAATGCAACATAGGGAAAGAAATGGCACCTAAACAGCATACCATCTAAGGACCACAAGAACTGTCAAGACACAGGCCCTACTAAAAGCTTTTAAAAATGGTAGGAACTAATAAATATCTCTCAATCCTAACTCTCAATATCAATGGACTTAACTCTCCAATTAAACGGCATAGGCTGTCTAGTTGGATCAAAAAGCAAGAGCCATCGTTCTGCTGTCTTCAAGAGACACATCTTACCCAAAAACAATCATCTTTGAAAGTGAGAGGTTGGAATAAACTCTATCAAGCTAACTGCCCCCATAAACAGGCTGGAGTTGCCATCCTCATATCAGACACAATAGACTTCAAACTAAAATTAGTAAGAAAAGACAAAGAAGGTTACTACATACTACTAAAGGGATCTTTCCTCCAGGAAGACATAACGATCCTAAATATTTACACACCCAATCCCGGAGCTCCAAACTTCATCAAGCAAAATTTACTTACACTGAAACCATACATACATAGATCGAAATACAGTGATTGTTGGTGAGTTTAACACACCACTCTCACCTATGGACAGATCAACAAGGCAAAAACTCAACAGAGAAATCTTAGAACTGAACAATTATATAGACCAACTAGATCTAACAGACATCTGCAGAATATTCCACCCAGGAACAACACAATATACGTTTTTCTCAGCAGCACATGGAACATTTTCGAAAATAGACCACATCTTAGGCCATAAAACAAACCTGGACAGATTCAGAAACACTGAAATTATTCCATGCACACTCTCAAACCATAAAGACATGAAATTGGAGCTGAACACTCATCTCCACCAACGAATACCCTGTATCTCATGGAGACTGAACAACACATTGTTGAATCCAAAACAATGGGTAATCGAAGAGATCAGAAGAGATTTCCAACTGATTATGAAATTTAACAATAAGGAGCACACAAATATCAACTCCTTAGGGACACAACAAAGGCAGTACTCAGAGGAAAATTTATAGCGCTGAGTGCCTACAACAGCAAGTTGGAAAAATGGCAAACCAACTAGTTAATGTCTCACCTTAACCTCCTGGAAAAAGAGCAACAAACCAACCCTAAACCCATTAGGAGAAAGCAAATTATTAAAATCAAAGCAGAATTGGTTAAAAAAAGTATACAAAGAATCAACAAAACAAGGAGTTGGTTCTTTGAAAGAATTAACAAAATTGACAAGCCCTTAGCAAATCTTACCAAAAAAAAGAGAGCATATCGAAATAAACAAAATCGCAGATGAAAATGGTAATATCACGACAGAAATTACCAAGATCCAGAATATCATGAGGGAATACTTCTCAAAGCTTTACGCCAACAAATTTGAGAATCTAGAAGAAATGGATGAATTCCTAGACAATATTGACATACCCACACTGAACCAAGAAGAGCTAACCCAACTCAACAGGCCTATTTCAAGCTCTGAAATAGAAACGGAAATTAGACAACTTCCACTTAAAAAGAGCCCAGGGCCAGATGGATTCACAGCTGATTTCTATAAGGTCTTCAAAGCAGAGCTCACACCAATACTCCTCAAGCTCTTCAACGAAATTGAAAATGAAGGTTCTTTACCAAACTCATTATTTGAAGCCAGTATACCCCTCATCCCCAAACCAGACAGAGATTCTTCAAAGAAAGAGATCTATAGACCCATTTCTTTGATGAACATCTATTCAAAACTTCTCAACAAAATACTGGCCAACCGTCTACTACAACTCAACAAAAATTTATACACTATGATCACACTGGATTCATCACAGGGAGGCAAAGCTGGTTCAACATACACAAATCAATTAATATAATTCAACACATCAACAGGAGCAAGGAGAAAAATCACATGATTGTCTCAATAGATGCGGAAAAGGCATTTGACAAGATCCAAAACCCCTTTATGGTAAAAGATGTGGAGAAACTAGGAATTCATGGAACATTTCTCAATGTAATAAAGGCTGTGTATGAGAAACCCACTGCTAGTATTATACTTAATGGTGAAAATCTAAAGCCATTCCCTCTAAAATCAGGAACGAGACAAGGATGCCCACTCTCTCCACTCCTTTTTAACATAGTACTAGAATTCCTAGGCAGTGCAATAAGGCAAGAAGCAAGCATAAAGGGAATCCAAGTAGGGAAAGAGGAAATAAAACTATCCCTCTTAGCAGATGACATGATTCTGTATTTAAAGAATCCTATAGACTCTACTCCCAAGCTCCTTGAGCTGATTCAAAGCTTTGGAAGGTTAGCAGGCCATAAAATCAACCCTCACAAATCAACTGCCTTCCTTTACGCCAACACTGAGAGGAACGAGGCAATAATCAAGAAAGAAAATCCTATCACAATAGCCTTAAAAAAATAAAGTACCTAGCAATTAGCTTAACTAAGAATGTAAAGGACCGTTTAGATGAAAACTTTCAAACCCTAAAAAGGAAATTAAAGCAGAAGTAAGGAAAGGGAAAAACCTCCCATGCTCCTGGATTGGAAGAATCAACATTGTGAAAATGACAATCTTCCCAAGGGCTATCTACCAATTCAATGCAATGCCCATCAACATCCCAATGTCATTCTTTAAAGAAATAGAAGAGGCAATTCAAAATTTCATATGGAATAATAAAAGCCCCCGTATAGCAAAAACACTTCTTAGCAGAAAAAACAGCGCTAGAGGAATTTCAATTCCAAACTTAAGACTCTATTACAGAGCTATAATTCTCAAAACAGCTTGGTACTGGCACAAGAACAGGCCTGAAGTCCAATGGAGTAGAACTGCGGACCCAGATATTAAACCACAGACCTATGGCCACCTGATCTTTGACAAGGGAGGCAAAAAATAGAATGGAAGAAAGATAGCCTCTTCAACAAGTTGTGCTGGCAGAACTGGTTAAACACCTGCAGAAAACTAAAGTTGGATCCTTCTTTGTCACCTTGCACTAGAATTAAATCCAAATGGATCAAAGACCTGGAGGTAAAATCTGACACACTGAAAAGTTTACAGGAAGGAATAGGAGATACACTAGGCCTCCTTAGCACAGGTCGAAACTTTCTTAATAAGGACCAAGAATCACAACAAATCAGAGAAAGGCTGGATAAGTGGGACTGCATTAAACTGCAGAGCTTTTGTATGGCAACGGATATAGCTAGTAAACTAATCAGGAAGCCTACAGACTGGGAGAAGATCTTCACCAACCAAACAACGGACAAAGGCCTCATATCTAAAATATATCAACAACTCAAAAAATTGAATCACTCAAAAACTAACCTCCAAAGTAACACCCATCCCATTAAAAATGGGCCAAAGACTTAAAGAGAGTCTTCTCTGAAGAAGAAACAAAAATGGCCTATAGACACAGGAAGAAATGCTCCACATCTCTGATCATAAAAGAAATGCAAATCAAAACAACTCTAAGATTCCACCTCACTCCAGTTAGAATGGCCAGGATCAGGAAAACGAGTGACAACAGATGCTGGAGGGGATGTGGCCAGGAGGGATCACTACTACACTGTTGGTGGGAGTGCAAACTCGTTCAACCACTAGGAAAGCAGGGTGGCAGTGCCTCAAAAGGCTAAACATAGAACTCCCCTATGACCCAGCAATTCCACTACTTGGCATTTACCCAACAATCCAGAAACAAGGGCATACTAAACCCACTAGCACAACAATGTTCATTGCAGCAAAATTCAACATGGCAAACATATGGAATGAACCCAGATGTCCCAGAGTAGATGAGTGGATCAACAAGTTGTGGTATTTGTACACAATGGAATCCTATGCTGCTGTCAGAAAGAATGACATCGCCCCATTTGTTAGGAAATGGAAAGACTCAGAACAAATCACATTAAGTGAAGTAAGCCAGACTCAAAGTAACTTAGGCTCAGTAGTTTCCCTCATTCGTCATAATCAGTAGAAACCTTGGGCTCTACTAGCAGCGATTGGCAATAGAGCAAAAGGCCATATATAAGGCCATATAGTGTGAAGCTAATTGACAGGAACTCCAGGATATTGAAACAAAAGCCATATAATGAATGATTGTTGTCCTTAATGTACTATGTTGTCTCTCATCTCGTTTGCTGTCCCTTGGTTATCCCATATTGGTATAGTATCTCACTCTATCTTATATATTGAATTTAGTTGTACTTGGATATTTGAAATTTGATAGGTAAGGGGGGAAAACCAAGACGGGTGGGGGGTGTGGAGTTGGAGGGAAATGGGTACCAAGACATGTGAAAAGGTATCAATGTATGTGAATTAATGCACCTTCTATCTGGCAAATATCATCTAACCCTTTTACTAATTACAATAAAAAATAAAAAAATAGAAAGTTGTAGTGTGTGGAGAGGATGATGGGGTCAAATACATTTCTTCTTAGAAATTTACCTCATCTGGTTGCCCTGGATTTTCCTGGCATTCTTCTTAGAGAAAGGCCTGTTATACTGGATTTGTGGCTTGGCAATGATCTAGCATGTACATCTTCGAGTAAGACATCCACAACTTCCATGCCTGAGACTCGAGTTTCCTGACCTTTGGCAACAGCACAGCAACATCTTTCTTCCTCCGGAGCCACAGGCCAAGTGAGCTGGCTTGAGCTGGTTGTTAGTTACAGTGGCTTGGTTACCAGGGTTCCATATTCTGTTCCATTGTGAGGGAGGCAGGGTCACCTTTCAGGGCCCAATGACCAAAGATCCTTGCTCACAAAAGACCTCACCAAAGACATACTGGAGGCTGAATCTCTCCTCCAATCTCACAATATACATGTGCATGTAGTAAACAGCACACCTTATTTGTCCAATCCCAATGTCTTCCACTAGGCCCAACTACCAGTCTGGTCTCAGACTCAAGGAGCCTTTCTTAGGTAAGATCCAAACTTAAGGGTCAACATTGCCCTCATCCTTTACAAAACATTTGCTTCACAGTGCCTTCTCTGCCTGCATTTTGCCCCTTGTCGAATTTTTTTTTGTTTTTGCTAGTCTTGGGACTTGACCTCAGAGTGTGAACATTGTTCTTGGAGTTTCTTTAGGCTTTAGCTGTCCCATCGAGCCACAGCACCACTTGCAGCGTTTTCTATGTATGTGGTAATGAGGAATCAAACCTGAGTCTTTTTGCGTGGTAGCCAAGGACTCTACCACTAGGTCAAACACACAGGGCATCTTGCACATATTTTTGACGTCAATCTACTAGGATATTATTAGGTTTCTGTATCCTAATCAATTTTTTCCTGATGATTAGCTTTGCTGTCATGTGGAAAAAATGCAAGAGGGAAAAACACAGAAGAATTAGTGAAATTTAAAAAAAAGCATTAGACAAAGTTAAGTGTTCATTCTTTGTAGGAGAAAGGATATTTGGATATGATGATGATGATGATGACTTTATAATTACTATGTCAGGGTTGAGAGTTTGGCATAGTGGTAGAGTGCTTGCCTAGCATCCATGAAGATCTGGGTTTGATTGCTCAGTGTCACATAGATAGAAAATCTAGATGTGGCACTGTGGCTCAAGTGGCAGAGGGCTAGACTTGAGAAAACCCGAGGACAGTGCTCAGGCCCTGAATTCAAGCCCCAAGAATGGCAGAAAGATAAAAGAAAATAAAAATGCTTTTTACGAGCTAATTCACTCACAGCATTTGCTTCTGAAATCTTCGATTCTGCATCTTGTGAAATACCCCTTTCCCTCAACGTAGACAAGAAAAACAGATCCATCCCATGGTCCACTGTGAGGCCACTGGTTGGGCTAAGAGCTAGTCATGCAGCAACATATAAGTTTTATTCTAATACTTTCCAAACTTTGTACTCAAATATGCTACCTACTTACCAACTTAGGTCAGTTATCCTTATGCTATACCTTTTCTTCATTACTAAAATACTCTTACACTCCTACGTTAATCCTTTTGTACCTCCCCTGACCTCTCTCATTCTTTTTTTCTATCTCTGGACCTCTGCTCGTCTTTCAACCCTTATACTGCACGTATCTACACTTGATGGCTGTTGAGCAATATTGTATATGTAGGTGGTTAATTATTCTCTAGGCTCAGAGGGACTTAACGACAATAGAGATTGGATTGTGAAGCTTATTGTTTTGGGTATAAATCGCTTCTCAGTGGTTGTATTAGACTGGTCTGTAAGTGCACTAAAAGAAAGAGTTAATACCAATCAAAACATGTGAATATCTAGTGTCTGCCAGCTACAGAGGTCTAGGTTGGTTATATCTGAAAAACTATAATCGTATTTAGTAGTAATCTTGCTCCCATTTTCAAATGGGCAGAACAAGAAACTCAAGAAAAATGTCAAATCAAGAAACAACATCCCCCACCAAATGTAAATAGACAATGGAACAGTCACTGGCAAACCTAGAGGAGAGTCTTTCAAGTGCTACATAAATACAATTGATAAACATCATTAATGGAAAATGTGAAAATATAAAGAAAGAGATAATGGAGGATGCCATAGCTGAACAAGAGGAAAGCATAAACAAGGTGATAAGTGAAAAAGAAGAAGCCATAAAGGAGGCCATAATAAAGGTTTTTCAAATAAAGATGGATGAATTCATAGAATCCACAAATAAAAACGTGACCAAACTCCAGGAAATGTCCAAAGAAAATAAAGCTACTGAGCTAACCACTCAAAAGGAAATCAAAGAGATAAAGAAATCCATACATGATCTAAAACAGGAGATGCAAGGCATCAAAAATGAGTAATTAGAAGCCAGGGAGATGAAAAATAAAGTAGATAGCTTTGATAGCAGGATAGACAATGCAGAGGAGAGAATTTCCGGGGCTGAAGATAATTTAGTTATTATAGAGAAAGAACAGAAAATGAGTCAATCCAAATCTAGGAAATATGAGAGAGCGCTACAGGAGGTCCAAGATACAATTAGGAAGGCCAATTTAAGGCTAGTTGGTATTGAGGAGGGCGTGGAGAAAGAGGTCAATGGTATTGGAAATATACTTCAGGGAATCATCTCAGAGAACTTCCCAAATATCCAGAAGGGCAGGCCCATCCAGATACGAGAAGCTTTTAGAACCCCAAACAGACCTGACCAGAAAAGAACATCCCACCGCCACATTGTGATCCGAACTGGATCAATAGAAATGAAAGAAAAGATCGTAAAGGCAGCCAGGGAAAAGGGATCAGTAACCTATAAAGGAAAACCAATCAGAATAACCCCAGATTTCTCAGCAGAGACCATGCTAGCACGAAGTGACTGGAAGCATATATGTCATGCCCTTAAATCAAATAACTACCAACCAAGAATACTGTAGCCAGATAAGCTCTCATTCATAATTGAGGGAACAATAAAATCATTCCATTGCAGGGAAAAGCTGCAACAATATGTCGAAACAAAACCAACACTACAGAGAATTCTCAACGATGCTCTATACCACAAAACCAAAATAAATGCATTATAGGGAAAGAAATGGCACCTAAACAGCATACCATCTAAGGACCACAAGAACTGTCAAGACACAGGCCCTACTAAAAGCTTTTAAAAATGATAGGAACTAATAAATATCTCTCAATCCTAACTCTCAATATCAATGGACTGAACTCTCCAATTAAACGGCATAGGCTGTCTAGTTGGATCAAAAAGCAAGAGCCATCGTTCTGCTGTCTTCAAGAGACACATCTTACCCAAAAACCATCATCTTTTGAAAGTGAGAGGTTGGAATAAATTCTATCAAGCTAACTGCCCCCATAAACAGGCTGGAGTTGCCATCCTCATATCAGATACAATAGGCTTCCAACTAAAATTAGTAAGAAAAGACAAAGAAGGTTACTACATTCTACTAAAGGGATCTTTCCTCCAGGAAGACATAACGATCCTAAATATTTACACACCCTTTTGAAGGTTCTCAAAAGATTGAAGATTCTGACAGTGTAAGTTAGATTCCGGCATTGATATTAAATAATGCAATGAGTAGGGATTTATATTTGAAATATCACTGTTGGCAAAATCTAACACACATTTGCTTAGTATTTGCTTTTGATTTCCCAAGAAGTTCAGTACAAGCCAACATGTGTGGCATATATCGACTGGGAGAAATTATTCAGAGTATGTGGCTCATTTGAACAGGAGTCAGTGAAAAGATACAGAAGCAGGATACCCATATTGTGATAATTTGTATCTTTTGCATATTTTGTGTATGTTATTATTTCCATTTGTAGTGTACATTTCTAGGTAAAAACTTTTAAAATGTTTAGAAACAATTTGTCATTTCAACAGCAAAAAAGACATTTATATGCCTGATAAAATTCACAGAATCCAAATATTTCCATATTATTTTTTTTTGTGGTTCATACATCTTGAACTCAGCCTGGGCACTATCCCTGAGCTCTTCAGCTCCAGGCTACCACCTTACTCTGGATCCAAGCCCCACTTCCCATTTTCTAAAAGTAAATTGGAGATAAGTGTCTCAGGTCTTTTTGTGCCAGGATGGCTTTAAACCTTGATCCTCAGATCTCAGCCTCCTGAGTGGCTAGGATTATAGAAGTGAGCCACCACCCCATCATGCTCAGCTTTCTGGTTTTTTTTTAAACAAGCCCTTTGGCTGGAACTCGGTCTGAGCACTGTCCTTCAGCTTTCCTCAAGCCTAGTGATCTTCTACTTGAGCCACAGCACTACTTCTGGTTTTTTCTGTGTATGTGGTACTGCGGAATTGAAACTTCGTCTTCATACAAGCACTCTACAACTATGCCAAACTCCCAGCCCCTCCACATTAGTTTTTATGATAGATCTTTCCATGCATCCAGGTTGGCAAGAAATCCTTCTTCAGTTTCCCAAGATCAGGGAGTATAGGTGTGTCCCATCCTGTGTGGCTACATAACCATTGTTTCGGGTACAGTTCTCTCTTCATTCTACCCATCTAGAGCAATTTTCATCTTCCATGTATAATCATTAAACATTCAGCTTCTGTTCCTCTCTACTCCATTCTCTGGAACCATCGTGCTTTTTGGCTCTAAGGGTTTGTTGATCCTTGGAAGCTCTGGAAGGGAAAACATACCCTAGCTCTTCCTTTATGACTGCTGTATTTTTAGTATACTGTAATCAAGATTCATCTGTAAAATATAGTAAAATGTTCTTCCTTTTCAATGCATTGTTTTGCATATTTCTATCTTTTGATTATTATTAATAGTTGTGAATGGATTCTCCACATATTTGTTCTAGTCTCTGCTTTCTCTTCCGTTAGGTACAAATCTAGAAATAGAAGTGTTGGACCATATTTCTATGTAATTCTATATTTAGTACTTTTTTAGCACTCTCCACGCAATTTTTGATTGTGTTATATTCCTTGCAGAACTATTCCAAAGTTCTACTTCTTCTCACTACCTCCCCAGTAATAGTTAGACTTTGAAAGTTGTTTTTTTGTATCCGTGTGTGTGTGTGTGTGTTTGTGTGTGTGTCTGTGGATCTTTTTGTTTAAAACTATATTTATATTAACATATTTAAAGTAAAGATTTCATTGTAATTTTAATTTTTCTCATGACTGTTAATATTGAACTTCTTTCTACATTTTGAACTACTATTTCTATATATTCTTTTTAGAAAATCCTCTCCAATCTCCAATTTTTTCCCTTTTTTTGTGGGGTATTGGGGAAAGTCATGGGGCTTGGACCATGGGCCGTGAGCTCTTTAGTTTAAGGCTATTGTCCTACCCTGAGTATTGCCCCTCAGTTCTTCTGCTCACAGCTCCCTACCCCTCTTCCCATTATATACAGAACAAAGGTCATCCTCAGTCTTTTTGAAAAAGTAAAACATACAGTAAATTTGTAGTATAAAACAGCAAGAAATAAATTTCTTGCCAGGTGCAGTGACTTCTACCTGTAATCCTATCTACTCAGATACCAGGCTGATATCTAATGATTTGGTTCAAAGCCAGCCTGGGCATTAGAAAGTCTATGAGACTCTCATCTACAGTTAACCACTAGAATATGGGAAATGGCACTGTGGCTTCATAGGTAGGGTGATAGCCTTGAGTTGAAGAGCTCAGGAACAGTGCCCAGGCCCAGAGTTCAAGCCTTAAAAATCCCCCAGCCAAAAAAAGAAAAAAAAGTTTCTTCCCAAAGTGATTATTATGCCAGCCATAGAACATTAACATTCTGGGTGTACTTCACAGTATTATTACTTGATACCCTAAGATTTTGCAATATTCTCACTGTACCAGCATATGTCATCATATAATGTAGTTCCTTTTAAATGGAATAATTCCATTTATAACCTAAATCTACTCCCCCGACTTATTTTTGTTGATACCACAATTGCTCTACCATGATATGCCACAAGCCATTAAACATTTTATGGTGGGTAATTGGAAAGGAGTCTCATGGAATTTTGTGCCAGGCTGGCTTTGAACCATGGTCCTCAGATCTCAGTCTCCTGAGTAGCTAGGATGACAGGCGTGAGCCACCAACACCTGGCTTGCCTTGTTATTTTTTGTGGGTCTTGGGACTTGAACTCTGGGCCTAGGCACCATCCCTAAGCTTTTCAGGTCAATATTTCATGTAAGTCTAAAGATTTAAGTAAAGCAATACAATTCCAACAAAAAAAGAATAAAATTCCAGACATGGTGTGTCTATAACTCAGTGCTAATTACTTGATGAAAATGTGCCATTCCAGAAGCTGGTGTCATTTGATGATGTAGCTGTGGATTTCAGCTGGAAGGAGTGGCAGCATCTGGACAATGCTCAGAGGACCCTGTACAGAGATGTAATGCTGGAGACCTACAGCAACCTGGTGTCTTTAGGTAAGCAAAAGTCAAATTCACTTGCAAGGCCAAGTGCCTTGTTATTTTGCAGATACGTGAATGTTTATCAAACTTTCAATACTATTTAAATGAAAGATTCCAGGCCCTGAGAAGTATCATTAATTTCTAAAGAAAACCTAAGATAATTTTGTACTCATTCTTCAGGATACCTTCAGGATACTTTGACAACAGTTCTAAATTATGTTTCCTCTAAAGGAGACGACATTCCAAACTTACACAGTAATTGTAAGTGGATAAACAATCCAGAATAGAATATATATCATTATTGGAAATAGGATCTACAAATCACTAAACAGTGAGTTTATAATGGAAACCTGGCACTAGGTGCAATGTTTCATGCCTGTAATCTTAAAATATTCAGGAGGAAGAAATCTAAGAATTCTAATTTAAAGCCAGCAATGGCTTAAAAATTGCCATGAAACTCTATAACTCCAAGTAACCCCTCAAAAATGTTAGTGGAGTGTCAAGAGTTTGACTTTGTGGTTGAGTGCTTGCCTAGCATGCATGAAGACCTATGCATGTAAGTGGAGCTGGGACTCAAACTGGTATTTTTCTAGCCTTGAGCAAGACAGCTAAGTTTATGCCATACAAAATGAATCTAGAGCTGGGGAAAAGTCAACCATGGAGCCAGTGAGAAATGAGAGAAAAGATTTAATAGATAACTTGTGAGTAGGATGTCTGCGAACTTAAAGCAATGATGACCCAGCATAAGCAATAACTCTCTACTGTTTCTAATTTACAGGGCCCTATGTTCCCAAACCTGTATTAATTGACAAGCTAGAGCACTGTGCAGAACTCTGGATAGGAAATTCCTCTGACAAGAATATCACAGGTGAATGAATGCATCTTCATATTGATGTTGGAGCCTGAGCCCCATTGGTAAGTTCATGTTGTGATGTACTGAGCAATAATATTCTTAGTTACCCTAAATCCTGTGTGGAACCTATGGAATTCTTTGTGAATGAATCAAGAATCATTTTCTTTTCCCAATCCTATGCTTGGTCTCAGGGCCTGAGCATGGTCCTTGGGTTTTCTCAAGGCTAGCTCTCTACTTCTTGAGTCATAGCACCACTTCTGGCTTTTTCTTTGTATGTAGTACCAAGGAACTGAACCAGGTCTTTGTGCATGCTAGCCCAAACCCCCGGCACCAAGAATCATAGGGTGATATAATGAATTCTATGTGGCAGTAGAGTTAAAGTTAGATTTCTCTGTAGAAATCACTGTGAAACAAAATAAAATGAGAAAGCCATGAGCCCGTGGCTCATGCCTGTAATCCTAACTATTTAGGAGGCTTAGATCTGAGGATCAAGGTTCAAAGACTGACCTATCACAAAAACACCTTAGACTCTTCTCTCCAATGAACCAATAGAAAATGAGAAGTGGGGTTGAGGCTAAAACATAGGGCAGTAGCCTTGAGCTGAAGAGCTCAGGAAGAACAGCCAGGTCTAGAATTCAAGTCCCATGACTGCAAATCAAGAAAGAAATAAAGAAAGAAAGAAAGAAAGAAAGAAAGAAAGAAAGAAAGAAAGAAAGAAAGAAAGAAAGAGAAAGAAAGAAGAAAGAGGGAAGGAAGAGGGAAGGAAGGAAAGGAAGGAAGAAAGGAAGGAAGGAAGGAAGAAAGAAAGAAAGAAAGAAAGAAAGAAAGAAAGAAAGAAAGAAAGAAAGGTATTTCATTTCTTTAAAACTAAGACTATAAATGATTGAGCAAACAAGGAATAAGTCAGGGCATTATTCTCTGATAAGGATAATATCTTTTTGCTGGTAGGAAGAGACTGGTATTCAGAACCAGACCTTTCCACCAGAAATTGAGCCTAGTGGTAGAGTGCTTGCCTAGCATGCACAAAGACACAGGTTTGATTCCTTATTACCACATACATAGAAAAAGCCAGAAGTAATGACTTCATTGGTAGCGTTCTAGTCTGGAGAAAACCCAGAGACAGTGGTTAGGTCCTAAGTTCAAACCCAGGAATGGAAGGAAAAAAACAACAACAAAGTTTCAATCAACATAAGAAAATTAACTAGACAATGAGCTGGAGATTTTCTGGTCTTCCATGGTTCTGAGGGACAGGAGTGTTAGAAAAGGAATTTTTATAAGACTTCAAATGGAAAGAAACAAATTTCAAAATTCCCACAAATACCTAAATTGAGACTTTAGTGAGAAGTTGTAACTGAAGGGATATAGGTGTAAGTCCTTACTCTCAAGGATCGTTCTTGCTTGGATCAAAGGCAAACAGACATATAAACCAAACTTGTGGCCGTTGAATCTAGAAAAAATTCGTGTTCCTCACTTAATGCTTAATAAGCAAACAGCATTGAAACTGGGTAAGGTAATCCTATCTGCTACTCAGGACCTGAGACTCTTATCTGTAGTTAACTCTAGAAAAGAGGAAGTGGGGCTGTAGCTCAAGGGTAGGGGTTATAGTCTTCTGCTGAAGTGTTCAGGGACAGGGCGGAGGCCTATGAACTACAAAAAAAAAAGAAAAGAAAAGAAAAGAAAGTTTTAAAAAGATGCAAAACAGCACAATATTTAGATTATTTCTCAAAAATAAAAGAAAGGCAGCTATTCCTCAATGTATAAACAAAACAGTATTTGAAAAAAAACAGCTGCAGGTATAGTATAGGTAGTACTCAGCTTAAAACTGTAGCAATACATAGTTGGGTAATTTCAATAAATATTTCCTATGATATAAAAAGAGAACTATTATATAAGTACCGCGCGCTAACCGATTGCGCCACAGGAGCACTCCTTTGCTGTCCCTTGGTTATCTCATATTGGTATAGTATCTCACTTTGTCATCTGATTTATTGAATTTATTTGTATTTGGATATTTGAAATTTGATAGGGAAGGGGGGAAAATCAAGACGGGTGGAGGGTGTGGGGGGGAGGGATACGGGTACCAAGACATGTGAAAGGGTATCAATGTATGTGAATTAATGCACCTTCTCTCTGGCCAATATCATGTAACCCTTTTACTAATTACAATAAAAAAATACAAAAAAAGAGAACTAAAACACAGAAAAATATTATTGGTCATTGTAAAATATCATTTTTTTAATATGTTAGGGAGAAAAGCATATATTTCTCACAAATCAATTTCCACTTTTATATTTTAAAATATCTAACACTTAGGATGGGAAAGTAAAGTCATTACCTTTACAGTAAGGAATATTTGTATCTCATGTATGTTTGTGTCTTTTTTTCTATGACTCATTTTAGATGTCCAGGTAATGGAAAATGTGTTCAAGACCTGCCAGGAAAGTCCACATGAATGTCTTTGTGAAGTAGCAGTTGCAAGTAGTATCGAAGTGGAGGAAAACGTGAGATTAGCAACAACTTTAAATTTGAGCTCTACACACAATCCAGAGCTGATTAGTAATAACGGTAACAACTTAGGGGTGAGGACTGAGAAGTTCATTAAGTGTCAGAACATGCTTCTGTCTCCTAAGCCTGATGAGATGCATGCTGCATATAGATCTCGTATGTCTCCTGTTCTTAAAAAATCCATCGGATATTCAGAGCATTTTCTTCATGATTGTGACAGTCCAAAAGATCTGCAGTATCATAATTCTGTTCTCCCTGCCCAAGAAATTCTTCAGGGAGGGAGGAAAACTGCTAAATGTACTGTGTGATGAAAAATATTGTACTTAACACCGACCATCACTACACATCCGAAAATGTACACAGGAGAGACTCCTCATACATGTAGTGAATGTGAGAAATCTTTCAGTAATGAAATACGCCTTACAATATCTCAGAGCAAATATCCTGACATATGTGATGCGTACATCAAGTGTGAAAATTAATTTCTGAGAAGTCAGACCTGACTCTCCAACCTCGATCTGCAAGAGAAGACAAACCTTATGAATATGGGGAACGTAATAAAATTTCTGCCCAGAATTCAGCTCTCAGCACACATCAGAGATCTCACACAGAAGAGAAATCTTATGAATGGGATAAATGTGGGAAGACTTTTAGACTGAAATCATACCTCACTTTGCACCAGAGAAGACACACAGAAGAGAAACCTTATGAATGTAACAAATGTGAAAAGTCTTTCACCCAGAAGATACACCTTCGAGTTCATCAAATAACACACACAGGAGAGAAATCTTATAAGTGTAATGAATGTGGAAAGTCTTTCCAAGGGAAGGGAAAACTTCGTGTTCATCAGAGAATACACACAGGAGTGAAACCTTATGAATGTAACCAATGTGTAAAGTCTTTCCGACAGAAATCTTCCCTCAAATTGCATCAAAGAACACACACAGGAGAGAAACCTTATGTGTGCAACAAATGTGGAAAGACCTTCAAGTGGAAGTTATATCTTGATGGGCATAATAGAACACACACAGGAGAGAAAACTTATGCATGTAGTGAATGCGGAAAGTCTTTCAAATGGAAGGTAAAACTCCATGTTCATCAGAGAATATACTCAGGAGAAACACCTTATGAGTGTAACATATGTGGAAAGTCCTTCACACAGAAGCCAAACCTCAACATGCATAAGACAATTCAAACAGGAGAAAAACCTTATGAATGTAACCGATGTGGAATGTCTTTCAAATGGAAGTCTTCCCTCAAATGGCATCAGAGAACACAGACAGGAGAGAAACTGTACGAGTGCATCAAATGTGGTAAGACCTTCAGATGGAAGTCACATTACAGGAGGCATAACAGAATTCACACATATTAGAAACCTTAGGAATATAACCAAAGTTGAAAGTCTTTCGTGCAGTATTCACCCTTCAGGAAGCGTAAGAGAGTTCACACATATGAGAAGCCTTAGCAATGTAATAAATAGGAAAGACTTTTTAGTCTGTGGAAGAAAACTCAGCTTGTGTCACAGAACCAACACAAGATAAAACCCTTAATGAATGTAGCAAATGTTCAGTCTTTTCCCCAGAAGGCACAAGTCAAGATTTATCACTAAACACCCACAGGATAGAATCCTATGAATAAAATGAAAGGGAAATTTTTTTGAAGAACTCATAGTTGAGTTTGCATGATACCACACAGACACAGGATAAAAATCGTATGAATATAAGAATATGAAAAATCCATCATGAACGTATGACTAAGTATAAAATGCACATAGGAGAGAAAAACCTTATGAATATTACAAATGTGGAAAGTGTTTGACCTGGAAGGCATACTTCTGTGTTCATCACAAACCTGATTCCCATAGAAGAAAAGAAAACTAATGAATACAACAAATGTGCAATGACTTTTAATCAGAAGTCAGTCTTCAGTACATTTCAGAACATACACAATAGAGAAATTCTGAGTAATGAAAAACATTTAGCTATATATAGAATCTCTGTATATGGGAGCATTAGGGTAAGTCTTCTAAACAAAGTCAACCTTCAGCAAGCATTAAGAGCACTCACAGAAGAAATAATAGCATGTAGGAAAACCTTTGCCAGAAACCTCTAAAAGCTGACTGTGTGGCTTAGTAGTAGAGTGCTAACCTATCAAGGATGAAGGCCTGGGTTAGATTCCTCAATACTACGTGAAAAGAGCAAGCCAGAAGCAGCACTGTGGTTCAAATGGTAGAGTGCTAACCTTGAGCAAAAGTAGCTCAGGCCCTGAGTTCAAGCCTAAGGATTGCAGAGAGAGAGAGAGAGAGAGAGAGAGAGAGAGAGAGAGAGAGAGAGAGAGAGAGAGAGAGAGAGAGAGAGAGAGAGAGAGAGGAGAAAGAGAGAGAAACAGGAAATTCTAAATTTTATAGAGATAGAGAAGGAGGGAGAGAAGGAGACAGAAACTAATTTCTAAACTTTACAGTCTTTCTATTTCCTTACAAATTCGTCTATGTCATTCTTTCTGACAGAAGCACAGAATTCCATTGTGTAAAAATACCATATTTGATCTACTCATCAACTGACGGGCATCTGGGTTGGTTCCATACCTTTGCTATAGTAAATAGTGCTGTGATAAATGTTATTGTTCTAGTGAATTTAGTATGTCCTATCTGGACGATTGGCAAGTAGTGAAATTGCTGGATCACAGGGGAGCTCTATGTTTAGTCTTTTTGTTATACTGCCATAGTGCTTTCCATAGTGGTTGAACGAGTTTGCAATCCCACCAGCAATGTAGTAGTGATCCCTACTGGCCACATCCCCTCCAGCATACGTTATTAGATTTCTGGACCTTGGCCATTCTAACTGGAGTGAGGAGGAAAAGGGAAAGAGGAACTGAAAATTTCTCTCCTTACAGATGACATGATTCTGTATTTCAAGAACCCTATAGACCCTACTCCGAAGCTGCTTGAGCTGATATAAAACTTTGGTAAGGTAGCAGGGTATAAAATGAACCCTCAATGTCAACTGCCTTCCTATATGCCAACAAATGAGAGTAATGAGGCAAGAATCAGGATAGCAACTCATTTTGCTATCAAAGAAAATAAAACACCTAGGAATTAACTTAGAATGTAAACACCTTTTTGATGGAACTATAAACCCTGGAGAAGGAAATTAACGCAGAACTGAGGAAATGCAAAAACCTATGCTCCTAGTTTGGAAGAAGTAATATTGTAAAAATGGCAATCTTGAGAAGGACTATCTACAAATTCAGTGCAATATTCATCAATATCCCAATGTCATTCTTTAAAGAAACAGAAGAGGAAATCCAAAAGTTCACTTGGAATAATAAAAGACCCCTTATAGTCTGTCTTCTTGCATGATACATAATGTTTAATCTCACCTTCTCCACCAAAATCTCACCTTTCTCATTGAGACATAGGTGGCCCTGTTTACTAGCAGAAAAGGCTCAAACGCGCAGTTTCAGGTGTCACCACTGCCTCTGTTACTGGGTAGATCAAACTCTGTCATCGATTCTGAGGTCTGCTCTGGGAGTCTTGGTCACAAGTTGTTCTGTGGCTTCTGCTGCCAGCCTTTGCCCATTTGCTTCCTTTTCCTCCAGCAGCCTACAACAGGGAATGAAGTTCAGGCGCTGATGCTCTCCTTCATATGCAGGGCAGGATGAGCCCAAACCTCCTTCATCTTCCTCTTCCAATTTTTGGGAAAAAATGTGCTGGCAGAAGTCCTCAGGTGTGGGGCATGGCTGATCCACGCTTTTAATCCAGGCTGGTCAGGAGGCTGAGATCTGAGTATGGAAGTTCCAAGTCACCTAGAACAGGAAAGTCTGATAGATTCTTACTACCAAAAATAAAAACAGCTGGGAATGGAGTTTGTGCTCAAGTGGTAAAGGGCTAGTCTTGAGTACAAATGCTTAGTGCCCAGGCCCTGAATTCAGGCTCCAGCACTGCCAACAACCTCACTTTAGTGAGATTTTAGCTTTATCCATGTAGGCACATCTCACTGGAATCTTTGCTGGTAGAGATAGTCTTCATAATTTTGTCTCAAGGTAAAGGTCCTCCTTGGGTAGCACAAAAAAGGTGTCATGGAGAGAAGAGCCCCACTTGCTCCAGGTTTGAAGATGGCATAGGTCAAGCCAGCATGGAGTTGGCACATCAGTCTTTTTCCTAGCACCACATACCAGTGAATGTCCAATGACATTGATGTTGTGGGATTGTGTGATTGAAGTGCCCTATTAAGGGCAGTGTTAGCACATCCAAACTTGGATACCAGGAATGCTGAAATCTCAAAGCTAAGATTTCTGTTGGCTACAGAAATGCTGGTGTGTCTGTTATTCACCAAAATTTCAGGTGCAAAGATTCTGAAGCTTGATGCCATGTGTTTATTCCATTTAGTAATATTATTTTAATGCACTGTATAAGTTAAAACATTTGATAAGAGTCAGGGGTAGTGAAAACATTGTTCTTGAATTCAGGTGTCTGGCAGGGTAATGGGGGGGTGTTGGTGGCTGGGACTATGAAGCGGGAGCTGCTATCAAACCATGGATCATGTTCCTCTTTGTCTGGGAGAAATGACTCCAAAGATGAAATTTGAATGGTGAGGAAAAGATGATGATGTACTCAGGAAATTTCTCCTAAACAAATGCTCATGTGGAAGTGGGATGGGGGCTGGGCATATCGGAGGCAGAGCTTAAGGGGGCTTCTCATGGTGTTGAGAACGTTCCTTGCGACTTCAGACATGCAGCAGGGTGTTTTAGCTGGCCATTGTGAGATGGATGGAATAAGACTGGAGACAAGATGAATGCTGGGATCCTGCAATGCTCTTGCATGAGTGGCTGGTGGCTCACCTGAAAGAACTAATTATGTCTAAAAAAGAAATCAGGAATTTGTTTTGATTAGATAATACCTGTAATCTGAGGCATATTCCGGATCCTGATCTTAGTATTGTGGTTTAAAACCAACCCAGCAAAGGGAAAAATACATGACACTCTTACTCCCAGTTTAGAGCAAGAACAAAGATTGAAGTAGAGCTGTGGCTCAAGAGATAGAGTGCTACCTTGAGCAAAGAAAAGCTAAGAAAAAGCTCCAGGTCTTGAGTTCAAGGCCAGGAATGAAAGAAGGAAGGTAAAAAAAGGGAAGTATGTGAGGAAGGGAAATATATAAATGAAAGAGGGAAGGAACTAGAAATTTAAAACTAGAGAGTATTTAAAAGTCATCAGTCCTTCTAAGAAAAGTGTTGGAGTATGGGTTCTATATGTGGTGAACTGGAAGCCCAGCAGTGACTTGTTAACCAAAGAGTCACCATGATGAGCAAAGGATAGAAATCTGCATGAGCCTCTTAGCGGATGGAGTCACAGAAGAGAACCTCAGCTCCTCAGTATATAGAGATAGGGAAGTTGGCATCACCTTGATGTCATTGTGTCCATGGAGACTGGAAGCCATGGCTCTGTGAAAGCACAATGTTCTGGTTACTGAGCTGGGAGGCTGAAGAGAGCCAAGTCCTGGCCATGAAGAAATCAGGGTGGCAGCAGAGCAACTCTGCTGCAGTGTGTGCCTGCTTGGCTGTTCTTATTCTGAGGTGGATCAGGCCGGAGTGGGTGATAGTAACTGTTTTGTGGTCACAAGCCCTTCACCAAGAGCTTCCTCTGGGATCCTCATAAGCTACAGGGTGGCTGGTGGCGGGATGTGTGTGGGGTGGAAGTGACAGAGGGATGGACGCATGGCAAGGTGGGTGAAGAGAAGAGAGGAATGATGAGAGCCCAGTTCATTGGTTTCCAAGCTTAATGGGTGGGAGGCAGAGAAGCATGAGGGAGGAAAGATGGAGGCAGGGGAAGGAAGTGACAGAGTGAGGCCATCTGTAGTGCCAGCCTGGCCATCATCTGAAGCCCATAGGCAGCTTCCTGATCCCTCACTTTGTCCTGCTCCTTGTGGAGGGAATGTCACGTGTACCCAGAGCTAGGGGTGGGGCAATGTTAGTAGCACCTGGAGAACCATTGGTCTCTACCTGGGTGAGGGGCGGTTATGGCTCCCATGCTGTGTGGCCTGTTAGGTATGGAACAGATCTCTCCTTAGCTACCACAGTCAGTGGCTGCTCTCCATCTAGGGTTAGGGCACCTGCTCAGCCATCAGGACACCCCATGCCAGGACAGAGGCCTACAATTCAGATGGCAGCACAGGGGTGAAGATGATCTCACCGTAGCCCTAGTTACATGGCTGCCCCTGCATGCAGGACAGGATGAGATGGGGGAAGATGTTTTCTGTGTTTTTCCACAGCCTATCCCGGCCTCTTCTTGTGTCTGATTAGACCAAGAGAGTACCAGGTTCCCTCTCATAGTCCTGGTTCTTTTTCTTTTACAGTCATGAGGCTTGA
This sequence comes from Megascapheus bottae, assembly GCF_031878675.1. Taxonomy (NCBI): domain Eukaryota; kingdom Metazoa; phylum Chordata; class Mammalia; order Rodentia; family Geomyidae; genus Megascapheus; species Megascapheus bottae. The sequence goes on from NW_028327595.1 coordinate 374,852, forward strand.
ACTCAGGTCCTGGGTACTGTCCCTGAGCTCTTTTGCTCAAGGTTGATGCTCTACCATTTGAACCATAGTGCCATTTCCAGCTTTTCCTTTTCATGTGGATCTCTGATATGTCCAGTGCTGTGCCTGCAGGGAGGCACTAACCCCACAGACAGAGCCACCTCTGCCGTGACTGTGACTGCCCACAACCCTCACACCCACTCCATGCACAACCCTCGACTCAAGTTTAAGCTCCTCTTGGACTTGGTCTCCAGCCTACCCCTTCCTACACTCACAAAGGGTCTACAATTGTCTTCCCAGGGTCATTTCTTCTACCAGCCCGAGTACAGAATGTGCACATCTTGACGATCACAGAGCTCAAAGCCAAAGGCTGAGATGCAGAAGGGGGTGACCCAGTAGTTGCACAAGGCCCATGGATCATCCTGTGCATCCCCCAGCCTGTGACTTCCCCCACCCCCTTGGCAGGGAAGCTCCGTGCCCACATCCTGATCCCAGGTCCCCTCCAATTCCATTCTCCCTTGGATTTTGCAGACTGTCTACCATCAGGATCTAAAATTCTATTCATCACTTTATGTCCTTATCACTGACTTGCTACTTTGGTAGGATCTCCCCGTGCCTGGAGAGTGGGCATGTCATGTACTCTCTGTGGAGAAGTTGCCCCAGGAGAAGAAATATGCACTTCATGTGAGTGTTGGACAGGGCAGGAGGGCTCCCTAGGATCAGAAGCCACAGGAGGGGTGCAGATGGGGGAATGCTAGGGGCCCCAGGGGACAGTGGGAGTTAGGGCACAGTTGGTTCCTTCTGCAGGGTTGACACCGCTTCACAAACCCAACAGAATGAGGTTCACATTACAGATGTCAGAGACAGTGCAGATTGCCATTGGGCGCAGGGGTCACTGTCACCCCCAGATGCTGGCTGCATGCTGGGATGCACGCAGAGATGTTTTCAAGATCAGATAATGAGGATGTTGCAGGGTGTAACCATTCTTTTCAGATGGCTCTCTAGCTCTCTTGAGCTTCATCTCTATCTTTGGCTTTTTCTTGGCAGTTAACTGGAAATGAGAGTTTCATGGACTTTCCTTACTGGACTGGCTTCAAACAGAAGCTATGCACAGTTTTCAAACCATACCCTACTGAAGAAGGGAAGCTTGATCTGGTGCTTAACTGGGTTGCACTTTGGCTCCGTTTGCTATGCCTCACGGGAGGGGGCTCATCATTTGTAGACTAAGATCTCATGACCTTCAAAGCCAAATGCTACCTGAAAGTTCAGGGTACAAGCCTATGTGTTGGGCCGTGGTGAATACATTCTCTGTTATGCTGGGTCATCAACCCATGTTTTAAGCTGGAAGTAGGCAGTGCCACATTTGATAAGAACATCTGCCAGAGATTGTCACCTCATGAAAGCAGATTCTAAATTTGTATTCCATTTCCTGTGGTGGAGAAATCCCCTCCAAGTTAGACAGGCTCACATCCACCTGCAGGTCACACTCCGAATGCACCCTTGAGTGTCCTCATGGTATTGGGATCTAAGTTTGTAGGGAATGCTGGTTTAGTTCATGAATTAGCTGGACAAGTGATGACAAACGTGTTGTGGATTAATATGAGAAAAATTTAAGAAGCCCTGGAGGAGCATCAACCTGACCCTCTGTGGTGCTATAAATCTGAAATGATGTTCCAGACTGAGAAACAATCACATGGCTTTGTGTTTGGCATCCAGACAAGTGAGTGCATGTCTTAGTTGTCAGCCAATACAGGGGAGGACATGAATAAGTGGGTGGAAAGCATCTGTCAGACCCCTGTCTGGGGGCAGGTGGAGAGAACATAGGAAGGTAGATACCATGGCTATGGTGGGGCCAAAAAAAAGGGTAAAAGAGGCAAAGGAACCAGGTACTGGTAGCTCAAGACTGTCATCCTAGCTACTCAGGAGTTTGAGATCTGAGGATCACAATTCAAAGCCAGCCCAGGACAGAAACTCCATGAGACTCTTATCTGCAATAAACTACTGAATGCAAGAAGCTCAAGCTCAGTGACAGCATCCAGGCCTAGCGTTCAAAACCCAGGACTGGCAGAAAAAAGTATCAAAGGACAAGAAGCTGGCCAAAAGTTAGAGGGACTCTATCTTGACAAACAATACAATGGTAAGTTGCACTCAGAAGACTTGCACAAAATCTGGAAATGCCTGAGACCTATCTATGTATGTTTCCTGTTTGTCTAAATACATATGTTTATGCATTTATATATTAGTATAGAGAGACATATCAATACATATGACTATACATAGCCAGACACTTATGGGTGGGTGGTATACTGTGTGAGAGTTTGTGTTTGTGTTTTGTGGATGGCTATCTCTGTTTAAGAAAGATAGAAAATATGTAAATATCTTTAAAAAAAACTTGATATAATATAGAGAGACATAAGCTCTTGAGGGAATCTGAAATGACAAGATTATTAACAGGCACGTTTATCCTTATGGATTCCTCAGCAAGTTTTAACTTTTTTCATTATTTTCTTTCTTTTTTTGAACCAGTGCTAAGGATTTCTCTCAGGGACCAGGTGCTTCCAATTACTAATTTTCTCATGGCTGGTACAAGAGGAACTGAGCCACAGTTCCACTTTTGCCTTATTTATTCGTGCTTAACTGAGGATAAAGATTTTATCAGTGACTTTCTTTCAGGGGCTGGATTCTAACGAGGATCCCCAGACCTCAGCCTTCTCTATAGCTACAATTAACGATATGAGAACCCAGCACTGGGTTCCATTACACAGGGCAAGAAATTGAGTGAATCTCTCAACTCCAATTAGCTATAATAAGCTAGAAGTGAAAGACCAATACCTTTGAGGAAAAGATGCTGAGGGTTATCACACAGGCCCTATGAGTAAGCCCTAAACCCTGTACACATGTGTGCATGCACACATAGGCAGATACACACACACATGAACACACACAATATCTCAGGCAATATTGCATTTTGAATTAATATCCAAAGATTGGACAACAGGATAGCAAGTAATAAAATCTGTTTTTCTTGTCTACATTGAGGGAAAAGGATAAGTCACAAGATGCAGAAGCGAAGAATTCAGAGGCAAATGCTGTGAGTGAATAACTTGTAAAAAGCACATTTCTTTTCTTTTCTTTTCTTTTGTTTTTTCTGCCATTCCTGGGGCTTGAACTCAGGGCCTGAGCACTGCTCTTGGCTTTTCCCAAGTCTAGCCCTCTGCCACTTGAGCCACATTGCCGTATGGATTTTTATATCTGTGTGATATTAAGGACTCAAACCTAGATCATCATGGATGCTAGGCAAGAACTCTACCACTGGGCCAAACTCTAAACCCCGATAAAGTATTTATAAATAGTCATCATCATCATATCAAAATATCCTTTCTCCTTCAAAGAATGAACACTTATCTATGTCTGTAAGACTTTTTTTATGTCACCAATGCTTCTGTGATTTTCCCACTTGCATTTTTACAGATGACAGCACAGATATTCATCAGGAAGAAAAATAGATTAGGATACAGAAACCTAACAACGTCCTAGTAGATTGAAGTGAAAAATATGTGCAAGATGGCCTGGGGGTTTCATCTATTTGTAGAGTGCTGGGCTACCACACAAAAAGACTCCAGTTTGATTCTGCAGTACCATATACATAGAAAACGCTGGAAGTGGTGCTGTGGCTTGGTGGGACAGCTATAGCCTAAAGACAGCCTAAGAACAATGGTCAGGCTCTGAGGTCAAGTCCCAGGACTAGCAAAAAAAAATGTGCAAGAGGCAAAATGCAAGCTGAGAAGGCACTGTGAAGCAAAATGTCTTGTGAAGGGTAAAGGGAATAGTGACAGGTAAGTTTGGATATTACCTAAGAAAGGCTCCTTGAGCCTGAGACCAGGCTAGCACTTATGCCTAGTTAATGACTTGGGATTTGAACAAAAAGGTGTGCTGTTTACTACATCCATATGTGAGGTGGGAAGGGAGATTCAGCCTCCAGTATGTCTTTGGGGAGGTCTTCTGTGAGCAAGGATCTTTGGTCATTGGGCCTTGAAAGGTGCCCCTACCTCCCTCACAATGGAACAGAATATGGAACCCTGGTAACCAAGTCACTGTATGTGACAACCAGCTCAAGCCAGCTCCCTTGGCCTGTGGCTCAGGAGGAAGAAAGATGTTGCTGTGCTGTTGCCAAAGGTCAGGAGGCTCGGATCTCAGGCATGGGAGATATGGATGTCTCACTTGAAGAAGTAGATGCTGGATCAGTGCCAAGCCCAAATTCCAGTATATCAGGCATTTCTCTAGGAAGAAAGCCAGGAAACTCCAGGGAAACTCAGATGAGGTATATTGAGAGGAAACCTATTTGAACCCATCATCGTGCCCACACACTACAACCTTCTTGTGAGCTTTCAAGTGACTCTCCTGAAATTAGAGTGTGTCATTTCCAATCTACTCTATTCCAATTCCTCAGTGTGAAGTGTGGTCCCATTCCTACGTTTGAAATATCCACTCTTTTGCCAACATAGTGTGATGGTAAGTCAGCTCAGACTCTGAATGAGCCTTGTAACCTATGGATCCTGGAGGAAGGCCTGTTGGAGATGCTGCTGACAAAGCTGATCCCTGCCTACCAGAAAGGTGATCTCTTTTATGTGGAAAACTTCCTGCACAATTTCAAATAGTGGAGGACAATGTAGTAGTTGCTGGAAATTCTCTTGAAAAAGTGAGTGTTCCCCCTCCAAACCCAGGTTTGCTCACCCTCCTGGCCAAGTCTTGGAATACTTGGCTCCTCTCTGAGCCTGTTTGGTTCACTGGGGTGTTCACAGGGGAGCTAAGCATGATACAAGTGCACAAACTACTTTATTATGACTGGGACACCATGCCATTTCATCTCCCTCACAAGCTACTGGAGTCTCAACAGTATGCTTACTGAGAAGTTGGATTTCAGGCATGAGTATGTGGCTCCCAACTGCAGCCCTCACCTAGGTGACATCTTAGGAAATCCCATTTCCCAGTAAGAAATGAGGTGTCAGTACTAATGGCGGAGGCCTGTGAAATACTGGAGTCAAAGGAAAAGCTGGGGGTGAATCACTTTTGAGCCATCAGGGAGGGATTGTGATAGCTTTGCCTGTTAGAACCTGAAAGCATTTACATTTTGGTGTGTGGTCCAGTGCTGCCACTTGAACCTGAACCCAGGTCTAAATGCCATCCCTTCGGTGTTCAAAAATTAGCACTGTACCATTTGAGTCATAGGTCAAGTTCTGGCTTTTTGCTGCCTAATTGAAGACAAGTGCCTTTAGACTTTTACTGACTAGACTGGCTTTCCACTGTGATCTTCAGAGCTCAGCCTGCTGGGTGGCTAAGATTAGAGGAATGAGCATTTAGTTCTTTATTTAGAGCATTCACTTATTGATTTATTTAGAGCATTTACTTAGTTAATTTAAGATGCGTTTACTTTGGACAGATGGATAGAGGCCTCTCTCAGAAGCTTCTGGAAGTGGGGTGTAAAAGTCATCCTGTTCTCGAGTGTCTTTTACCCCCCTCCCAGCACATAAGTGCACATCTCTGCAGGACAGCCACAGCATTAGAGTCCTGCAAGAAAGGGGCTTTTGTAGATGGCTCAGGATGGAGAGAGAAGGCTCTCACTTTCCTTGTACCGAATGTGCCCACAGCATCATGTGTTCCATCTATACGATGTGAATGGACTTCTACCCCAGTGATTTCTACGAGTTCAAGAACTGCCACACCCTGACACAACTCAAGCTGTATATGAGGCTCCACATGCCGGCATTGGACCTGCTCTTCTAAACAGCTGGAGGAATGTGCGACCAGTAAGACCAAGAAAAATAGAAGTCCTGGTGTGGGTGCCTAAGAGCCTGTGAGTAGGAAGCCCATGTGGTCTAGATATTGGTTGGCCCTTACTTCTACAGAGCTTGGAAAATGCCCTTTATGGGTGGTGTCAGCCAGGTAATGTCTGTCCTCTGAAAGGACTTGGGAATAAGCACTCATTAGAAAGACCCTACACCTCCTCAGTGTTCAGTCCAAACTCCAGTTCTACAGGTTCCTCCATTAGATCCTCATGGAAGTTGAGTGACACTTCAACTTGCAGAGTCCACTCTGTCCACTCTGTACCTATTTCCATTCTTAGGTTTGGGTCATCGTGGAAGAGCTTATCCTGAACTCCGGATGAAAAACCCACCAATGGAGCTGGTGACTGATGGAGACTGAGAATCATCACTGCACTCCAGAAAGCATGGGCCTTCTGTAGAAATTACCAAACAGGTTTAGAGTCCTGTGGATATACCTTGTGCTCTGAACCCCATGTGTGACACAGTTGAACCTGCAGATACTATGGAGGAAGAAAAAGAGCAGCCAGATTTCCTTCCGTTTCCTTTCACACTCCACCCAGAGTCAGTCCATCTGAGTCAGAGTTACACTCCACTTATTGTGCAAGCTGAAGGGGCACACGCTGGGCTCATGGAAAATGTCCCCATGGGAAGCAGCAAGTGTACTCTCAATACTGGATTCATTGGAGGAAAATGAATCCATCCTCACAGAATATCCAGACCCATCCATCTCACTAAAAGAGACTCAATCTCCATTCGACAAACCAGAATCCATCCCCCTCTTAACTCAGGAAGGACATTCTGTTTCTCATGAGGAAGGTGACCCTTCTGAGGACTCAGAAGTACAATTACTGTCTGAAGGCAACTTGGAGGCCAGTCTGGATTTAGAGCTTCCCTGTCCCCTTCCTAAAAAGACATCTCTTTATCTCGCTCTCATGATTCTTGTCAAGTATTCATTGTATTTACTTTGATAACTATGAAACTCTCATTGTTAATAATATGGTGTGCAGTTCTTCAGTGCTTATTATACTGTGTTTTATTTTCCACTTATAATGTGAGACCTCAGACACATAGGTCCTGGGTGGGCCAAAAACCAGACAGGTCTGGTCCCATAGAAGACAACCTTACTGGATATACAGGGAACTATGAAATGCATGGAATCACCAGGAATCCAGGCCAGGCCTCCATGGAAAGACAAGTCAGCTACCAAAGCTTAAGGACAGAGCAGATGCCTGGAAATGTGTTTTGTCAATCCGGAGAAGTGCCAGAGTAACTGTAATATTATGTGGGACTCTGTTCTGTGAGTTCAAGTCTGTTTATATATCCATTGTGCTTTGTACAAATATTTAAGAAAATTAAAACTCCACAATAGCATCAAAAATCTACTCTGGCTTTGAATGTGGCCTAGTTGTAGAGTGCTCGCCTAGTATACAAGAAGACCTTGATTCAATTCCTCGGCACTGCATACACAGAAAAAGCAGATGGGGCACTGTGGCTCAGGTGTCAGAGTGCCACCCTTGAACAAATATGGCCAAGGAAAGTTCCTGGTCCCTCAGTTCAAGCCCCAGGACTAGCCAAACAAAAAATCATAATATTTTCCACACATTTGGAAATAAATCTGTTTTATCTAACCCTACTTCTTTTTTGCCAGTCCAGGGTGTGTGCCACCAAGCCAAACTACTGGCCCCCAACCTTACTATTTTTAATCATTTAATTTTTTAACATAATCATATTTCATGCTGTCTGTATTAATACCATAAACAGTATGCTTAGTGTAATAATGTTAAAGGTAAAACATAAGAAATTAATAACTAAAATTCCTTTTTTATTATTTTTATAGCATTACTACAATTTTATGAGAAAAATTACCTAGAATGTTTATTTTAGAGTTCAAGTAATCCATTTTGATAAATATATCAACCTACATCATTTATTTGAACACATTTTAAACTATTTTTTTCAGGAATGAAAATACATACATATTTGTTGTAAATGAAATTTATGACTTGGGGGAAGGGAAAGAGAAAACGGGGGAGGGGGTAACAGTGTTTACAAGAAATGTACTCATTACATATGTAACAGCAATCTCTTTGTATATCACCTTGACAACAAATTTTTTGAAAAGTACAAGTTTATATGTCTACTTTGGGCAGAATTTTTTTTGCCAGTACTGGGCTTAGACTCAGGACCTGAGCACGATCCTTGTTTTTGTTTTTGTTTATTCTTAAGGCGCAAGTTCTATCACATGTGCCACAGCACCACTTTTATCTTTTTTTATCTATGTTGTGCTGAGGAATTGAACTTGGGTCTTCATTCATGCTCGGCAAGAACTCTTCCACTAGGCTTAACTTATGGCCCCAGTGGGAAGGAAGTTTTCCATAAAATATGTAGGAAATATGTACACTAAGGAAAAGCCATCAAAAATAGAAGAAAAATTATATACTTAGATAACGACGTGCCAGTATTATGGCAGATTTCGGTAATTCTAGCTTCAAGAGTGGCCTATTTGGACCCGGAGTTGGCTGGCTGAAGTAAAGTGCTATCCTTGAGCAAGCCCTAGGACAGTGCTCTGGCCATGACTTGAAGGCATAGGACATGGAAAAAATAGTAATTTAATGCCCGTGACTGGTGGCTCACCCTGGTAATCCTAGCTACCCTGGAGGATCGAGGTTCAAAGACGGCCCAGGCATAAAAATCTGTGAGAATCTTATTTCCAAATAATCCAGAAAATTCAAAATGACAATGTGCCTCAAGTGGTAGAGCTCTTGCCTTGAGCTGAAGAGTTTAAGGTAAACATCCAGGCCCAGAGTTCAAGCCCCATGAGTGAAAAAAAGAAAAAGAAAAAGAAAGCCCTTATCTAAGGCTGGAGTGCACACTAGTGGTAGTTTGCTTGCCTAGTATGCACAAAGCCCTGTGTTCAATTACTCTGTACCACTTACACCAAAAAAAAAGCTGGAAATGATCTCATAAGGTTGGGTTCTGAGGATCACAGTTCAAAGCCAGGCCAGACACTAAAGTCCATGAAACTGTTACTTCCACTTAAGCACCAGAAAACCAGAAGTGACACTGTGGCTCAAGGTGTTTAAGGTTGTAGCCTTGAGCTGAGGAACCCAGGGACACTGCCCAGATGCACAATTAAAGTCTTACAACCAAGAGAGAGAGAGAGGGAGAGAGAGAGAGAGAGAGAGAGAGAGAGAGAGAGAGAGAGAGAGAGAGAGAGAGAGAGAGACAGACAGACAGACAGACAGACAGACAGACAGACAGACAGAGACAGAGAGACAGAGAGAGAGACAGACAGAGAGGTAGAGAGAGAGAGGCAGACAGACAGAGACAGACAGAGACAGAGAGACAGAGACATCAAACAGTCAGGCACTGCTGGCTGAAGCGTGTAATTCTAGCTACTATGGAGGCTGAGATTGGAGGATCTTGGTTCAAAGCCCAAAGCCAGCCGGGACACATATGTTTGTGAGACTTACATCACCAATTAACTACCAGAAACCAAAAATGGAGCTGTAGAGGAAGAGCACTAGCCTTGAGCTGAAGAGGTCAGGGACAGTCCAGGCCCAAATTCCAAGCAACATGACGAATCAATAATAAAAAAAGAAGATAGCTAATAGTAATGATGAATAATTTTGGGCTGGGAGTTTGGCCTAGTGGTAGAGTGCTTGCCTAGCATGCACGAAGACCTGGGTTCAATTCCTCAATATCACATACATAGAAAAATGCTGGAAGTGGTGCTGAGGCTGAAGTGGTAGAGCCCTAGCCTTGAGAAAATATAAGGACAGTGCTCAGTCCCTGAGTTCAAGGCCAGGACTGGCCAAATCAAAAGTAGTAGAGCACTGGCATTGAACTGAAGATCTGAGGAACAGCCCAGGCACAGAGTTCAAGCACCGCAAACAACAACAACAAAATCTATGAAATGGCAGTGGTGGTTTTAAGCTAAGCAAAAATAGAGTAGAAACTGGTAAAATACATATTTGTGTGTAAGCAAAATAGCCAGACTTATGCATTAGAACAGGATAGCAACTTGAAAAAAAAAATTTGTTTTCCATCTCACTAGGTCCTGTCTCTTAATTTATTCAAGTAAGTAAAATGCTGGGTTTTATAATCGTTGCTGTGAATATTAGAAAATCATAATATCTCTCATTAACCAACAAAGACCAGGAACTGGGGCTTCGTTCAAATGGCAGAGTATCAGGCAAGAGAAGAAAAAATTGAAGTAAGAACTTGAAGTTCTTGATCCAGAACCTGCATAGTAACAGAGCAGTAGCCTGGTGATGGTACCTCACACCTATAATCTTAGCTACTCAGGAGGCTAAGATCTGAGAATCAAAGTTTAAAGCCAGCCAAAGTACCCAGTTAACTGCCAGAAAAACCAGAAGTGGCACTGTGGCTCACAGATTAAAGCACTAGCCTTGAGCTGAAGAGCTCAGGGACAGTGCCCAGGCCCAGAGTTCAAGCCCCACAATTGACAAAAATCAAACAAGCAAACAAAACTCACAAAGAAGCCTGCAGACCACAGTGGTTCTGCTGAGTCTCTTCTCTATGGGGATCAGGAAACATTTCACTTTTTCTGTGTCTTCCCATCTCAACATTCATACTAAAATAAGACTGTGTTGAAAGTTTCAATTTATAAAAATGTTTTTCATGAAGCACCCTGAAATATTCATCGCTTATATCTCAATTGAAGATAGTTGATTTGGGGCTGCATTGGTACAGTGCTAGCCTTGAGCAGAAAAGGTCAGGGATAGAGCTGAAGCACTCAGTTGAAGACCCAGTGCCAACACACAAAAGAAATTATGCACTTTATACATATTTTCTAATTTCTTAATGAATTTTTCAGTCTGTATAAATATAGGGTACATTCCTTGTTACTTAAGTAAGATTGCTCTTTTTTTTTTCTTTTTGCCAGTCCTACGGCTTGGACTCAGGGCCTAGACATTTTCATTGGACTCGCTTGCCCAAGGTGAGTGCTCTGCCTCTTGAGACACAGCGCCACTTCTAGCTTTTATTCTGAGTATGCGGTACCGGTGAATAGAACCTAGATCTTCATGCATTCTAGGTGAGCACTCTACCATTAGCCTACATTCCCAGGCAGTGAGATTCCTCTTACAGTCATTGTATGTTCACAGAGTTTGATCTCACACACTGTAGGGCCCTGGTTGGCTTTGACCTGTGATCCTAAACCCTGAGCATCCTAAGTAGCTGAAATTAAATTGTGAGCCAGCATGATGACTTCCATTCTTTTTTCTACTAAAATATATGTAGTTATCTAAAATATATCTATAGCTGAAAAAAATGAATCTCTCCCAAACAAATCTTCAAAGAAATAACCATCCTATTAAAAGGTGGGCTAAAGACTTAAAAGAGTATTCTCTGAAGAAAAAATTAAAATGGGCTTTAGACACATGAAGAAATGCTCCATATCTCTAGCAATAAGGGAAATGAAAATCAAAACAACTTTGAGATTCCACCTGACTCCAGTCAGAATGGCCATTATCAAAAAATCTAATAAGAGATACTGGTGGGGAAGTGACCAGGGGGATCACACCTACACTGTTGGTGTGAGTGTAAACTCGTTCAACCACTAGGGAAAGCAGTGTGGTGCTTCCTCAAAAGATTGAACATAGAGCTCCCCTATGATCCAGCAAATCCACTACTTGGCATCTACCCAATTGTCCAGAAAAAAGGACATTCTAAAGCCACTAGCACAATGATGCTCATTGCAGCACTATTTACCATAGCAAAGCTATGAAACCAACCCAGATGCCACTCAGTAGATGACTGAATCAAGAAGATGTGGTACTTATACACAATGGAATGCTATGCTGCCATCAGAAGGAATGACATCGCCCCATTTGTAAGGAAATGGAAAGACTTGGAAAAATTCATATTAAGTGAAGCAAGCCAGACCCAAAGAAACATAAGCTCAATGGTTTCCCTCATTTGTAACAATTAGTTCACATCTAGGACTCTCCTAGCAGAGGATTACAATAACTCAAAAACCTAGGTATATAAGGTCATATAGGATGAGACTAAATGAAAGGATCTCTAGGATATGGGAACAAGAGCTATATCTTGTGTCATCATTGCTCTTAATCTTGTGTGATTTTTGTCCTTAAACTACTATGTTATTTCTCATCTCTTATTTTGCCCTTTGGTTAATGTCTGATTGTTACTGTATCTGATTTTTTCCCTGGCATATTGTACATATGTTTATTTGTTTATGTCAAATAGGAAAGGGAAGGGGGGAAACAAGATGATTGGGAAGGGGAGGGGAGAGGGAACTGGGGACAAAAACATGTGGAGTGGAATAAATGTGTGAGAAGTAATGCAGTCCACTACCTGTAAATGTAATGGTAACCCCTCTATACATTACCCTGAAAATAAAAAAGAGACTATAAAAATATCTGTAGAAAATGAGGCTGGATGATGGAAACAACCAGATGCCCTACTACAAAAAATGTGATACACACACACACACACACACACACACACACACACACACAATGGAATGATACATAGCCAACCGACAAGATAAAATAATGGCATTCTCGGGGAAGTGGATGAAAAGGAAAAAAATCATATTAAGTGAAGTAAGCCAAACTCAAAGAAACTTAGGCCCAAGAGTCTCCCTCATTTGTCAAATTCAGTAGAAACCTTGGGCTCTGCTACCAGAGATTTACAATAGAACAAAATCTAGAGACATCGTGACAAATAGTATGACACTAAATGTAAGGACCTCCAAGATAAAGAAACAAAACTCATATAATGAGTGATTGTTGTCCTTAATGAACTATGTGATCTCTTATCTCTTTTGCTATCCCTTGGTTATATCATATTGTTACAATATTTCACCTTGTTTTCTGATATATTTCATATGTGCCTAATTGGTTATTTGAAATTGGATAGGGAAGGGGGGAAATGAACATGAGTGGGGGTAGGGGAAGGGAAATGGGGACCATATCATTACATGGGGTATCAAAGTTTGAGAAGCAATGCACCTTCTATCTGGTGAATATAATGTAACCCTTCAATAAATTACAACAAAAATAAATACATAAAAAGAAGATCTGCACAGAAAAAGAATAATAGTGGCATTTTTGTGGTAGTGGATGAAATTAGAGTGAATCCTGTTGAGTGAGATAAGTCAAGACCAAGGAACAAAAGGTACATGGTATCCTTAATATATGGATATTAGTTTCAAACAGTAGTAGAGCGATGATTGAATAGTTGATACCCAAAGTTCTGGACATAATTTTGGAGATATAAACATAACTACATAGACATAAAAATCTAGGATAGACTATACACTCTATAGACATGTGTTTTATTATAGATTAATCTGTATCTATGACATACAATGACTCAGCTTAATTTTTACTATATTCTAAAATCTATGTGCCAGTGATTGTATAGCGATTCCCTTCTTGAATACCTGTTGGTTAAACATCACATTTCAAATATGATGTAAAATTCAATGTTAATAAATTTTTTTTAAAAAGAGGCTAGAGGTAAATACCACTAATGTACTTGTTCTAATTGGTACAGAAATTTTCTTAATGAATCAAGGGGTTTTATTACATCTTTATGCAATTATTTTAGTTCTGAGTGTTCTACACTCAATGATACTTCTGGAAAGATGATATAGCTGACTGTGTAGATGGTATGAAGACATACTGGCCTAAACGTAGAATAAAGCATTGGTAAGTGGCTGTTAGCTGTCAAGATTCTACTGGAATATGTGGAATGAATTTATTAAGCACAATGCAGGCTCTTAGTCAGATCAGGATCAAGATTATGTGGTTCCATGAGATGAATGAAGAAAGATCAGAAAAATCTACTAGGATATCCAGATATACTTTTGAAACTAAGGTATCTGTACTCCTTTTTTTTTCTTTCTTGGTGGGGAGCTTGAACTTTGGACCTGGGCAAGGTCTCTTAGTTCTTTTTCCTCAAGGCTAATGCTGTACCAGTTTTAGCCACAACTCCACTTAGTTTTTGGGTGGATAAGTGGAGAGTAGAATCTTACAGTTTTTTTTTTGTTTTCGTTTTTTTGCTTGCAAAGGCTTTGATTCACCTTCTCCCTGGCTAGTAGAATGACAATTATGACCCTCCAGCGCCTGGCTAGTGATTTTTTGAAAATTGGACTTTCTTCCAAATCACGTAACTGGTTCCTAGCAAAGTTTTGAAGCCTGACTTAAATGTGACAGATTTTTGTCACTTGGAGAAACTCTGTGCTGAACGTTAGAAATCTACCAGCTGAGTCACAGTGGCACTTCCAGTTTTTTGTTTATGTGGTGCTGAGGAATGGAATCCAGGGTTTCATACATGCTAGGCAAGCTACATTTTTAGCCCAAGTTTTTATGTTTTGTTTTTTCAGTGTTGTTGATTCTAAGGTACTGTATGATGTTCTTTCATTTTCTTTGCTTTTTACCTCTTTTCTTCTTTTTCCCTTTAGTTTTATTCTCTGTAGTCACTGTGTTGAATTCGGGTACCCTGTGTCTTGTACATAGGTTTATGTGATTTGGAATGGAGAGGGTATAATAAAATGGTAAAAAAAAACAAAGGAAAAAGGGTGAACCAATTGAACAGTGATACTTGGAAGACACTAAACGGAAATGAACTGAACAATCTGGGTGGAGAGGGAGCTGAGGGTAGGAAAACAGAGAAAAAGGAGGGAGGGGATAACAATTTTCTTAAGAAATGTGTTCATTACTTATGTAACCGTATGCCAACTATATATTGACTTAACAAAAAAATTAACTTAAAAAATAATTTAGCTGGGTATGGTGGCTCACACTTGTAAATGTAGCTACTCAAGAGGCTGGGATCCAAGGATAGCAGTTCAAAGTCAGCCTGGGCACTGAAGTCCATGTGACTCTTATCTCCAATTAACCACCAGAAACCCAGAAGTGGCCCTATGGCTCAAGGGATAGGGCAGTAGTCTTGAGCTGAAAAGCTCAGTGACAAGACCCAGGTGCAGAATTGCAGTCCCATGACTTGAATGATGAATGATACTAGCCAGGCTCTGTGCGCTCACAGTTGGAATCCTATCTACACAGAATCAGGTTTGAATCCAGCCCAAACAAATTGCATGATATTCTGATTTACAGTTCATTACCAAAAATCTGGAGGTAGAGCAGTGGATCAAGTGGTAGAACACTAGCCTGAAGCAAAAAAAAACATTTAAGGACAGTTCCCAGGCCCTGGGTTCAAGTCCCAAGACTTGCATAAAACAAACAAAATGTGACGCTGAGTCGTCCATCATTTGGTGTTATAGTTCAATATTCTTGATATGCGTCTTAGAAATTAAGTCCCTAGCAAATACTCTCCCCTGAAATTCTGCTTCATAGCTGATTCATAGAATTTCAGCATCATTACTATCACCTTCCCGTTAGCATAGCAGTCTACTACTGAAAATTTGAACAAAACTTTTGAGTAATCCTAATAAATCTGTGTATCATCTGCACACACATCAAATCAGCAGCAGCTATGATCTACTATTATCTAAATGTCTTTAATCACTTCTTGAGTTAATGAGCCTTAAAGAGTAAAACATATGAAATAGTTATGAAACTAACAGTCACCATTCTTCTACCTAATATTGTAATATAAGTTTATAAATGCAAGGACTATTCTGAAGTGTGCGGAAGATAGCTTCTAAGTATAATATTCTCATGAAGTATAGTTTTTAGGAAACATGTTGCTTGCTTTGGGAAAGCAAAGGCAAGGAAAAATGATATAAGTAAGTCCCTATTTATCAGAAGGAAAATACTATTGTGTTAAGATCAACTTCATTCATTCCGTGCTGATGAAACAAATATTTGCAATACCTGAGGCCAATCACTTCATTGTGATGCACAATCAGCCAGCTTAGATCAATCTCCCAAAAAAGGAAAGGAACAAATGAGAAGCAATTAAGGTTTCCAAAATGAACCAGGTGGTGGTGGCAGCTCACACTTGTAATTCTATTTACTCAAGGCCTGAAATCCAAGGATCTGGATTAAGTCTGTCTGGGATGAAAATATTCCTGTCTGAAACATCATCTCTGTTATCTCAGCCCAGCTGATACACTCTGCCCAACAGGTTCAAAACACCAAAGTCCATCTCCTATCTGAAATACTAGCAAACGTACTCACACATTATTTCCTCTTTGGGAGATAGTTGAAACATGTACCAGAAACATTTCCCTGGCTTCAGAGTGGAAGTGGAAATATATACTCACTAGAAGCCCATCTAGTAAATTACAGTCAATCATCTTTCCTCACATCTTGTTAGTTAAATTGAACAATGAGTGTTTGGATCAGAAGCGATGTGTATGAGCATACAGTTTGTAAAAGTACTGTAATCCTAGCTACTCAAGATAAGCTGAGGCCCGAGGATTCCAGTTCAAAATCAGCCATGCAATAAATTCCATAAGACATTTACCTCTAATTAACCAGCAAAAAACAGAGCGTTGAATTGTGCTTAAAATGCCGCAGGCCTAAGCTTTGCATAAAAGTGCTAAGGGTTAGCATTCAGGATGCCCACTCTCTCCACTCCTTTTTAACATAGTACTAGAATTCCTAGGCAGTGCAATAAGGCAAGAAGCAAGCATAAAGGGGATCCAGTAGGGAAAGAGGAAATAAAACTATCCCTCTTTGCAGATGACATGATTCTGTATTTAAAGAATCCTATAGACTCTACTTCGAATCTCCTTGAGCTGATTCAAAGCTTTGGAAGGGTAGCAGGCCATACAATCAACCCTCACAAATCAACTGCCTTACTTTACGCCAACACTGAGAGGAACGAGGAAATAATCAGGAAAGAAACTCCTTTCACAATAGCCTCAAAGAAAATAAAGTACCTAGCTATTAGCTTAAGTAAGAATGTAAATGACTGTTTAGATGAAAACTTTAAAAACCTAAAAAAGGAAATTAAAGCAGAACTATGGAAAAACCTCCCATGCTCCTGAATGGAAGAATCAACATTGTGAAAATGACAATCTTGCCAAGGGCTATCTACAAATTCAATGCAATACCCATCAACATCCCAATGTGATTCTTTAAAGAAATAGGAGGCAATTCAAAATTTCATATGGAATAACAATGGACCCCGTATAGCAAAAACACTTCTTATCAGAAAGAACAGCGCTGGAGGAATTTCAATTCCAAACTTTAGACATTATTACAGAGCTATAATTCTCAAAACAGCTTTGTTCTGGCACAAGAGCAGGCCTGAAGTCTAATGGAATAGAACTGCGGACCCAGATATTAAACCACAGACCTATGGCCACCTAATCTTTGACAAGGGAGCCAAAAAAATAGAATGGAAGAAAGATAGCCTCTTCAACAAGTTGTGCTGGCAGAACTGGTTAAGCACCTGCAGAAAACTAAAGTTGGATCCTTCTTTGTCACCTTGCACTAGAATTAACTCCAAATGGATCAAAGACCTGGAGGTAAAAGCTGACACACTGAAAAGTTTACAGGAAGGAATAGGAGATACACTAGACCTCCTTGGCACAGGTCGAAACTTTCTTAAAAAGGACCAAGAATCACAACAAATCAGAGAAAGGCTGGATAAGTGGGACTGCATTAAACTGCAGTGCTTTTGTATGGCAACGGATATAGCTAGTAAACTAATCAGGAAGCCTACAGAGTGGGAGAAGATCTTCACGAACAAAACAACGAACCAAGGCCTCATATCTAAAATATATCAACAACTCAAAAAATTGATTCACTCCAAAACTAACCTCCAAAGTATCACCCATCCCAGTAAAAAATGGGCCAAAGACTTGAAGAGAGTCTTCTCTGAAGAAGAAACAAAAATGGCCTATAGACACATGAAGAAATGCTCAACATCTCTAGTCATAAAAGAAATGCAAATCAAAACAACTCTAAGATTCCACCTCACTCCAGTTAGAATGGCCAGGATCGGGAAAACGAATGACAACAGATGCTGGAGAGGACGTGGTCAGGAGGGATCACTACTACACTGTTGGTGGGAGTGCAAACTCGTTCAACCACTATGAAAAGCAGTGTGGCAGTGCCTCAAAAGGCTAAACATACAACTCCCCTATGACCCAGCAATTCCACTACTTGGCATTTACCCAACAATCCAGAAACAAGGGCATACTAAACCCACTAGCTCAACAATGTTCATTGCAGCACTATTCTCCATAGCAAAGATATGGAACCAACCCAGATGTCCCTCAGTTGATGAGTGGATCAACAACTTGTGGTATTTGTACACAATGGAATTATACGCTGCTGTCAGAAAGAATGACATCGCCCCATTTGTTAGGAAATGGAAAGACTTAGAACAAATCATATTAAGTGAAGTAAGCCAGACTCAAAGGAACTTAGGCTCAGTGGTTTCCCTCATTCGTCATAATCAGTAGAAACCTTGATTTCTACTAGCAGAGATTTGCAATATAGAAAAGGCCATATATAAGACCATATAATGTGAAGCTAATTGAAAGGACCTCCATGGTATTGAAACAAAAGCCACATAATGAATGATTGTTGTCCTTAATGTACTATGTTGTCTCTCATCTCCTTTGCTGTCCCTTGGTTATCCCATATTGGTATAGTATCTCACTTTGATATCAGATATATTGAATTTATTTGTATTTGGATATTTGAAATTTGATAGGGAAGGGGGGAAAACCAAGAAGGGTGGGGAGTGTGGGGTTGGAGGGAAATGGGTACAAAGACATGTGAAAGGGTATCAATGTATGTGAATTAATGCACCTTCTATCTGGCAAATATCATCTAACCCTTTTACTAATTACAATAAAAAAATGAAAAAAAAGAAAGTTGTAGTGTGTTGGGAGGATGATGGGGTCAAATACATTTCTTCTTAGAAATATACCTCACCTGGTTGCCCTGGGTTTTCCTGGCCTTCTTCTTAGAGAAAGGCCTGTTATACTGGATTTGTGGCTTGGCAATGATCTAGCATGTACATCTTCGAGTAAGACAGCCACAACTTCCATGCCTGAGACTCGAGTTTCCTGACCTTTGGCAACATCACAGCAACATCTTTCTTCTTCCTGAGCCACAGGGCAAGTGAGCTGGCTTGAGTTGGTTGTTAGTTACAGTGGCTTGGTTACCAGGGTTCCATATTCTGTTCCATTGTGAGGGAGGCAGGGTCACCTTTCAGGGCCCAATGACCAAAGATCCTTCCTCACAGAAGACCTCACCAAAGACATACTGGAGGCTGAATCTCTCCTCCAATCTCACAATATACATGTGGATGTAGTAAACAGCACACCTTATTTGTCCAACCCCAATGTCTTCCACTAGGCCCAACTACCAGTCTGGTCTCAGGCTCAAGGAGCCTTTCTTAGGTAAGATCCAAACTTAAGGGTCAATATTGCCCTCATCCTTTACAAAACATGTACTTCACAGTGGCTTCTCTGCATGCATTTTGCCCCGTGTCGAATTTTTTTTGTTTTTGCAAGTCTTGGGATTGACCTCAGAGTATGAACCATTGTTCTTGGGCTTTCTTTAGGCTTTAGCTGTCCCACCGAGCCACTGCACCACTTGCAGCGTTTTCTATGTATGTGGTAATGAGGGATCAAACCTGAGTCTTTTTGCGTAGTAGCCAAGGACTCTACCACTAGGTCAAACACACAGGGCATCTTGCACATATTTTTGACATCAATCTACTAGGATATTATTAGGATTCTGTATCCTAATCAATTTTTTCCTGATGATTAGCTTTGCTGTCATGTGTAAAAAATGCAAGAGTGAAAAACACAGAAGAATTAGTGAAATTTTAAAAAAAGCATTACACACATAGGTAAGTGTTCATTCTTTGTAGGAGAAAGGATATTTTTGATATGACGATGATGACTTTATAATTACTACGTCAGGGTTGAGAGTTTGGCATAGTGGTAGAGTGCTTGCCTAGCATCCATGAAGATCTGGGTTTGATTGCTCAGTATCACATAGATAGAAAATCTAGATGTGGCACTGTGGCTCAAGTGGCAGAGGGCTAGACTTGAGAAAACCCGAGGACAGTGCTCAGGCCCTGAATTCAAGCCCCAAGACAGGTAGAAAGATAAAAGAAAATAAAAATGCTTTTTACGAGCTAATTCACTCACAGCATTTGCTTCTGAAATCTTCGCTTCTGCATCTTGTGAAATACCCCTTTCCCTCAACGTAGACAAGAAAAACAGATCCATCCCATGGTTCACTGTGAGGCCACTGGTTGGGCTAAGAGCTAGTCGTGCAGCAACACATAAGTTTTATTCTAATACTTTCCAAACTTTGTAATCAAATATGCTACCTACTTACCAACTTAGGTCAGTTATCCTTATGCTATACCTTTTCTTCATTACTGCAATATTCTTACACTCCTACGTTAAGCCTCTTGCACCTCCCCTGACCTCTCTCATTCTTTTTTTTCTATCTCTGGACCTCTGCTCGTCTTTCCACCCTTCTACTGCACGGACCTACACTTGATGGCTGTTGAGCAATATTGTATATGTAGGTGGTTAATTATTCTCTAGGCTCAGAGGGGCTTAAAGACAATAGAGTTTGGATTGAGAGGCTCATTGTTTTGGGTATAAATCGCTTATAAGTGGTTGTATTAGACTGGTCTGTAAGTGCACAAAAAGAAAGAGTGATAATACCAATCAAAACTTGTGAACATCTAGTGTCTGCCAGCTACAGAGGTCTAGGTTGGTTATATCTGAAAAACTATAATCGTATTTAGTAGTAATCTTGCTCCCATTTTCAAATGGGCAGAACAAGAAACTCAAGAAAAATGTCAAATCAAGAAACAACATCCCCCACCCAATGTAAACAGACAATGGAACAGTCACTGGCAGACCTAGAGGAGAGTCTCCCAAGTGCTACACAAATGCAATTGATAAACATCATTAATGAAAAATGTGAAAATATAAAGAAAGAGATAATGGAGGAAGCCATAGCTGAACAAGAGGAAAGCAAAAACAAGGTGATAAGTGAAAAAAAAGAAGCCATAAAGGAGGCCATAATAAAGGTTTTTCAAAGAAAGATGGATGAATTCATAGAATCCACAAATAAAAACGTGACCAAACTCCAGCAAATGTCCAAAGAAAATAAAGCTACTGAGCTAACCACTCAAAAGGAAATCAAGAAGATAAAGAAATCCATACATGATCTAAAACAAGAGATGCAAGGCATCAAAAGTGAGCAATTAGAAGCAAGGGAGATGAAAAATAAAGTAGATAGCTTTGATAGCAGATTAGTCATTGCAGAGGAGAGAATTTCCGTGGCTGAAGATAATTTAGGTATTATAAAGAACAGAAA
Organism: Megascapheus bottae; assembly: GCF_031878675.1. Taxonomy (NCBI): domain Eukaryota; kingdom Metazoa; phylum Chordata; class Mammalia; order Rodentia; family Geomyidae; genus Megascapheus; species Megascapheus bottae. The sequence goes on from NW_028327595.1 coordinate 395,952, forward strand.
ATGTGTCAATCCAAATCTAGGAAATATGAGAGAGCGCTTCAGGAGGTCCAAGATGCAGTTAGGAAGCCTAATTAAAGGCTAGTTGGTATTGAGGAGGGCGTGGAGAAAGAGGTCAATGGTATTGGAAATATACTTCAGGGAATCATCTCAGAGAATTACCCAAATATCCAGAAGGGCAGGCCTATCCAGATACGAGAAGCTTTTAGAACCCCAAACAGATCTGAACAGAAAAGAACATCGCACCGCCACATTCTGATCCAAACTGGATCAATAGAAACAAAAGGAAAGATCCTAAAGGCAGCCAGGGAAAAGGGATCAGTAACCTATAAAGGCAAACCAATCAGAATAACCCGAGAATTCTCAGCAGAGACCATGCAAGCACGAAGTGACTGGAAGCATATATGTCATGCCCTTAAATCAAATAACTACCAACCAAGAATACTGTAGCCAGCTAAGCTCTCATTCATAACTGAGGGAACAATAAAAACATTCCATTCCAGGGAAAAGCTGCAACAATATGTCGAAACAAATCCAACACTACAGAGAATTCTCAAAGATGCTCTATACATAGAAAACCAAAATAAATGCAATATAGGGAAAGAAAAGGTTCCTAAACAGCATACCAGCTAAGGACCACAAGAACTGTCAAGACACAGGCCCTACTAAAAGCTTTTAAAAATGGTAGGAAGTAATAAATATCTCTGAATCCTAACTCTCAATATCAATGGACTTAACTCTCTAATTAAACGGCATAGGCTGTCTAGTTGGATCAAAAAGCAAGAGCCATCGTTCTGCTGTCTTCAAGAGACACTTCTTACCCAAAAACAATCATCTTTTGAAAGTGAGAGGTTGGAAGAAACTCTATCAAGCTAACTGCCCCCATAAACAGGCTGGAATTGCCATCCTCATATTAGATACAATAGACTTCAAACTAAAATTAGTAAGAAAAGACAAAGAAGGTTACTACATACCACTAAAGGGATCTTTCCTCCAGGAAGACATAACGATCCTAAATATTTACACACCCTTTTGAAGATTCTCAAAAGATTGAAGATACTGCCAGTGTAGGTTAGATTCCGGCATTCATATTAAATAATGCAATGAGTAGGGATTTATATTTGAAATATCACTGTTGACAAAATCTAACACACATTTGCTTAGTATTTGCTTTTGATTTCCCAAGAAGTTCAGTACAAGCTAACATGTGTGGCATATATCGACTGGGAGAAATGATTCAGAATATGTGACTCCTTTGAACAGGAGTCAGTGAAAGATACAGAAGCAGGATACCCATATTGTTATAATTTGTACCTTTTTCATATTTTGTGTTTGTTATTAATTCCATTTGTAGTGTACATTTCTAGGTAAAAACTTTTAAAATATTTCCAAACAATTTGTTATTTCAACAGCAAAAAACATTTATATGCCTGATAATATTCACAGAATCCAAATTTTTCCATATTATTTTTGTTTTTTGGTTTTTTTTTGGTGGGTCATTGATCTTGAACTCAGCCTGGGTACTATCCCTGAGCTCTTCAACTCCAGGCTACCACCTTACCCTGGAGCCAAGCCCCACTTCCCATTTTCTAAAGGTAAATTGGAGATAAGAGTCTCAGGTCTTTTTGTGCCAGGATGGCTTTAAACCTTGATCCTCAGATCTCAGCCTCCTGAGTAGCTAGGATTATAGAAGTGAGCCACCACCCCATCATGCTCAGCTTTCTGGTTTTTTTTAAACAAGCCCTTTGGCTGGAACTCGGTCTGAGCACTGTCCTTCAGCTTTCCTCAAGCCTAGTGATCTTCTACTTGAGCCACAGCACTACTTCTGGTTTTTTCTGTGTATGTGGTACTGCGGAATTGAACCTTCGTCTTCATACAAGCACTCTACAACTATGCCAAACTCCCAGCCCCTCCACATTAGTTTTTATGATAGATCTTTCCATGCATCCAGGATGGCTAGAAATCCTTCTTGAGTTTCCCAAGATCAGGGAGTATAGGTGTGTCCCATCCTGTGTGGCTACATAACCATTGTTTAGGGTACAGTTCTCTCTTCATTCTACCCATCTAGAGCAATTTTCATCTTCCATGTATAATCATTAAACATTCAAATCCTGTTCCTCTCTACTCCATTCTCTGGAACCATCGTGCTTTTTGGCTCTAAGGGTTTGTTGATCCTTGGAAGCTCTGGAAGGGAAAACATACCCTAGCTCTTCCTTTATGACTGCTGTATTTTTAGTTTACTGTAATCAAGATTCATCTGTAAAATATAGTAAAATGTTCTTTCTTTTCAATGCATTGTTTTGCATATTTCTATCTTTGGATTATTATTAATAGTTGTGAATGGATTCTCCACATATTTGTTCTAGTCTCTGCTTTCTCTTCCGTTAGGTACAAATCTAGAAATAGAAGTGTTGGACCATATTTCTATGTAATTCTATATTTAGTACTTTTTTGGCACTCTCCACGCAATTTTTGATTGTTTTATATTCCTTCGAGAACTATTCCAAAGTTCTACTTCTTCTCGCTACCTTCCCAGTAATAGTTAGACTTTGAAAGTTGTTTTTTTGTATGTGTGTGTGTGTGTGTGTGTTCGTGTGTGTGTATGTGGATCTTTTTGTTTAAAACTATATTTATATTAACATATTTAAAGTAATGATTTCATTGTAATTTTAATTTTTCTCATGACTGTTAATAGTGAACTTCTTTCTACATTTTGAACAACTATTTCTATATATTCTTTTTAGAAAATCCTCTCCAATCTCCAATTTTTTCCCTTTTTTTGTGGGGTAGTGGGCAAAGTCATGGGGCTTGCACCTTGGGCCGTGAGCTCTTTAGTTTAAGGCTATTGTCCTACCCTGAGTATTGCCCCTCAGTTCTTCTGCTCACAGCTCCCTACCCCTCTTCCCATTATATACAGAACAAAGGTCATCCTCAGTCTTTTTGAAAAAGTAAAACATACAGTAAATTTGTAGTATAAAACAGCAAGAAATAAATTTCTTGCCAGGTGCAGTGACTTCTACCTGTAATCCTAGCTACTCAGATATCAGGCTGATATCTAAAGATTTGGTTCAAAGCCAGCCTGGGCATTAGAAAGTCTATGAGACTCTCATCTACAGTTAACCACTAGAATATGGGAAATGGCACTGTGGCTTCATAGGTAGGGTGATAGCCTTGAGTTGAAGAGCTCAGGAACAGTGCCCAGGCCCAGAGTTCAAGCCTTACAAATCCCCCAGCCAAAAAAAAAGAAAAAAAAGTTTCTTCCCCAAGTGATTATTATGCCAGCCATAGAACATTAACATTCTGGGTGTACTTCACAGTATTATTACTTGATACCCTAAGATTTTGCAATATTCTCAGAGTACCAGCATATGTCATCATATAATGTAGTTCCTTTTCAATGGAATAATTCCATTTATAACCTAAATCTACTCCCCCGACTTATTTTTGTCGATACCACAATTGCTCTACCATGATATGCCACAAGCCATTAAACATTTTATGGTGGGTAATTGGAAAGGAGTCTCATGGAATTTTGTGCCAGGCTGGCTTTGAACCATGGTCCTCAGATCTCAGTCTCCTGAGTAGCTAGGATGACAGGCGTGAGCCACCAACACCTGGCTTGCCTTTTTATTTTTCTGTGGGTCTTGGGACTTGAACTCTGGGCCTAGGCACCATCCCTAAGCTTTTCAGGTCAATATTTCATGTAAGTCTAAACATTTAAGTAAAGGAATAAAATTCCAACAAAAAAAGAATAAAATTCCAGACATGGTGTGTTTATAACTCAGTGCTAATTACTTGATGAAAATGTGCCATTCCGGAACCTGGTATCATTTGATGATGTAGCTGTGGATTTCAGCTGGGAGGAGTGGCAGCATCTGGACAATGGTCAGAGGACCCTGTACAGAGATGTAATGCTGGAGACCTACAGCAACCTGGTGTCCTTAGGTGAGCAAAAGTCAAATTCACTTGCAAGGCCAAGTGCCTTGTTATTTTGCAGATACGTGAATGTTTATCAAACTTTCAATACTATTTAAATGAAAGATTCCAGGCCCTGAGAAGTATCATTACTTTCTAAAGAAAACCTAAGGTAATTTTGTACTCATTCTTCAGGATACCTTCAGGATACTTTGACAACAGTTCTAAATTATGTTTCCTCTAATGGAGACGACATTCCAAACTTACACAGTAATTGTAAGTGGATAAACCATCCAGAATAGAATATATATCATTATTGGAAATAGGATCTACAAATCACTAAACAGTGAGTTTATAATGGAAACCTGGCACTAGGTGCAATGTTTCATGCCTGTAATCTTAAAATATTCAGGAGGAATAAATCTAAGAGTTCTAATTTGAAGCCAGCAATGGCATAAAAATTGCCATGAAACTCTATAACTCCAAGTAACCCCTCAAAAATGTTAGTGGAGTGTCAAGAGTTTGACTTTGTGGTTGAGTGCTTGCCTAGCATGCATGAAGACCTATGCATGGAAGTGGAGCTGGGACTCAAACTGGTATTTTTCTAGCCTTGAGCAAGACAGCTAAGTTTATGCCATACAAAATGAATCCAGAGCTGGGGAAAAGTCAACCATGGAGCCAGTGAGAAATGAGAAAAAAGATTTAATAGATAACTTGTGAGTAGGATGTCTGCGAACTTAAAGCAATGATGACACAGCATAAGCAATAATTCTCTACTGTTTCTAATTTACAGGGCCCTGTGTTCCCAAACCTGTATTAATTGACAAGCTAGAGCACTGTGCAGAACTCTGGATAGGAAATTCCTCTGACAAGAATATCACAGGTGAGTGAATGCATCTTCATATTGATGTTGGAGCCTGAGCCCCATTGGTAAGTTCATGTTGTGATGTACTGAGCAATAATATTCTTAGTTACCCTAAATCCTGTGTGGAACCTATGGAATTCTTTGTGAATGAATCAAGAATCATTTTCTTTTCCCAATCCTATGCCTGGTCTCAGGGACTGAGCATGGTCCTTGGGTTTTCTCAAGGCTAGATCTCTACTTCTTGAGTCATAGCACCACTTGTGGCTTTTTCTTTGTATGTAGTACCAAGGAACTGAACCAGGTCTTTGTGCATGCTAGCCCAAACCCCTGGCACCAAGAATCATAGGGTGATATGACGAATTCTATGTGGCAGTAGAGTTAAAGTTAGATTTCTCTGTAGAAATCACTGTGAAACAAAATAAAATGAGAAAGCCATGAGCCCGTGGCTCATGCCTGTAATCCTAGCTACTTAGGAGGCTGAGATCTGAGGATCAAGGTTCAAAGACTGACCTATCACAAAAACACCTTAGACTCTTCTGTCCAATGAACCAATAGAAAATGAGAAGTAGGGTTGAGGCTAAAGACATAGGGCCGTAGCCTTGAGCTGAAGAGCTCAGGAAGAACAGCCAGGTCTAGAATTCAAGTCCCATGACTGCAAAACAAGAAAGAAAGAAAGAAAGAAAGAAAGAAAGAAAGAAAGAAAGAAAGAAAGAAAGAAAGAAAGAAAGAGAGAAAGAAAGAAGAAAGAGGGAAGAAAGAGGGAAGGACGGAAAAGAACAAAGAAAGAAAGAAAGAAAGAAAGAAAGAAAGAAAGAAAGAAAGAAAGAAAGAATGAAAGATATTTCATTTCTTTAAAACTAAGACTATAAATGATTGAGCAAACAAGGAATAAGTCAGGGCATTATTCTCTGATAAGGATAATATCTTTTTGCTGGTAGGAAGAGACTGGTATTCAGAACCAGACCTTTCCACCAGAAATTGAGCCTAGTGGTAGAGTGCTTGCCTAGCATGCACAAAGACACAGGTTTGATTCCTTATTACCACATACATAGAAAAAGCCAGAAGTAATGACTTCATTGATAGGGTTCTAGTCTTGAGAAAACCCAAGGACAGTGGTTAGGTCCTAAGTTCAAACCCAGGAATGGAAGAAAAAAAAAACAACAAAGTTTCAATCAACATAAGAAAATTAACTAGACAATGAGCTGGGGATTTTCTGGTCTTCCATGGTTCTGAGGGACAGGAGTGTTAGAAAAGGAATTTTTATAAGACTTCAAATGGAAAGAAACAAATTTCAAAATTCCCACAAATACCTAAATTGATACTTTAGTGAGAAGTTGTAACTGAAGGGATATAGGTGTAAGGCCTTACTCTCAAGAATCGTTCTTGCTTGGATCAAAGGAAAACAAACATATAAACCAAACTTGTGGCCGCTGAATCTAGAAAAAATTCGTGCTCCTCACTTAATGCTTAATAAGCAAACAGCATTGAAACTGGGTAAGGTAATCCTATCTGCTACTCAGGACCTGAGACTCTTATCTGTAGTTAACTCTAGAAAACAGAAAGTGGGGCTGTAGCTCAAGGATAGGGGTTATAGTCTTCTGCTGAAAAGTTCAGGGACAGGGCCGAGGCCTATGAACTACAAAAAAAAGAAAAGAAAAGAAAAGAAAGTTTTAAAAAGATGCAAAACAGCACAATATTTAGATTATTTCTCAAAAATAAAAGAAAGGCAGCTATTCCTCAATGTATAAACAAAACAGTAGTTGAAAAAAACAGCTGCAGGTATATTATAGGTAGTATTCAGCTTAAAACTGTAGCAATACATAGATGGGTAATTTCAATAAATATTTCCTGTGATATAAAAAGAGAACTAAAACACAGAAAAACATTATTGGTCATTGTAAAATATCATTTTCTTAATAGGTTAGGGAGAAAAGCATATATTTCTCACAAATCAATTTCCACTTTTATATTTTAAAATATCTAACACTTAGGATGGGAAAGTAAAGTCATTACATTTACAGTAAGGAATATTTGTATCTCATGTATGTTTGTGTCTTTTTTTCTATGACTCATTTTAGATGTCCAGGTAATGGAAAATGTGTTCAAGACCTGCCAGGAATGTCCACATGAATGTCTTTGTGAAGTAGCAGTTGCAAGTAGTATCGAAGTGGAGGAAAACGTGAGATTTGCAACAACTTTAAATTTGAGCTCTACACATAATCCAGAGCTGATTAGTAATAACGGTAACAACTTAGGGGTGAGGACTGAGGAGTTCATAAAGTGTCAGAACATGCTTCTGTCTCCTAAGCCTGATGAGATGCATACTGTATATAGATCTCGTATGTCTCCTGTTCTTAAAAAATGAATCGGATATTCAGAGCATTTTATTCATGATTGTGACAGTCCAAAATATCTGCAGTATCATAATTCTGTTCTCCCTGCCCAAGGAATTATTCAGGGAGGGAGGAAAACTGCTGAATGTATTGTGTGATGAAAAATATTGTACTTAACACCGACCATCACTACACATCCGAAAATGTACACAGGAGAGACTCCTCATATATGTAGTGAATGTGAGAAATCTTTCAGTAATGAAATACACCTTACAATACCTCAGAGCAAATATCCTGACATATGTGATGCGTACATCAAGTGTGAAAATTAATTTCTGAGGAGTCAGACCTGACGCTCCAACCCCGATCTCCAAGAGAAGACAAACCTTATGAATATGAGGAACGTAATAAAATTTCTGCCCAGAATTCAGCTCTCAGCACACATCAGAGATCTCACACAGAAGAGAAATCTTATGAATGGGATAAATGTGGGAAGAGTTTTAGACTGAAATCATACCTCACTTTGCACCAGAGAAGACCCACAGAAGAGAAACCTTATGAATGTAACAAATGTGAAAAGTCTTTCACCCAGAAGATACACCTTCGAGTTCATCAAATAACACACACAGGAGAGAAATCTTATAAGTGTAATGAATGTGGAAAGTCTTTCCAAGGGAAGGGAAAACTTCGTGTTCATCAGAGAATACACACAGGAGTGAAACCTTATGAATGTAACCAATGTGTAAAGTCTTTCCGACAGAAATCTTCCCTCAAATTGCATCAAAGAACACACACAGGAGAGAAACCTTATGTGTGCAACAAATGTGGAAAGACCTTCAAGTGGAAGTCATATCTTGATGGGCATAATAGAACACACACAGGAGAGAAAACTTATGCATGTAGTGAATGCGGAAAGTCTTTCAAATGGAAGGTAAAACTCCATGTTCATCAGAGAATATACTCAGGAGAAACACCTTATGAGTGTAACATATGTGGAAAGTCCTTCACACAGAAGCCAAACCTCAACATGCATAAGACAATTCAAACAGGAGAAAAGCCTTATGAATGTAACCGATGTGGAATGTCTTTCAAATGGAAGTCTTCCCTCAAATGGCATCAGAGAACACAGACAGGAGAGAAACTGTACGAGTGCATCAAATGTGGTAAGACCTTCAGATGGAAGTCACATTACAGGAGGCATAACAGAATTCACACATATTAGAAACCTTAGGAATATAACCAAAGTTGAAAGTCTTTCGTGCAGTATTCACCCTTCAGGAAGCGTAAGAGAGTTCACACATATGAGAAGCCTTAGCAATGTAATAAATAGGAAAGACTTTTTAGTCTGTGGAAGAAAACTCAGCTTGTGTCACAGAACCAACACAAGATAAAACCCTTAATGAATGTAGCAAATGTTCAGTCTTTTCCCCAGAAGGCACAAGTCAAGATTTATCACTAAACACCCACAGGATAGAATCCTATGAATAAAATGAAAGGGAAATTTTTTTGAAGAACTCATAGTTGAGTTTGCATGATACCACACAGACACAGGATAAAAATCGTATGAATATAAGAATATGAAAAATTCATCATGAACGCATGACTAAGTATAAAATGCACATAGGAGAGAAAAACCTTATGAATATTACAAATGTGGAAAGTGTTTGACCTGGAAGGCATACTTCTGTGTTCATCACAAACCTGATTCCCATAGAAGAAAAGAAAACTAATGAATACAACAAATGTGCAATGACTTTTAATCAGAAGTCAGTCTTCAGTACATTTCAGAACATACACAATAGAGAAATTCTGAGTAATGAAAAACATTTAGCTATATATAGAATCTCTGTATATGGGAGCATTAGGGTAAGTCTTCTAAACAAAGTCAACCTTCAGCAAGCATTAAGAGCACTCACAGAAGAAATAATAGCATGTAGGAAAACCTTTGTCAGAAACCTCTAAAAGCTGACTGTGTTGCTTAGTGGTAGAGTGCTAACCTATCAAGGATGAAGGCCTGGGTTAGATTCCTCAATACTACGTGAAAAGAGCAAGCCAGAAGCAGCACTGTGGTTCAAATGGTAGAGTGCTAACCTTGAGCAAAAGTAGTGCAGGCCCTGAGTTCAAGCCTAAGGATTGGAGAGAGAGAGAAAGAGAGAGAGAGAGAGAGAGAGAGAGAGAGAGAGAGAGAGAGAGAGAGAGAGAGAGAGAGAGATGGAGAGAGAGAGAGAGAGACAGAAAGAGAGAGACAGAAAGAGAGACAGAAAGAGAGAGAGAAAGAGAGAAAAGAGAGAGAAACAGGAACTTCTAAATTTTACAGAGATAGAGAAGGAGAGAGAGAAGGAGACAGAAACTAATTTCTAAACTTTACAGTCTTTCTATTTCCTTACAAATTCGTCTATGTCATTCTTTCTGACAGAAGCACAGAATTCCATTGTGTATAAATAAAATATTTGATCTACTCATCAACTGACGGGCATCTGGGTTGGTTCCATACCTTTGTTATAGTAAATAGTGCTGTGATAAATGTTATTGTTCTAGTGAATTTAGTGTGTCCTATCTGGACGATTGGCAAGTAGTGAAATTGCTGGATCACAGGGGAGCTCTATGTTTATTCTTTTTGGGATACTGCCATAGTGCTTTCCATAGTGGTTGAACGAGTTTGCAATCCCACCAGCAGTGTAGTAGTGAACCGTCCTGGCCACATCCCCTCCAGCATACGTTATTAGATTTCTGGATCTTGGCCATTCTAACTGGAGTGAGGAGGAAAAGTGAAAGAGGAACTGAAACTTTCTCTCCTTACAGATGACATGATTCTGTATTTAAAGAACCCTATAGACTCTACTCCGAAGCTGCTTGAGCTGATATAAAACTTTGGTAAGGTAGCAGGGTATAAAATGAACCCTCAATGTCAACTGCCTTCCTATATACCAACAAATGAGAGGAATGAGGCAAGAATCAGGATAGCAACTCATTTTGCGATCAAAGAAAATAAAATACCTAGGAATTAACTTAGAATGTAAAGCACCTTTTTGATGGAACTATAAACCCTGGAGAAGGAAATTAACGCAGAACTGAGGAAATGCAAAAACCTATGCTCCTGGTTTGGAAGAAGTAATATTGTAAAAATGGCAATCTTGATAAGGACTATCTACAAATTCAGTGCAATATTCATCAATATCCCAATGTCATTCTTTAAAGACACATAGGAGGAAATCCAAAAGTTCACTTGGAATAATAAAAGACCCCTTATAGTCTGTCTTCTTGCATGATACATCATGTTTAATCTCACCTTCTCCACCAAAATCTCACCTTTCTCATTGAGACATAGGTGGCCCTGTTTACTAGCAGCAAAGGCTCAAACGCGCAGTTTCAGGTGTCACCACTGCCTCTGTTACTGGGTAGATCCAACTGTGTCATTGATTCTGAGGTCTGCTCTGGGAGTCTTGGTCACAAGTTGTTCTGTGGCTTCTGCTGCCAGCCTGTGCCTATTTGCTTCCTTTTCGTTCAGCAGCCTACAACAGGGAATGAAGTTCAGGCGCTGATGCTCTCCTTCATATGCTGGGCAGGATGAGCCCAACCCTCCCACATCTTCCTCTTCTAATTTTTGGCAAAAATGTGCTGGCAGAAGTCCTCAGGTGTGGGGCATGGCTGATCCACACTTTTAATCCAGGCTGGTCAGGAGGCTGAGATCTGAGTATGGAAGTTCCAAGTCACCTAGAACAGGAAAGTCTGATAGATTCTTACTACCAAAAATAAAAACAGCTGGGAATGGAATTTGGGCTCAAGTGGTAAAGGGCTAGTCTTGAGTACAAATGCTTAGTGCCCAGGCCCAGAGTTCAGGCTCCAGCACTGCCAACAACCTCACTTTAGTGAGATTTTAGCTTTATCCATGTAGGCACATCTCACTGGAATCTTTGCTGGTAGAGATAGTCTTCATAATTTTGTCTCAAGGTAAAGGTCCTCCTGGGGTAGTACACAAAAGATGTCATGGAGAGAGGAGCCCCACTTGCTCTAGGTTTGAAGATGGCATAGGTCAAGCCAGCATGGAGTTGGCACATCAGTCTTTTTCTTAGCACCACCTACCAGTGAATGTCAAATGACATTGATTGTTGTGGGATTGTGTGATTGAAGTGCCCCATTAAGGGCAGTGTTAGCACATCCAAACTTGGATACCAGGAATGCTGAAATCTCAAAGCTAAGATTTCTGTTGGCTACAGAAATGCTGGTGTGTCTGTGATTCACTAAAAGTTCAGGTGCAAAGATTCTGAAGCTTGATGCTATGTGTTTATTCCATTTAGTAAAATTATTTTAATGCACTGTATAAGTTAAAACATTTGATAGGAGACAGGGGTAGTGAAAACATTGTTCTTGAATTCAGGTGTCTGGCAGGGTAATGGGGGGGTGTTGGTGGCTGGGACTATGAAGCTGGAGCTGCTATCAAACCATGGATCATGTTCCCCTTTGTCTGGGAGAAATGACTCCAAAGATGAAATTTGAATGGTGAGGAAAAGATGATGATGTACTCAGGAAATTTCTCCTAAACAAATGCTCATGTGGAAGTGGGATGGGGGCTGGGCATATCTGAGGCAGAGCTTAAGGGGGCTTCTCATGGCATTGAGAACGTTCCTTGCGACTTCAGGCATGCAGCAGGGTGTTTTACATGACCATTGTGAGATGGATGGAATAAGACTGGAGACAAGATGAATGCTGGGATCCTGCAATGCTCTTGCATGAGTGGCTGGTGGCTCACCTGAAAGAACTAATTATGTCTAAAAAAGAAATCAGGAATTTGTTTTGATTATATAATACCTATAATCCGAGGCATATTCAGGATCCTGATCTTAGTATTGTGGTTTAAAACCAACCCAGCAAAGGGAAAAATGCATGAGACTCATACTCCCAGTTTAGAGCAAGAACAAAGATTGAAGTAGAGCTGTGGCTCAAGAGCTAGAGTGCTACCTTGAGCAAAGAAAAGCTAAGAAAAACTCCAGGTCTTGAGTTCAAGGCCAGGAATGAAAGAAGGAAGGTTAAAAAAGGGAAGTATGTGAGGAAGGGAAATATATAAATGAAAGAGAAAAGGAACTAGAAATTCAAAACTAGAGAATATTTAAAAGTCATCAGTCCTTCTAAGAAAAGTGTTGGAGTATGGGTTCTATATGTGGTGAACTGGAAGCCCAGCAGTGACTTGTTAACCAAAGAGTCACCATGATGAGCAAAGGATAGAAATCTGCACGAGCCTCTTAGCGGGTGGAGTCACAGAAGAGAACCTCAGCTCCCATCCCATAGTTAGAAGTATATAGAGATGGGGAAGTTGGCATCACCTTGATGTCATTGTGTCCATGGAGACTGGAAGCCATGGCTCTGTGAAAGCACAATGTTCTGGTTACTGAGCTGGGAGGCTGAGGAGAGCCAAGTCCTGGCCATGAAGAAATCAGGGTGGCAGCAGAGCAACTCTGCTGCAGTGTGGGCCTGCTTGGCTGTTCTTATTCTGTGGTGGATCAGGCTTGAGCGGGTGATAGTAACTGTTTTGTGGTCACAAGCCCTTCACCAAGAGCTTCCTCTGGGATCCTCATAAGCTAGAGGGTGGCTGGTGGTGGGATGTGTGTGGGGTGGAAGTGACAGAGGGATGGACGCATGGCAAGGTGGGTGAAGAGATGAGAGGAATGATGAGAGCCCAGTTCATTGGTTTCCAAGGTTAATGGGTGGGAGGTAGAGAGGCATGATGGAGGAATGATGGAGGCAGGGGAAGGTGGTGACAGATTGAGGCCATCTGTAGTGCCAGCCTGGCCATCATCTGAAGCCCATAGGCAGCTTCCTGATCCTTCACTTAGTCCTGCTCCTTGTGGAGGGAATGTCACGTGTACCCAGAGCTAGGGGTGGGGCAATGTTAGTAGCACCTGGAGAACCATTGGCCTCTACCTGGGTGAGGGGTGGTTATGGCTCCCATGCTGGGTGGCCTGAAAGCTATGGAACAGATCTCTCCTTAGCTACCACAGTCAGTGGCTGCTCTCCATCTAGGGTTAGGGCACCTGCTCAGCCATCAGGACACCCCATGCCAGGACAGAGGCCTACAATTCAGATGGCAGCACAGGGGTGAAGATGATCTCACCGTAGCCCTAGTTACATCGCTGCCCCAGCATGCAGGACAGGATGAGCTGGGGGAAGATGTTCTCTGTGTTTTTCCACAGCCTATCCCGGCCTCTTCTTGTGTCTGATTAGACCAAGAGAGTACCAGGTTCCCTCTCATAGTCCTGGTTCTTTTTCTTTTACAGTCATGAGGCTTGAACTCATGTCCTGGGTACTGTCCTGAGCTCTTTTGCTCAAGGTTGATGCTCTACCATTTGAACCATAGTGCCATTTCCAGCTTTTCCTTTTCATGTGGATCTCTGATATGTCCAGTGCTGTGCCTGCAGGGAGGCACTCACCCCACAGACAGAGCCACCTCTGCCGTGAGTGTGACTGCCCACAACCCTCACACCCACTCCTTGCACACCCCTCGACTCAAGTTTTAGCTCCTCTTGGACTGGGTGTCCAGCCTACCCCTTCCTACACTCACAAAGGGTCTACAATTGTCTTCCCAGGGTCCTTTCTTCTGCCAGCCAGAGTACAGACTTTGCATATCTTGACGATCACAGAGCTCAAAGCCAAAGGCTGAGATGCAGAAGGGGGTGACCCAGTAGCTGCACAGGGCCCATGGATCATCCTGTGCATCCCCCAGCCTGTGACTTCCTCCACCCCCTTGGCAGGAAAGCTCCATGCCCACATCCTGATCCCTGGTCCCCTCCAATTCCATTCTCCATTGGATTTTGCAGACTGTCTACCATCAGAATCTAAAATTCTATTCATCACTTTATGTTCTTATCATTGATTTGCTACTTTGGCAGGATCTCCCCGTGGCTGGAGAGTGGGCATGTCATGTACTCTCTGTGGAGAAGTTGCCCCAGGAGAAGAAATATGCACTTCATGTGAGTGTTGGACAGGGCAGGAGGGCTCCCTAGGATCAGAAACCACAGGAGGGGTGCAGATGGGGGAATGCTAGGGGCCCCAGGGGACGGTGGGAGTTAGGGCACAGTTGGTTCCTTCTGCAGGGTTGACACCACTTCACAAACCCAACAGAATGAGGTTCACATTACAGATGTCAGAGACAGTGCAGATTGCCAATGGGTGCAGGGCGCAGGGGTCACTGTCACCCCCAGATGCTGCCTGCATGCTGGGATGCACACAGATATGTTTTCAAGATCAGATAATGAGGATGATACAGGGTGTAACCATTCTTTTCAGATGGCTCTCTAGCTCTCTTGAGCTTCATCTCTATCTTTGGCTTTTTCTTGGCGGTTAACTGGAAATGAGAGTTTCATGGACTTTCCTTTCAGGACTGGCTTCAAACAGAACCTATGCACACTTTTCAAACCATAAACTACTGAAGAAGGAAAGCTTGATCTGGTGCTTAACTGGGTTGCACTTTGGCTCCGTTTGCTATGCCTCACGGGAGGGGGCTCATCATTTGTAGACTAAGATCTCATGACCTTCAAAGCCAAATGCTACCTGAAAGTTCAGGGTCCAAGCCTATGTGTTGGGCCGGGGTGAATACATTCTCTGTTATGCTGGGTCATCAACTCATGTTTTAAGCTGGAAGTAGGCACTGCCACTTTTGATGAGAACATCTGCCAGAGATTGTCACCTCATGAAAGCAGATTCTAAATTTGTATTCCATTTCATGTGGTGGAGAAATCCCCTCCAAGTTAGACAGGCTCACATCCACCTACAGGTCACACTCCTAATGCACCCTTGAGTGTCCTCATGGTATTGGGATCTAAGTTTGTAGGGAATGCTGCTTTAGTCCATGAATTAGCTGGACAAGTGATAACAAACGTGTTGTGGATTAATATGAGAACAATTTAAGAAGCCCTGGAGGAGCATCAACCTGACCCTCTGTGGTGCTATAAATCTGATAGGATGTTCCAGACTGAGAAACAATCACATGGCTTTGTGTTTGGCATCCAGACAAGTGAGTGCATGTCTTAGCTGTCAGCCAATACAGAGGAGGACATGAATAAGTGGGTGGAAAGCATCTGTCAGACCCCTGTCTGGGGGCAGGTGGAGAGAACATAGAAAGGTAGATACCATGGCTGTGGTGGGGTCAAAAAAAAAGGGTAAAAGAGGCAAAGGAACCAGGTACTGGTAGCTCAAGACTGTCATCCTAGCTACTCAGGAGTTTGAGATCTGAGGATCACAATTCAAAGCCAGCCCAGGACAGAAACACCATGAGACACTTATCTGCAATAAACTACTGAATGCAAGAAGCTCAAGCTCAGTGACAGCATCCAGGCCTAGCGTTCACAACCCAGGACTGCCAGAAAAAAGTATCAAAGGACAAGAAGCTGGCCAAAAGTTAGAGGGACTCTATCTTGACAAACAATACAATGGTAAGTTGCACTCAGAAGACTTGCACAAAATCTGGAAATGCCTGAGACCTATCTATGTATGTTTCCTGTTTGTCTAAATACATATGTTTATGCATTTATATATTAGTATAGAGAGACAGATCAATACATATGACTATACATATATACATAGCCAGACACTTATGGGTGGGTGGTATACTGTGTGAGAGTTTGTGTTTGTGTTTTGTGGATGGCTATCTCTGTTTAAGAAAGATAGAAAATATGTAAATATCTTTAAAAAAACTTGATAAAATATAGGGAGACATAAGCTCTTGAGGGAATCTGAAATGACAAGATCATTCACAGGCACGTTTATCCTTATGGATTCCTCAGCAAGTTTTAATTTTTTTCATTTTTTCTTTCTTTTTTTGAACCAGTGCTAAGGATTTCTCTCAGGGACCAGGTGCTGCCAATTACTAATTTTCTCATGGCTGCTACAAGAGGAACTGAGCCACAGTTCCACTTTTGCCTTATTTATTCGTGCTTAACTGAAGATAAAGATTTCTATCAGTGACTTTCTTTCAGGGGCTGGATTCTAACGAGGATCCCCAGACCTCAGCCTTCTCTATAGCTACAATTAACCATATGAGAACCCAGCACTGGGTTCCAATGCACAGGGCAAGAAATTGAGTGAATCTCTCAACTCCAATTAGCTATAATAAGCTACAAGTGAAAGACCAATACCTTTGAGGAAAAGATGCTGAGTGTTATCACACAGGCCCTATGAGTAAGCCCTAAACCCTGTACACATGTGTGCATGAACACATTGGCAGATACACACACACATGCACACACACAATATCTCAGGCAATATTGTATTTTGAATTAATATCCAAAGATTGGACAACAGGATAGCAAGTAATAAAATCTGTTTTTCTTGTCTACATTGAGGGAAAGGGATAAGTCACAAGATGCAGAAGCGAAGAATTCAGAGGCAAATGCTGTGAGTGAATTACTTGTAAAAAGCACATTTCTTTTCTTTTCTTTTGTTTTTTCTGCCATTCCTGGGGCTTGAACTCAGGGCCTGAGCACTGCTCTTGGCTTTTCCCAAGTCTAGCCCTCTGCCACTTGAGCCACATTGCCATATGGATTTTTATATCTGTGTGATATTAAGGACTCAAACCTAGATCTTCATGGATGCTAGGCAAGCACTCTACCACTGGGCCAAACTCTAAACCCCGATAAAGTATTTATAAATAGTCATCATCATCATATCAAAATATCCTTTTTCCTACAAAGAATGAACACTTATCTATGTCTGTAAGACTTTTTTTATGTCACCAATGCTTCTGTGATTTTCCCACTTGCATTTTTACAGATGACAGCACAGATATTCATCAGGAAGAAAAATAGATTAGGATACAGAAACCTAACAACGTCCTAGTAGATTGAGGTGAAAAATATGTGCAAGATGGCCTGGGTGTTTCATCTATTTGTAGAGTGCTGGGCTACCACACAAAAAGACTCCGGTTTGATTCTGCAGTACTATATACATAGAAAACGCTGGAAGTGGTGCTGTGGCTTGGTGGGACAGCTATAGCCTAAAGAAAGCCTAAGAACAATGGTCATGCTCTGAGATCAAGTCCCAGGACTAGCAAAGAAAATGTGCAAGAGGCAAAATGCAAGCTGAGAAGGCACTGTGAAGCAAAATGTTTTGTGAAGTGTAAGGGGAATAGTGACAGTTAAGTTTGGATCTTACTTAAGAAATGCTACTTGAGCCTGAGACCAGGCTAGCACTTACGCCTAGTTAATGTCTTGGGATTTGAACAAAAAGGTGTGCTTTTTACTACATCCATATTTGAGGTGGGAAGGGAGATTCAGCCTCCAGTATGTCTTTGGGGAGGTGTTCTGTGAGCAAGGAGCTTTGGTCATTGGGCCTTGAAAGGTGACCCTACCTACTTCACAATGGAACAGAATATGGAACCCTGGTAACCAAGCCACTGCATGTGACAACCAGCTCAAGCTAGCTCCCTTGGCCTGTGGCCTAGGAGGAAGAAAGATGTTGCTGTGCTGTTGCCAACGGTCAGGAGGCTCGGATCTCAGGCATGAGAGATATGGATCTCTTACTTGAAGAAGTAGATTCTGGATCAGTGCCAAGCCAAAATTCCAGTATATCAGGCATTTCTCTAGGAAGAAAGCCAGGAAACTCCAGGGCAACTCAGATGAGGTATATTGAGAGGAAACCTATTTGAACCCATCATCCTGCCCACACACTACAACCTTCTTGTGTGCTTTCAAGTGACTATACTGAGATTAGAGTGTGTCATTTCCAATCTACTCTATTCCAATTCCTCAGTGTGAAGTGTGGTCCCATTCCTACATTTTAAATATCCACTGTTTTGCCAATACAGTGTGATGGTAAGTCAGCTTAGACTCTGAATGAGCCTTGTAACCTATGGATCCTGCAGGAAGGCCTGTTGGAGATGCTGCTGACAAAGCTGATCGCTGCCTACCAGAAATGTGATCTCTTTTATGTGGGAAACTTTCTGCACAATTTCAAACAGTGGAGGACAATGTAGTAGTTGCTGGAAATTCTCTTGAAAAAGTGAGTGTTCCCCCTCCAAACCCAGGTTTGCTCACCCGTCCTGGCCAAGCCTTGGAATACTTGGCTCCTCTCTGAGCCTGTTTGCTTCACTGGGGTGTTCACAGGGGAGCTAAGCATGATACAAGTGCACAAACTACTTCATTATGACTGGGACACCATGCCATTTCATTTCCCTCACAAGCTACTGGAGTCTCAACAGTGTGCTTACTGAAAAGTTTGATTTCAGGCATGAGTAAGTGGCTCCCAACTGCAGCCCTCACCTAGGTGACATCCTAGGAAATCCCATTTCCCAGTAAGAAATGAGGTGTCAGTACTAATGGCGGAGGCTTTTGAAATACTGGCGTCAGAGGAAAAGCTGGGGGCTGAATCACTTTTGAGCCATCAGGGAGGGATTGTGATAGCTTTGCCTGTTAGAGCCTGAAAGCATTTACATTTTGGTGTGTGGTCCAGTGCTGCCACTTGAACCTGAACCCAGGTCTAAATACCATTCCTTTGGTGTTCAAAACTTAGCACTGTACCATTTGAGTCATAGGTCAAGTTCTGGCTTTTTGCTGCCTAATTGAAGACAAGTGCCTTTAGACTTTTACTGACTAGACTGTCTTTCCACTGTGATCTTCAGAGCCCAGCCTGCTGGGTGGCTAAGATTAGAGGAATGAGCATTTAGTTCTTTATTTAGAGCATTCACTTATTGATTTATTTAGAGCATTTACTTAGTTAATTTAAGATGCGTTTACTTTGGACAGATGGATAGAGGCCTCTCTCAGAAGCTTCTGGAAGTGGGGTGTAAAAGTCATCCTGTTCTCGAGTGTCTTTTACCCCTCTCCCAGCACATAAGTGCACATCTCTGCAGGACAGCCACAGCATTAGAATCCTGCAAGAAAGGGGCTTTGGTAGAAGGCTCAGGATGGAGAGAGAAGGCTCTCACTTTCCTTGTAACGAATGTGCCCACAGCATCATGTGTTCCATCTATACGATGTGAATGGACTTCTACCCCAGTGATTTCTACGAGTTCAAGAACTGCCACACCCAAACACAACTCAAGCTCTATATGAAGCTCCACATGCCGGCTTCGGACCTGCTCTTCTAAACACATACTTTTTGACCAGCTGGAGGAATGTGCGACCAGTAAGACCAAGAAAAAGTAGAAGTCCTGGTGTGGGTGCCTCAGAGCCTGTGAGTAGGAAGCCCATGTGGTCTAGATATTGGTTGGCCCTTACTTCTACAGAGCTTGGCAAAATGCTCTTTATGGGTGGTGTCACCCAGGTAATGTCTGTCCTCTGAAAGGACTTGGGAATAAGCACTCATTAGAAAGACCCTACACCTCCTCAGTGTTCAGTCCAAACTCCAGTTCTACAGGTTCCTCCATTAGATCCTCATGGAAGTTGAGTGACACTTCAACTTGCAGAGTCCACTCTGTCCACTCTGTACCTATTTCCATTCTTAGCTTTGGGTCATCGTGGAAGAGCTTATCCTGAACTCCGGATGAAAAACCCACCAATGGAGCTGGTGACTGATGGAGACTGAGAATCATCACTGCACTCCAGAAAGCATGGGCCTTCTGTAGAAATTACCAAACAGGTTTAGAGTCCTGTGGATATACCTTTTGCTCTGAACCCCATGTGTGACACAGTTGAACCTGCAGATACTATGGAGGAAGAAAAAGAGCAGCCAGATTTCCTTCCGTTTCCTTTCACACTCCACCCAGAGTCAGTCCATCTGAGTCAGAGTAACACTCCACTTATTGTGCAAGCTGAAGTGGCACACGCTGGGCTCATGATAAATGTCACCATGGGAAGCAGCAAGTGTACTCTCAATACTGGATTCATTGCAGGAAAATGAATCCATCCTCACAGAATGTCCAGACCCATCCATCTCCCTAAAAAAGACTCAATCTCCATTCGACAAACCGGAATCCATCCCCCTCTTAACTCAGGAAGGACATTCTGTTTCTCATGAGGAAGGAGACCCTTCTGAGGACTCTGAAGTGGAATTACTGTCTGAAGGCAACTTGGAGGCCAGTCTGGATTTAGAGCTTCCCTGTCCCCTTCCTAAAAAGACATCTCTTTATCTTGCTCTCATGATTCTTGTCAAGTATTCATTGTATTTACTTTGCTAACTATTAAACTCTCATTGTTAATATTATGGTGTGCAGTTCTTCAGTGCTTATTATACTGTGTTTTATTTTCCACTTATAATGTGAGACCTCAGACACATAGGTCCTGGGTGGGCCAAAAACCAGACAGGTCTGGTCCTATAGAAGACAACCTTACTGGATATACAGGGAACTATGAAATGCATGGAATCACCAGGAATCCAGGCCAGGCCTCCATGGAAAGACAAGTCAGCTACCAAAGCTTAAGGACAGAGCAGATGCCTGGAAATGTGTTTTGTCAGTCGGGAGAAGTGCCAGAGTAACTGTAATATTATGTGGGACTCTGTTCTGTGAGTTCAAGTCTGTTTATATATCCATTGTGCTTTGTACAAATATTTAAGAAAATTAAAACTCCACAATAGCATCAAAAATCTACTTTGGCTTTGAATGTGGCCTAGTTATAGAGTGCTCGCCTAGTATACAAGAAGACCTTGATTCAATTCCTCGACACTGCATACACAGAAAAAGCAGATGGGGCACTGTGGCTCAGGTGTCAGAGTGCCCCCCTTGAACAAATGTGGCCAAGGACAGTTCCTGGTCCCTCAGTTCAAGCCCCAGGACTAGCCAAACAAGAAATCATACCATTTTCCACACATTTGGAAATAAATCTGTTTTATCTAACCCTACTTCTTTTTTGCCAGTCCAGAGTGTGTGCCACCAAGCCAAACTACTGGCCCCCAACCTTACTATTTTTAATCATTTAATTTTTTTACATAATCATATTTCATGCTGTCTGATTTAATAGTATAAACAGTATGCTTAGTGTAATAATGTTAAAGGTAAAACATAAGAAATTAATAACTAAAATTCCTTTTTTATTATTTTTATAGCATTACTACAATTTTATGAGAAAAATTACCTAGAATGTTTATTTTAGAGTTCAAGTAATCCATTTTGATAAATATATCAACCTACATCATTTATTTGAAAACATTTTAAACTATTTTTTTCGGGAATGAAAATACATACATATTTGTTGTAAATGAAATTTATGACTTGGGGGGAAGGGAAAAAGAAAAGGGGGAAGGGGGTAACAGTGTTTACAAGAAATGTACTCATTACATATGTAACAGCAATCTCTTTGTATATCACCTTGACAACAAATTTTTTGAAAAGTACAATGCGTTTAAATGTCTACTTTGGGCAGCATTTTTTTTGCCAGTACTGGGTTTAGACTCAGAACCTGAGCACGATCCTTGTTTTTGTTTTTGTTTATTCTTAAGGCGCAAGTTCTATCACATGTGCCACAGCACCACTTTTATCTTTTTTTATCTATGTTGTGCTGAGGAATTGAACTTGGGTCTTCATTCATGCTCGGCAAGAACTCTTCCACTAGGCTTAACTTATGGCCCCAGTGGGAAGGAAGTTTTCTATAAAATATGTAGGAAATATGTACACTAAGGAAAAGCCATCAAAAATAGAAGAAAAATTATATACTTAGATAACAACATGCCAGTATTATGGCAGATCTCTGTAATTCTAGCTTCAAGAGTGGCCTATTTGGACCGGGAGTTGGCTGGCTGAAGTAAAGTGCTATCCTTGAGCAAGCCCTAGGACAGTGCTCTGGCCATGAGTTGAAGCCATAGGACATGCAAAAAATAATAATTTAATGCCCGTGACTGGTCGCTCACCCTGGTAATCCTAGCTACCCTGGAGGATCGAGGTTCAAAGACGGCCCAGGCATAAAAATCTGTGAGAATCTTATTTCCAAATAATCCAGAACATTCAAAATGACAATGTGCCTCAAGTGGTAGAGCTCTTGCCTTGAGCTGAAGAGCTTAAGGTAAACATCCAGGCCCAGAGTTCAAGCCCCATGAGTGAAAAAAAGAAAAAGAAAAAGAAAGCCCTTATATAAGGCTGGAGTGCACACTAGTGGTAGTTTGCTTGCCTAGTATGCACAAAGCCCTGTGTTCAATTACTCTGTACCACTTACACCAAAAAAAAAAGCTGGAAATGATCTCAGAAGGTTGGGTTCTGAGGATCACAGTTCAAAGCCAGGCCAGTCACTAAAGTCCATGAAACTCTTACTTCCACTTAAGCACCAGAAAACCAGAAGTGACACTGTGGCTCAAGGTGTTCAAGGTTGTACCCTTGAGCTGAAGAGCCCAGGGACACTGCCCAGGTGCACAATTAAAGTCTTACAACCAAGAGAGAGAGAGAGAGAGAGAGAGAGAGAGAGAGAGAGAGAGAGAGACAGACAGACAGACAGACAGACAAACAGACAGAGACAGAGAGAGAGAGAGAGACAGAGAGATAGAGAGAGAGAGGCAGACAGACAGAGACAGACAGAGACAGAGAGACAGAGACATCAAACAGTCAGGCACTGCTGGCTGAAGCGTGTAATTCTAGCTACTATGGAGGCTGAGATTGGAGGATCTTGGTTCAAAACCCAAAGCCAGCCTGGACACATATGTTTGTGAGACTTACATCACCAATTAACTACCAGAAACCAAAAATGGAGCTGTAGAGGAAGAGCACTAGCCTTGAGCTGAAGAGGTCAGGGACAGTCCAGGCCCAAATTCCAAGCAACATGACGAATCAATAATAAAAAAAGAAGATAGCTAATAGTAATGATGAATAATTTTGGGCTGGGAGTTTGGCCTAGGGGTAGAGTGCTTGCCTAGCATGCACGAAGACCTGGGTTCAATTCCTCAATATCACATACATAGAAAAATGCTGGAAGTGGTGCTGAGGCTGAAGTGGTAGAGCCCTAGCCTTGAGAAAATATAAGGACAGTGCTCAGTCCCTGAGTTCAAGGCCAGGACTGGCCAAATCAAAAGTAGTAGAGAACTGGCATTGAACTGAAGATCTGAGGAACAGCCCAGGCACAGAGTTCAAGCACCGCAAACAACAACAACAAAATCTATGAAATGGCAGTGGTGGTTTTAAGCTAAGCAAAAATAGAGTAGAAACTGGTAAAATACATATTTGTGTGTAAGCAAAATAGCCAGACTTATGCATTAGAACAGGATAGCAACTTGAAAAAAAATTTTGTTTTCCATCTCACTAGGTCCTGTCTCTTAATTATTCAAGTAAGTAAAATGCTGGGTTTTATAATCGTTGCTCTGAATATTAGAAAATCATAATATCTCTCATTAACCAACAAAGACCAGGAACTGGGGCTTCGTTCAAATGGCAGAGTATCAGGCAAGAGAAGAAAAAATTGAAGTAAGAACTTGAAGTTCTTGATCCAGAACCTGCATAGTAACAGAGCAGTAGCCTGGTGATGGTACCTCACACCTATAATCTTAGCTAATCAGGAGGCTAAGATCTGAGAATCAAAGTTTAAAGCCAGCCAAAGTACCCAGTTAACTGCCAGAAAAACCAGAAGTGGCACTGTGGCTCACAGATTAAAGCACTAGCCTTGAGCTGAAGAGCTCAGGGACAGTGCCCAGGCCCAGAGTTCAAGCCCCACAATTGACAAAAATCAAACAAGCAAACAAAACTCACAAAGAAGCCTGCAGACCACAGTGGTTCTGCTGAGTCTCTTCTCTATGGGGATCAGGAAACATTTCACTTTTTCTGTCTCTTCCCATCTCAACATTCATACTAAAATAAGACTGTGTTGAAAGTTTCAATTTATAAAAATGTTTTTCATGAAGCACCCTGAAATATTCATCGCTTATATCTCAATTGAAGATAGTTGATTTGGGGCTGCATTGGTAGAGTGCTAGCCTTGAGCAGAAAAGGTCAGGGATAGAGCTGAAGCACTCAGTTGAAGACCCAGTGCCAACACACAAAAGAAATTATGCACTTTATACATATTTTCTAATTTCTTAATGAATTTTTCAGTCTGTATAAATATAGGGTACATTCCTTGTTACTTAAGTAAGATTGCCCTTTTTTTTCTTTTTGCCAGTCCTATGGCTTGGACTCAGGGCCTAGACATTTTCATTGGACTCGCTTGCCCAAGGTGAGTGCTCTGCCTCTTGAGACACAGCGCCACTTCTAGCTTTTATTCTGAGTATGCGGTACCGGTGAATAGAACCTAGATCTTCATGCATTCTAGGTGAGCACTCTACCATTAGGCTACATTCCCAGGCAGTGAGATTCTGCTTACATTCATTGTATGTTCACAGAGTTTGATCTCACACACTGTAGGGCCCTGGTTGGCTTTGACCTGTGATCCTAAACCCTGAGCATCCTAAGTAGCTGAAATTAAATTGTGAGCCAGCATGATGACTTCCATTCTTTTTTCTACTAAAATATATGTAGTTATCTAAAATATATCTATAGCTGAAAAAAATGAATCTCTCCCAAACAAATCTTCAAAGAAATAACCATCCTATTAAAAGGTGGGCTAAAGACTTAAAAGAGTATTCTCTGAAGAAAAAATTAAAATGGGCTTTAGACACATGAAGAAATGCTCCATATCTCTAGCAATAAGGGAAATGAAAATCAAAACAACTTTGAGATTCCACCTGACTCCAGTCAGAATGGCCATTATCAAAAAATCTAATAAGAGATACTGGTGGGGAAGTGACCAGGGGGATCACACCTACACTGTTGGTGTGAGTGTAAACTCGTTCAACCACTAGGGAAAGCAGTGTGGTGCTTCCTCAAAAGATTGAACATAGAGCTCCCCTATGATCCAGCAAATCCACTACTTGGCATCTACCCAATTGTCCAGAAAAAAGGACATTCTAAAGCCACTAGCACAATGATGCTCATTGCAGCACTATTTACCATAGCAAAGCTATGAAACCAACCCAGATGCCACTCAGTAGATGACTGAATCAAGAAGATGTGGTACTTATACACAATGGAATGCTATGCTGCAATCAGAAAGAAAGACATCGCCCCATTTGTAAGGAAATGGAAAGACTTGGAAAAATTCATATTAAGTGAAGCAAGTCAGACCCAAAGAAACATAAGCTCAATGGTTTCCTTCATTTGTAACAATTAGTTCACATCTAGGACTCTCCTAGCAGAGGATTACAATAACTCAAAAACCTAGGTATATAAGGTCATATAGGATGAGACTAAATGAAAGGATCTCTAGGATATGGGAACAAGAGCTATATCTTGTGTCATCGTTGCTCTTAATCTTGTGTGATTTTTGTCCTTAAACTACTATGTTATTTCTCATCTCTTATTTTGCCCTTTGGTTAATGTCAGATTGTTACTGTATCTGATTTTTTCCCTGGCATATTGTATATATGTTTATTTGTTTATGTCAAATAGGAAAGGGAAGGGGGGAAACAAGATGATTGGGAAGGGGAGGGGAGAGGGAACTGGGGACAAAATCATGTGGAGTGGAATAAATGTGTGAGAAGTAATGCAGTCCACTACCTGTAAATGTAATTGTAACCCCTCTATACATTACCCTGAAAATAAAAAAGAGACTATAAAAATATCTGTAGAAAATGAGGCTGGATGATGGAAACAACCAGATGCCCTACTACAAAAAAATGTGATACACACACACACACACACACACACACACACACACACACACACACACACACACACACAATGTAATGATACATAGCCAACCGACAAGATAAAATAATGGCATTCTCGGGGAAGTGGATGAAAAGGAAAAAAATCATATTAAGTGAAGTAAGCCAAACTCAAAGAAACATAGGCCCAAGAGTCTCCCTCATTTGTCAAATTCAGTAGAAACCTTGGGCTCTGGTACCAGAGATTTACAATAGAACAAAATCTAGAGACATCGTGACAAATAGTATGACACTAAATGTAAGGACCTCCAAGATAAAGAAACAAAACTCATATACTGAGTGATTGTTGTCCTTAATGAACTATGTGATCTCTTATCTCTTTTGCTATCCCTTGGTTATATCATATTGTTACAATATTTCACCTTGTTTTCTGATATATTTCATATGTGCCTAATTGGTTATTTGAAATTGGATAGGGAAGGGGGGAAATGAACATGAGTGGGGGTAGGGGAAGGGAAATGGGGACCATATCATTACATGGGGTATCAAAGTTTGAGAAGTAATGCACCTTCTATCTGGTGAATATAATGTAACCCTTCTATAAATTACAACAAAAATAAATACATAAAAAGAAGATCTGCACAGAAAAAAATAATAATGGCATTTTTGGGGTAGTGGATGAAATTAGAGTGAATCCTGTTGAGTGAGATAAGTCAAGACCAAGGAACAAAAGGTACATGGTATCCTTAATATATGGATATTAGTTTCAAACAGTAGTAGAGCGATGATTGAATAGTTGATACCCAAAGTTCTGGACATAATTTTGGAGATATAAACATAACTACATAGACATAAAAATCTAGGATAGACTATACACTCTATAGACATGTGTTTTATTATAGATTAATCTGTATCTATGACATACAATGACTCAGCTTAATTTTTACTATATTCTAAAATCTATGTGCCAGTAATTGTATAGCCATTCCCTTCTTGAATACCTGTTGGTTAAACATGACATTTCAAATATGATGTAAAATTCAATGTTAATAAATTTTTTTAAAAAAGAGGCTAGAGGTAAATACCACTAATGTACTTGTTCTAATTGGTACAGAAATTTTCTTAATGAATCAAGGGGTTTTATTACATCTTTATGCAATTATTTTAGTTCTGAGTGTTCTACACTCAATGATACTTCTGGAAAGATGATATAGCTGACTGTGTAGATGGTATGAAGACATACTGGCCTAAACGTAGAATAAAGCATTGGTAAGTGGCTGTTAGCTGTCAAGATTCTACTGGAATATGTGGAATGAATTTATTAAGCACAATGCAGGCTCTTAGTCAGATCAGGATCAAGATTATGTGGTTCCATGAGATGAATGAAGAAAGATCAGAAAAATCTACTAAGATATCCAGATATACTTTTGAAACTAAGGTATCTGTACTCCTTTTTTTTCTTTCTTGGTGGGGAGCTTGAACTTTGGACCTGGGCAAGGTCTCTTAGTTCTTTTTCCTCAAGGCTAATGCCGTACCAGTTTTAGCCACAACTCCACTTAGTTTTTGGGTGGATAAGTGGAGAGTAGAATCTTACAGTTTTTTTTGTTTTCGTTTTTTTGCTTGCAAAGGCTTTGATTCACCTTCTCCCTGGCTAGTAGAATGACAATTATGACCCGGCAGCGCCTGGCTAGTGATTTTTGAAAATTGGACTTTCTTCCAAATCACGTAACTGGTTCCTAGCAAAGTTTTGAAGCCTGACTTAAATGTGACAGATTTTTGTCACTTGGAGAAACTCTGTGCTGAACGTTAGAAATCTACCAGCTGAGTCACAGTGGCACTTCCAGTTTTTTGTTTATGTGGTGCTGAGGAATGGAATCCAGGGTTTCATACATGCTAGGCAAGCTTCATTTTCAGCCCAAGGTTTTATGTTTTGTTTTTTCAGTGTTGTTGATTCTAAGGTACTGTATGATGTTCTTTCATTTTCTTTGCTTTTTACCTCTTTTCTTCTTTTTCCCTTTAGTTTTATTCTCTGTAGTCACTGTGTTCAATTCGGGTACCCTGTGTCTTGTACATAGGTTTATGTGATTTGGAATGGAGAGGGTATAATAAAATGGTAAAAAAACAAAGGAAAAAGGGTGAACCAATTGAACAGTGATACTTGGAAGACACTAAACGGAAATGAACTGAACAATCTGGGTGGAGAGGGGGCTGAGGGTAGGAAAACAGAGAAAAAGGAGGGAGGGGATAACAATTTTCTTAAGAAATGTGTTCATTACTTATGTAACCGTATGCCAACTATATATTGACTTAACAAAAAAAATTAACTTAAAAAATAATTTAGCTGGGTATGGTGGCTCACACTTGTAAATGTAGCTACTCAAGAGGCTGGGATCCAAGGATAGCAGTTCAAAGTCAGCCTGGGCACTGAAGTCCATGTGACTCTTTTCTCCAATTAACCACCAGAAACCCAGAAGTGGCCCTATGGCTCAAGGGATAGGGCAGTAGTCTTGAGCTGAAAAGCTCAGTGACAAGACCCAGGTGCAGAATTGCAGTCACATGACTTGAATGATGAATGATACTAGCCAGGCTCTGTGCGCTCACAGTTGGAATCCTATCTACACAGAATCAGGTTTGAATCCAGCCCAAACAAATTGCATGATATTCTGATTTACAGTTCATTACCAAAAATCTGGAGGTAGAGCTGTGGATCAAGGGGTAGAACACTAGCCTGAAGCAAAAAAAAACATTTAAGGACAGTTCCCAGGCCCTGGGTTCAAGTCCCAAGACTTGCATAAAACAAACAAAATGTGACGCTGAGTCGTCCATCATTTGGTGTTATACTTCAATATTCTTGATATGCGTCTTAGAAATTAAGTCCCTAGCAAATACTCTCCCCTGAAATTCTGCTTCATAGCTGATTCATAGAATTTCAGCATCATTACTATCACCTTCCCGTTAGCATAGCAGTCTACTACTGAAAATTTGAACAAAACTTTTGAGTAATCCTAATAAATCTGTGTATCATCTGCACACACATCAAATCAGCAGCAGCTATGATCTACTATTATCTAAATGTCTTTAATCACTTCTTGAGTTAATGAGCCTTAAAGAGTAAAACATATGAAATAGTTATGAAACTAACAGTCACCATTCTTCTACCTAATATTGTAATATAAGTTTATAAATGCAAGGACTATTCTGAAGTGTGCAGAAGATAGCTTCTAAGTATAATATTCTCATGAAGTATAGTTTTTAGGAAACATGTTGCTTGCTTTGGGAAAGCAAAGGCAAGGAAAAATGATATAAGTAAGTTCCCTATTTATCAGAAGGAAAATACGATTGGGTTTAGATCAACTTTCATTCATTCCGTGCTGATAAAACAAATATTTGCAATTCCTGAGGCCAATCACTTCATTGTGATGCACAATCAGCCAGCTTAGATCAATCTTCCAAAAAAGGAAAGGAACAAATGAGAAGCAATTAAGGTTTCCAAAATGAACCAGGTGGTGGTGGCAGCTCACACTTGTAATTCTATTTACTCAAGGCCTGAAATCCAAGGATCTGGACTAAGTCTGTCTGTTATGAAAATATTCCTGTCTGAAACATCATCTCTGTTATCACAGCCCAGCTGATACACTCTGCCCAACAGTTTCCAAACACCAAAGTCCATCTCCTATCTGAAATACTAGCAAACGTACTCACACATAATTTCCTCTTTGGGAGATAGTTGAAACAAGTACCAGAATCATTTCCCTGGCTTCAGAGTGGAAGTGGAAAAATATACTCACTAGAAGCCCATCTATTAAATTACAGTCAATCATCTTTCCTCACGTCTTGTTAGTTAAATTGAACAATGAGTGTTTGGATCAGAAGCGATGTGTATGAGCATACACGTTGTAAAAGTACTGTAATCCTAGCTACTCAAGATAAGCTGAGACCTGAGGATTCCAGTTCAAAATCAGCCATGCAATAAATTCCATAAGATTTTTACCTCTAATTAACCAGCAAAAGCAGAGCGTTGAATTGTGCGCAAAATGCCACAGGCCTAAGCTTTGCATAAAAGTGGTAAGGGGTAGCATTCAGGATGCCCACTCTCTCCACTCCTTTTTAACATAGTACTACAATTCCTAGGCAGTGCAATAAGGCAAGAAGCAAGCATAAAGAGGATCCAAGTGGAGAAGGAGGAAATAAAAATATCCCTCTTTGCAGATGACATGATTCTATATTTAAAGAATCCTATAGACTCTACTCCCAAGCTCCTTGAGCTGATTCAAAGCTTTGGAAGGGTAGCAGGCCATATAATCATCTCTCAAAAATCAACTGCCTTCCTTTAAGCCAACAGTGAGAGGAACGAGGCAATAATCAGGAAACAAACACCTTTCACAATAGCCTCAAAGAAAATAAAGTACCTAGGAATTAGCTTAACTAAGAATGTAAAGGACCGTTTAGATGAAAACTTTAAAACCCTAAAAAAGGAAATTAAAGCAGAACTAAGGAAATGGAAAAACCTCCTATGCTCCTGGATTGGAAGAATCAACATTGTGAAAATGACAATCTTGCCAACGGGTATCTACAAATTCAATGCAATACCCATCAACATCCCAATGTCATTCTTTAAAGAAATAGAAGAGGCAATTCCAAATTTCATATGGAATAGTAAAAGAGCCGTATAGCGAAAACACTACTTAGCAGAAAGAACAGCGCTGGAGAAATTTCAATTCCAAACTTTAGACTCTATTACAGAGCTATAATTCTTAAAACAGCTTGGTACTGGCACAAGAACAGGCCTGAAGTCCAATGGAATAGAACTGCGGACCCAGATATTAAACCACAGACCTAGGGCCACCTAATCTTTGACAAGGGAGCCAAAAAATAGAATGGAAGAAAGATAGCCTCTTCAACAAGTTGTGCTGGCAGAACTGGTTAAGCACCTGCAGAAAACTAAGGTTGGGTCCTTCTTTGTCACCTTACACTAGAATTAACTCCAAATGCATCAAAGACTTGGAGGTAAAGGCTGACACACTGAAAAGTTTACAGGAAGGAATAGGAGATACACTAGGCCTCCTTGGCACAGGTCGAAACTTTCTTAATAAGGACCAAGAATCACAACAAATCAGAGAAAGGCTGGATAAGTGGGACTGCATTAAACTGCAGAGCTTTTGTATGGCAACAGATATAGCTAGTAAACTAATCAGGAAGCCTACAGAGTGGGAGAAGATCTTCACCAACCAAACAACGGACAAAGGCCTCATATCTAAAATATATCAACAACTCAAAAAATTGAATCACTCCAAAACTAACCTCCAAAGTAACACCCATCCCATTAAAAAATGGGCCAAATACTTAAAGAGAGTCTTCTCTGAAGAAGAAACAAAAATGGCCTATAGACACATGAAGAAATGCTCCACATCTCTGGTCATAAAAGAAATGCAAATCAAAACAAGTCTAAGATTCCACCTCACTCCAGTTAGAATGGCCAGGATCAGGAAAACGAATGACAACAGATGCTGGAGGGGTTGTGGCCAGGAGGGATAACTACTACACTGTTGGTGGGAGTGCAAACTCATTCAACCACTATGGAAAGCAGTGTGGCAGTGCCTCAAAAGGCTAAACATAGAACTCCCCTATGACCCAGCAATTCCACTACTTGGCATTTACCCAACAATCCAGAAACAAGGGCATACTAAACCCACTAGCACAACAATGTTCATTGCAGCGCTATTCACCATAGCAAAGATATGGAACCAACCCAGATGACCCTCAATTGATGAGTGGATCAACAAGTTGTGGTATTTGTACACAATGGAAATCTATGCTGCTGTCAGAAAGAATGACATCGCCCCATTTGTTAGGAAATGGAAAGACTTAGAACAAATCATATTAAGTGAAGTAAGCCAGACTCAAAGGAACTTAGGCTCACTGGTTTCCCTCATTCATCATAATCAGTAGAAACCTTGGGCTCTACTAGCAGAGATTTGCAATACAGCAAAAGGCCATATATAAGGCCATATAATGTGAAGCTTATTAAAAGGACCTCCAGGATATTGAAACAAAAGCCACATAATGAATGATTGTTGTACTTAATGTACTATGTTGTCTCTCATCTCCTTTGCTGTCCCTTGGTTATCGCATATTGGTGTAGTGTCTCACTTTGTTATCTGATATATTGAATTTATTTGTATTTGGATATTTGAAATTTGTTAGGGAAGGGGGGAAAACCAAGACGGGTGGGGGTGTAGCGTTGGAGGGAAATGGGTACCAAGACATGTGAATGGGTATCAATGTATGTGATTTAATGCACCTTCTATCTGGCAAATATCATGTAACCCTTTTACTAATTACAATAAAAAAAATTAAAAAAAAGAAAGTTGTAATGTGTGGGGAGGATGATGGGGTCAAATGCATTTCTTCTTAGAAATATACCTCATCTGGTTGCCCTGGATTTTCCTGGCCTTCGTCTTACAGAAAGGCCTGTTATACTGGATTTGTGGCTTGGCAATGATCTAGCATGGACATCTCTAAAGAAGACATACACAACTTCCTTGCCTGAGACTCGAGTTTCCTGATCTTTGGCAACAGCACAGCAATACCTTTCTTCCTCCTGAGCCACAAGCCAAGTGAGCTGGCTTGAGTTGGTTGTTAGTTACAGTGGCTTGGTTACCAGGGTTCCATATTCTGTTCCATTGTGAGGGAGGCAGGGTCACCCTTCAGGGCCCAATGACCAAAGATCCTTGCTCAGAGAAGACCTCACCAAAGACATACTGGAGGCTGAATCTCTCCTCCAATCTCACAATACACATGTGGATTTAGTAATCATCACACCTTATTTGTCCAAACCCAATGTCTTCCACTAGGCCCAACTAACAGTCTGGTCTCAGGCTCAAGGAGCCTTTCTTAGGTAAGATCCAAACTTAAGGGTCAATATTGCCCTCATCCTTTACAAAACATTTGCTTCACAGTGCCTTCTCTGCCTGCATTTTGCCCCTTGTCAATTTTTTTTGTTTTTGCTAGTCTTGGGACTTGACCTCAGAGTTTGAACATTGTTCTTGGGCTTTCTTTAGGCTTTAGCTGTCCCACCGAGCCACAGCACCACTTGCAGCGTTTTCTATGTATGTGTTAATGAGGAATCAAACCTGAGGCTTTTTGCGTGGTAGCCAAGGACTCTACCACTAGGTCAAACACACAGGGCATCTTGCACATATTTTTGAGGTCAATCCACTAGGATATTATTAGGTTTCTGTATCATATCAATTTTTTCCTGATGATGAGCTTTGCTGTCATGTGTAAAAATGCAAGAGGGTAAAACAGAGAAGAAGTAGTGAAATTTAAAAAAAACATTACACACATAGATAAGTGTTCATTCTTTGTAGGAGAAAGGTTATTTTGATATGATGATGATGACTTTATAATTACTATGTCAGGGTTGAGAGTTTGGCATATTGGTAGAGTGCTTGCCTAGCATCCATGAAGATCTGGGTTTGATTGCTCAGTATCACATAGATAGAAAATCTAGATGTGGCACTGTGGCTCAAGTGGCAGAGGGCTAGACTTGAGAAAACCCGAGGACAGTGCTCAGGCCCTGAATTCAAGCCCCAAGACTGGCAGAAAGATAAAAGAAAATAAAAATGCTTTTTATGAGCTAATTCACTCACAGCATTTGCTTCTGAAATCTTCGCTTCTGCATCTTGTGAAATACCCCTTTCCCTCAACGTAGACAAGAAAAACAGATCCATCCCATGGTCCACTGTGAGGCCACTGGTTGGGCTAAGAGCTAGTCGTGCAGCAACACATAAGTTTTATTCTAATACTTTCCAAACTTGTACTCAAATATGTTACCTACATACCAACTTAGGTCAGTTATCCTTATGGTATACCTTTTCTTTATTATTACAATATTCTTACACTCCTACGTTAATCCTCTTGTACCTCCCTGACCTCTCATTCTATTTTTCTATCTCTGGACCTCTGCTCGTCTTTCAACCCTTATAATGCACGGATCTACACTTGATGGCTGTTGAGCAATATTGTATATGTAGGTGGTTAATTATTCTCTAGGCTCAGAGGGACTTAAAGACAATAGAGATTGGATTGAGAGGCTTATTGTTTTGGGTATAAATCGCTTATCAGTGGTTGTATTAGACTGGTCTGTAAGTGCACAAAAAGAAAGAGTGATAATACCAATCAAAACTTGTGAACATCTAGTGTCTGCCAGCTACAGAGGTCTAGGTTGGTTATATCTGAAAACTATAATCGTATTTAGTAATAATCTTGCTCCCATTTTCAAATGGGCAGAACAAGAAACTCAAGAAAAATGTCAAATCAAAAACAACATCCCCCACCCAATGTAAACAGACAATGGAACAGTCACTGGCAAACCTAGAGGAGAGTCTCCCAAGTGCTACACAAATGCAATTGATAAACATCATTAATGAAAAATGTGAAAATATAAAGAAAGAGATAATGGAGGAAGCCATAGCTGAACAAGAGGAAAGCAAAAACCAGGTGATAACTGAAAAAGAAGAAGCCATAAAGGAGGCCATAATAAAGGTTTTTCAAAGAAAGTTGGATGAATTCATTGAATCCACAAATAAAAACGTGACCAAACTCCACCAAATGTCCAAAGAAAATAAATCTACTGAGCTAACCACTCAAGGAAATTAAGGAGATAAAGAAATCTATACATGATCTAAAACAAGAGATGCAAGGCATCAAAAGTGAGCAATCAGAAGCAAGGGAGATGAAAAATAAAGTAGATAGCTTTGATAGCAGGTTAGACAATGCAGAGGAGAGACATTCCGGGCCTGAAGATAATTTAGTTATTATAGAGAAAGAACAGAAAATGAGTCAATCCAAATCTAGGAAATATGAGAGAGCGCTTCAGGAGGTCCAAGATGCAATTAGGAAGCCTAATTTAAGGCTAGTTGGTATTGAGGAGGGCGTGGAGAAAGAGGTCAATAGCATTGGAAATATACTTCAGGGAATCATCTCAGAGAATTTCCCAAATATCCAGAATGGCAGGCCCATCCAGATACGAGAAGCTTTTAGAACCCAAAACCGACCTGACCAGAAAAGAACATCCCACTGCCACATTGTGGTCCGAACTGGATCAATAGAAACGAAAGAAAAGATCCTAAGGCAGCCAGGGAAAATGGATCAGTAACCTATAAAGGCAAACCAATCAGAATAACCCGAGAATTCTCAGCAGAGACCATGCAAGCACGAAGTGACTGGAAGCATATATGTCATGCCCTTAAACCAAATAACTACCAACCAATAATACTGTAGCCAGGTAAGCTCTCATTCATAACTGAGGGGACAAGAAAAACATTCCATTCCAGGGAAAAGCTGCAAAAATATGTCGAAACAAAACCAACACTACAGAGAATTCTCAAAGATGCTCTATACATATAAAACCAAAATAAATGCAATATAGGGAAAGAAATGGCACCTAAATAGCATACCATCTAAGGACCACAAGAACTGTCAAGACACAGGCCCTACTAAAAGCTTTTAAAATTGGTAGGAACTAATAAATATCTCTCAGTCCTAACTCTCAATATCAATGGACTTAACTCTCCAATTAAACGGCATAGGCTGTCTAGTTGGAACAAAAAGCAAGAGCCATCGTTCTCCTGTCTTCAAGAGACACATCTTACCCAAAACCATCATCTTTTGAAAGTGAGAGGTTGGAATAAACTCTATCAAGCTAACTTCCCCCATAAACAGGCTGGAGTTGCCATCCTCATATCAGATACAATAGACTTCAAACTAAAATTAGTAAGAAAAGACAAAGAAGGTTACTACATACTACTAAAGGGATCTTTCCTCCAGGAAGACATAACGATCATAAATATTTACACATCCAATCCCGGAGCTCCAAACTTCATCAAGCAAACTTTACTTACACTGAAACCATACATAGATCGAAATACAGTGATTGTTGGTGAGTTTAACACACCACTCTCACCTATGGACAGATCAACAAGGCAAAAACTCAACAGGGAAAACTTAGAACTGAACAACTATATAGACCAACTAGATCTAACAGACATCTGCAGAATATTCCACCCAGTAACAACACAATATACGTTTTCCTCAGCATCACATGGATCATTTTCTAAAATAGACCACATCTTAGGCCATAAAACAAACCTGGACAGATTCAGAAACACTGAAATCATTTAATGCACACTCTCAGACCATAAAGGCATCAAATTGGTACGAAAACCTTGTAACTAATGGAGACTGAACAACACATTGTTGAATCAAAAACAATGGGTAATCGAAGAGATCAGAACAGATATCCAACTGTTTATGAAATTTAACAATAAGGAGCACACAAATATCAAGTCCTTAGGGACACAACAAAGGCAGTACTCGGAGGAAAATTTATAGCGCTGAGTGCCTACAACAGCAAGTTGGAAAAATGGCAAACCAACTAGTTAATGTGTCACCTTAACCTCCTGGAAAAAGAGCAACAAACCAACCCTAAACCCATTAGGAGAAAGCAAATTATTAAAATCAAAGCAGAATTAAATGATTTGGAATAAAAAAATCTATAGAAAGAATCAACAAAACAAGGAGTTGGTTCTTTGAAAGAATTAACAAAACTGACAAGCCCTTAGCAAATCTTACCAAAAAAAGGAGAGAGCATATCGAAATAAACAAAATCGCAGATGAAAATGGTAATATCACGACAGAAATTACCAAGATCCAGAATATCATGAGGGAATACTTTTCAAACCTTTACGCCAACAAATTTGAGAATCTAGTAGAAATGGATGAATTCCTAGACAATATTAACATACACACACTGAACCAAGAAGAGCTAACCCAACTCAACAGGCCTATTTCAAGCTCTGAAATAGAAATGGAAATTAGACAACTTCCACTTAAAAAGAGCCCAGGGCCAGATGGATTCACAGCTGAATTCTATAAGGTCTTCAAAGCAGAGCTCACACCAATACACCTCAAGCTCTTCAACGAAATTGAAAATGAAGGTTCTTTACAAAACTCATTCTGTGAAGCCCCATTTCTTTGATGAACATCGATGCAAAACTTCTCAACAAAATACTGGCCAACTGTCTACAACAACTCATCAAAAAAATTATACACTATGATCAAACTGGATTCATCACAGGGAGGCAAAGCTGGTTCAACATACACAAATCAATTAATATAATTCAACACATCAACAGGAGCAGGGATAAAATCACATGATTGTCTCAATAGATGCGGAAAAGCCATTTGACAAGATGCAAAACCCCTTTATGTAAAAAGATGTGGAGAAACTAGGAATCCATGGAACATTTCTCAATGTAATAAAGGCTGTGTATAAGAAACCCACTGCTAGTATTATACTTAATGGTGAAAATCTAAAGCCATTCCCTCTAAAATCAGGAACGAGACAAGGATGCCCACTATCTCCACTCCTTTTTAACATAGTACTAGAATTCCTAGGCAG
The DNA here is from genome assembly GCF_031878675.1 of Megascapheus bottae. Classification (NCBI taxonomy): domain Eukaryota; kingdom Metazoa; phylum Chordata; class Mammalia; order Rodentia; family Geomyidae; genus Megascapheus; species Megascapheus bottae. The sequence goes on from NW_028327595.1 coordinate 433,069, forward strand.
TGCAATAAGGCAAGAAGCAAGCATAAAGGGGATCCAAGTAGGGAAAGAGGAAATAAAACTATCCCTCTTTGCAGATGACATGATTCTGTACTTAAAGAATCCTATAGACTCTACTCCCAAGCTCCTTGAGCTGATTCAAAGCTTTGGAAGGGTAGCAGGCCATAAAATAAACCCTCACAAATCAACTGCCTTACTTTACGCCAACACTGAGAGGAATGAGGCAATTATCAAGAAAGAAAATCCTTTCACAATAGCCTCAAAGAAAATAAAGTACCTAGCAATTAGCTTAACTAATAATGTAAAGGACCGTTTAGATGAAAACTTTAAAATCGTAAAAAAGGAAATTAAAGCAGACCTAAGGAAATGGAAAAACCTCCCATGCTCCTAGATTGGAAGAATCAACATTGTGAAAATGACAATCTTGCCAAGGGCTATCTACAAATTCAATGTAATACCAATCAACATACCAATGTCATTCTTTAAAGACATAGAAGAGGCAATTCAAAATTTCATATGGAATAATAAAAGACCCCTTATAGCAAAAACACTTCTTAGCAGAAAGAACAGCGCTGGAGGAATTTCAATTCCAAACTTACCAAAAAAAGAAGAGAGCATATCGAAATAAACAAAATCACAGATGAAAATTGGAATATCACGACAGAAATTACCAAGATCCAGACCTATGGCCACCTAATCTTTGACAAGAGTGCCAAAAAAATAGAATGGAAGAAAGATAGCCTCTTCAACAAGTTGTGCTGGCAGAAATGGTTAAGCACATGCAGAAAACTAAAGTTGGATCCTTCTTTGTCACCTTGCACTAGAATTAACTCCAAATGGATCAAAGACCTGGAGGTAAAAGCTGACACACTGAAAAGTTTACCGGAAGGAATAGGAGATACACTAGGCCTCCTTGGCACAGGTCGAAACTATCTTAATAAGGACCAAGTATCACAACAAATCAGAGAAAGGCTGGATACGTGGGACTGCATTAAACTGCAGAGCATTTGTATGGCAACGGATATAGCAAGTAAACTAATCAGGAAGCCTACAGAGTCTGAGAAGATCTTCACCAACCAAACAACGGACCAAGGCCTCATATCTAAACTATATCAACAACTCAAAAAATTGAATCACTCCAAAACTAACCTCCAAAGTAACACTCATCCCATTAAAAATAGGACAAAGCCTTAAAGAGAGTCTTCTCTGAAGAAGAAACAAAAATGGCCTATAGACACATGAAGAAATGCTCCACATCTCTTGTCATAAAAGAAATGCAAATCAAAACAACTCTAAGATTCGACCTCAAACCAGTTAGAATGACCAGGATCAGGAAAATGATGACAACAGATGCTGGAGGGGATGTGGCCAGGAGGGATCACTACTACACTGTTGGTGGGAGTGCAAACTCGTTCAACCACTATGGAAAGTAGTGTGGCAGTGCCTCAAAAGGCTAAACATAGAACTCCCCTATGACCCAGCAATTCCACTACTTGGCATTTACCCAACAATCCAGAAACAAGGGCATACTAAACCCACTAGCACAACAATGTTAATTGCAGCGGTATTCACCATAGCAAAGATATGGAACCAACCCAGATGTCCCTCAGTTGATGAGTGGATCAGCAAGTTGTGGTATTTGTACACAACGGAATTCTATGCTGCTGTCAGAAAGAATGACATCGCCCCATTTGGTAGGAAATGAAAAGACTTAGAACAAATCATATTAAGTGAAGTAAGCCAGACTCAAAGGAACTTGGCTCAGTGGTTTACCTCATTTGTCATGATCAGTAGAAACCTTGGGCTCTAGTAGCAGAGATTTGCAATAGAGAAAAAGGCCATATATAAGGCCATATAATGTGAAGCTAATTGAAAGGACCTCCAGGATATTGAAACAAAAGCCACATAATGAATGATTGTTGTCCTTAATGTACTATGTTGTCTCTCATCTCCTTTGCTGTCCCTTGGTTATCCCATACTGGTGTAGTATCTCACTTTGTTATCTGATATATTGAATTTATTTGTATTTGGATATTTGAAATTTGATAGGGAATTGGGGAAAACCAAGACGGGTGGGGGTGTATGGTTGGAGGGAAATGGGTGCCAAGACTTGTGAAAAGGTATCAATGTATGTGAATTAATGCACCTTCTATCTGGCAAATATCATGTAACCCTTTTACTGATTACAATAAAAAAAATTAAAAAAAGGCAGTTGTAATGTATGGGGAGGATGATTGGGTCAAATACATTTCTTCTTAGAAATACACCTCATCTGGTTGCCCTGGATTTTCCTGGCCTTCTTCTTAGAGAAAGGCTTGTTATACTGGATTTGTGGCTTGGCAATGATCTTGCATGTACATCTTCGAGTGAGACATCCCCAACTTCAATGCCTGAGACTCGAGTTTCCGGACCTTTGGCAACAGCACAGCAACAACTTTCTTCCTCCTGAGCCACAGGCCAAGTGAGCTGGCTTGAGTTGGTTGTTAGTTGCTGTGGCTTGGTTACCAGGGTTCCATATTCTGTTCCATTGTGAGGGAGGCAGGGTCAACTTTCAGGGCCCAATGACCAAAGATCCTTGCTCACAAAAGACCTCACCAAAGACATACTGGAGGCTGAATCTCTCCTCCAATCTCACAATATACATGTGGATGTAGTAAACAGCACACCTTATTTGTTCAATCCCAATATCTTCCACTAGGCCCAACTACCAGTCTGGTCTCAGGCTCAAGGAGCCTTTCTTAGGTAAGATCCAAACTTAAGGGTCAATATTGCCCTCATCCTTTACAAAACATTTGCTTCACAGTGCCTTCTCTGCCTGCATTTTGCCCCTTGTCGATTTTTTTTCTTTTTGCTAGTCTTGGGACTTGACCTCAGAGTGTGAACATTGTTCTTGGGCTTTCCCTAGGCTTTAACTGTCCCACAAAGCCACAGCACCACTTGCAGCGTTTTCTATGTATGTGGTAATGACGAATCAAACCTGATTCTTTTTGCGTGGTAGCCAAGGACTCTACCACTAGGTCAAACACACAGGGCATCTTGCACATATTTTTAACGTCAGTCTACTAGGATATTATTAGGTTTCTGTATCCTAATCAATTTTTTCGTGATGATTAGGTTTGCTGTCATGTGTAAAATATGCAAGAGGGAAAAACATAGAAGAATTAGTGAAATTAAAAAAAGCATTACACACATAGATAAGTGTTCATTCTTTGTAATAGAAACGATATTTTGATATGATGATGATGACTTTATAATTACTATGTCAGGGTTGAGAGTTTGGCATATTGGTAGAGTGCTTGCCTAGCATCCATGAAGATCTGGGTTTGATTGCTCAGTATCACATAGATAGAAAATCTAGATGTGGCACTCTGGCTAAAGTGGCAGAGGGCTCGACTTGAGAAAACCCGAGGACAGTGCTCAGGCCCTGAATTCAAGCCCCAAGACTGGCAGAAAGATAAAAGGAAATAAAAATGCTTTTTACGAGCTAATTCACTCACAGCATTTGCTTCTGAAATCTTCGCTTCTGCATCTTGTGAAATACCCCTTTCCCTCAACGAAGACAAGAAAAACAGATCCATCCCATGGTCCACTGTGAGGCCACTGGTTGGGTTAAGAGCTAGTCGTGCAGCAATACATAAGTTTTATTCTAATACTTTCCAAACTTTGTACTCAAATATGCTACCTACTTACCAACTTAGGTCAGTTATCCTTATGCTATACTTTTTCTTCATTCCTACAATATTCTTACACTCCTACGTTAATCCTCTTGTATCTCCCCTGACCTCTCTCATTCTTTTATTCTATCTCTGGACCTCTGCTCGTCTTTCAACCCCTATACTGCACGGATCTACACTTGATGGCTGTTGAGCAATATTGTATATGTAGGTGGTTAATTATTCTCTAGGCTCAGAGGCACTTAAAGACAATAGAGATTGGATTGAGAGGCTTATTGTTTTGGGTATAAATCGCTTATCAGTGGTTGTATTAGACTGGTCTGTAAGTGCACAAAAAAGAAAGAGTGATAATACCAATCAAAACTTGTGAACATCTAGTGTCTGCCAGCTACAGAGGTCTAGGTTGGTTATATCTGAAAAACTATAATCGTATTTAGTAGTAATCTTGCTCCCATTTTCAAGTGGGCAGAACAAGAAACTCAAGAAAAATGTCAAATCAAGAAACAACATCCCCCACCCAATGTAAACAGACAATGGAACAGTCACTGGCATACCTATAGGAGAGTCTTCCAAGTGCTACACAAATGCAATTGATAAACATCATTAATGGAAAATGTGAAAATATAAAGAAAGAGATAATGGAGGAAGCCATAGCTGAACAAGAGGAAAGCAAAAACAAGGTGATAAGTGAAAAAGAAGAAGCCATAAAGGAGGCCATAATAAAGGTTTTTCAAAGAAAGTTGGATGAATTCATTGAATCCACAAATAAAAACGTGACCAAACTCCAGCAAATGTCCAAAGAATATAAAGCTACTGAGCTAACCACTCAAAAGGAAATCAAAGAGATAAAGAAATCCATACATGATCTAAAACAGGAGATGCAAGGCATCAAAAGTGAGTAATTAGAAGCAAGGGAGATGAAAAATAAAGTAGATAGCTTTGATAGCAGGTTAGACAATGCAGAGGAGAGAATTTCCGGGGCTGAAGATAATTTAGGTATTATAGAGAAAGAACAGAAAATGAGTCAATCCAAATCTAGGAAATATGAGAGAGCGCTTCAGGAGGTCCAAGATGCAATTTAGAAGCCTAATTTAAGCCTAGTTGGTATTGAGGAGGGCGTGGAGAAAGAGGTCAATGGTATTGGAAATATACTTCAGGGAATCATCTCAGAGAATTTCCCAAATATCCAGAAGGGCAGGCCCATCCACATACGAGAAGCTTTTAGAACCCCAAACAGACCTGACCAGAAAAGAACATCCCACCGCCACATTGTGATCAGAACTGGATCAATAGAAACGAACGGAAATATCCTAAAGGCAGCCAGGGAAAAGGGATCAGTAACCTATAAAGGCAAACCAATCAGAATAACCCCAGATTTCTCAGCAGAGACCATGCAAGCACGAAGTGACTGGAAGCATATATGGCATGCCCTTAAATCAAATAACTACCAACCAAGAATACTGTAGCCAGCTAAGCTCTCATTCATAACTGAGGGAACTATAAAAACATTCCATTCCAGGGAAAAGCTGCAACAATATGTCGAAACAAAACCAACACTACAGAGAATTCTCAAAGATGCTCTATACATAGAAAACTAAAATAAATGCAATATAGGGAAAGAAATGGCACCTAAACAGCATACCATCTAAGGACCACAAGAACTGTCAAGACACAGGCCCTACTAAAAGCTTTTAAAAATGGTAGGAACTAATAAATATCTCTCAATCCTATCTCTCAATATCAATGGACTTAACTCTCCAATTAAAAGGCATAGGCTGTCTAGTTGGATCAAAAAGCAAGAGCCATCGTTCTGCTGTCTTCAAGAGACACATCTTACCCAAAAACAATCATCTTTTGAAAGTGAGAGGTTGGAATAAACTCTATCAAGCTATCTGCCACCATAAACAGGCTGGAGTTGCCATCCTCCTATCAGATACAATAGACTTCAAACTAAAATTAGTAAGAAAAGACAAAGAAGGTTACTACATACTACTAAAGGATCTTTTCTTCAGGAAGACATAACGATCCTAAATATTTACACACCCAATCCCGGAGCTCCAAACTTCATCAAGCAAACTTTACTTACACTGAAACCATACATAGATCGAAATACAGTGATTGTTGGTGAGTTTAACACACCACTCTCACCTATGGACATATCAACAAGGCAAAAACTCAACAGAAAAACTTTAGAACTGAACAACTATATAGACCAACTAGATCTAACAGACATCTGCAGAATAGTCCACACAGTAACAACACAATATACGTTTTTCTCAGTAGCACATGGAACATTTTCCAAAATAGACCACATCTTATGCCATAAAACAAACCTGGACAGATTCAGAAACACTGAAATTATTCAATGCACACTCTCAGACCATAAAGGCATCAAATTGGAACTGAACACACATCTCCACCAACGAAAACCCTGTAACTCATGGAGACTGAACAACACATTGTTGAATCAAAAACAATGGGTAATCGAAGAGATCAGAACAGATATCCAACTGTTTATGAAATTTAACTATAAGGAGCACAGAAATATCAACTCCTGAGGGACACAACAAAGGCAGTACTCAGAGGAAAATTTATAGCGCTGAGTACCTACAACAGCAAGTTGGAAAAATGGCAAACCAACTAGTTAATGTCTAACCTTAACCTCCTGGAAAAAGAGCAACAAACCAAGCCTAAACCCATTAGGAGAAAGAAAATTATTAAAATCAAAGCAGAATTAAATGATTTGGAATAAAAAAAAACTGTAGAAAGAATCAACAAAACAAGGAGTTGGTTCTTTGAAAGAATTAACAAAATTGACAAACCCTCAGCAAATCTTACCAAAAAAAGAAGAGAGCATATCCAAATAAACAAAATCGCAGATGAAAATGGTAATATCACGACAGAAATTACCAAGATCCAGAATATCATGAGGGAATATTTCTCAAGCCTTTACGCCAACAAATTTGAGAATCTAGAAGAAATGGATGAATTCCTAGACATTATTAGCATACCCACACTGAACCAAGAAGAGCTAACACAACTCAACAGACCTATTTCAAGCTCTGAAATAGAAATGGAAATTAGACAATTTCCACTTAAAAAGAGCCCAGGGCCAGATGGATTCACAGCTGAATTGTATAAGGTCTTCAAAGCAGAGCTCACACCAATACTCCTCAAGCTCTTCAACGAAATTGACAATGAAGGTTCTTTACCAAACTAATTCTGTGAAGCCAGCATATCCCTCATCCCCAAACCAGACAGAGATTCATCAAAGAAAGAGAACTATAGAACCATTTCTTTGATGAACAACTCATCAAAAAAATTATACACTATGATCAAACTGGATTCATCACAGGGAGGCAAAGCTGGTTCAACATACACAAATCAATTAATATATTTCAACACATCAACAGGAGCAGGGATAAAATCACATGATTGTCTCAATAGATGCGGAAAAGGCATTTGACAAGATCCAAAACCCCTTCATTTTAAAGATGTGGAGAAACTAGGAATCCATGGAACATTTCTCAATGTAATAAAGGCTGTGTATGAGAAACCCACTGCTAGTATTATACTTAATGGTGAAAATCTAAAGCCATTGCCTCTAAAATCAGGAACGAGACAAGGATTCCCACTCTCTCCACTCTTTTTTAACATAGTACTAGAATTCCTAGGCAGTGCAATAAGGCAAGAAGCAAGCATAAAGAGGATCCAAGTAGGGAAAGAGGAAATAAATCTATCCCTCTTTGCAGATGACATGATTCTGTACTTAAAGAATCCTATAGACTCTACTCCCAAGCTCCTTGAGCTGATTCAAAGCTTTGGAAGGGTAGCAGGCCATAAAATAAACCCTCACAAATCAACTGCCTTCCTTTACGCCAACAGTGAGAGGAGCGAGGCAATAATCAGGAAAGAAAATCCTTTCACAATAGCCTCAAAGAAAATAAAGTACCTAGGAATTAGCTTAACTAAGAATGTAAAGGACCGTTTAGATGAAAACTTTAAAACCCTAAAAAAGGAAATTAAAGCAGAACTAAGGAAATGGAAAAACCTCCCATGCTCCTGGATTGGAAGAATCAACATTGTGAAAATGACAATCTTGCCAAGGGCTATCTACAAATTCAATGCAATACCCATCAACATCCCAATGTCATTCTTTAAGGAAATAGAAGAGACAATTCAAAATTTCACATGGAATATTAAAAGACCCCGTATAGCAAAAACACTTCTTAGCAGAAAGAACAGCGCTGGAGGAATTTCAATTCCAAACTTTAGACTCTATTACAGAGCTAAAATTCTCAAAACAGCTTGGTACTATCACAAGAACAGGCCTGAAGACCAATGGAATAGAACTGCGGACCCAGATATTAAACCACAGACATATGGCCACCTAATGATTGACAAGGGAGCCAAAAAAATAGAATGGAAGAAAGATAGCCTCTTCAACAAGTTGTGCTGGCAGAACTGGTTAAACACCTGCAGAAAACTAAAGTTGGATCCTTCTTTGTCACCTTGCACTAGAATTAACTCCAAATGGATCAAAGACCTGGAGGTAAAAGCTGACACACTGAAAAGTTTACAGGAAGGAATAGGAGATACACTAGGCCTCCTTGGCACAAGTCGAAAATTTCTTAATAAGGACCAAGAATCACAACAAATCAGAGAAAGGCTGGATAAGTGGGACTTCATTAAACTACAGAGCTTTTGTATGGCAACGGATATAGCTAGTAAACTAATCAGGAAGCCTACAGAGTGGGAGAAGATCTTCACCAACCAAACAACGGACAAAGGCCTCATATCTAAAATATATCAACAACTCAAAAAATTAAATCACTCCAAACTAACCTCCAAAGTAACACCCATCCCATTAAAAATTGTGCCGAAGACTTAAAGAGAGTCTTCTCTGAAGAAGAAAAAAATGGCCTATAGACACATGAAGAAATGCTCCACATCTCTGATCATAAAAGAAATGCAAATCAAAACAACCCTAAGATTCCACCTCACTCCAGTTAGAATGGCCAGGATCAGGAAAACGAATGACAAGAGATGCTGGAGGGGATGTGGCCAGGAGGGATCACTACTACACTGTTGGTGGGAGTGCAAACTCGTTCAACCACTATGGAAAGCAGTGTGGCAGTGCCTCAAAAGGCTAAACATAGAACTCCCCTATGACCCAGCAATTCCACTACTTGGCATTTACCCAACAATCCAGAAACAAGGGCATACTAAACCCACTAGGAAAACAATGTTCATTGCAACACTATTCACCATAGCAAAGATATGGAACCAACCCAGATTTCCCTCAGTTGATGAGTGGATCAACAAGTTGTGTTATTTGTACACAAAGGAATTCTATGCTGCTGTCAGAAAGAATGACATCGCCCCATTTGTTAGGAAATGGAAAGACTTAGAACAAATCATATTAAGTGAAGTAAGCCAGACTCAAAGAATTTAGGCTCATTGGTTTCCCTCATTCGTCATAATCAGTAGAAACGTTGGGCTCTACTAGCAGAGGTTGGCAATAGAGCAAAAGGCCATATATAAGGCCATAAAATGTGAAGCTAATTGAAAGGACCTCCAGGATATTGAAACACAAGCCACATTATGAATGATTGTTGTCCTTAATGTACTATGTTGTCTCTCATCTCCTTTGCTGTCCCTTGGTTATCCGATATTGGTATAGTATCTCACTTTGTTATCTGATATATTGAATTTATTTGTATTTGAATATTTGAAATTTGATAGGGAAGGGGGCAAAACCAAGACGGGTGGGGGGTGTGGGGTTGGAGGGAAATGGCTACCAAGACATGTGAAAGGGTATCAATATATGTGAATTAATGCACCTTCTATCTGGCAAATATCATGTAAGCCTTTTACTAATTACAATAAAAAATTAAAAAAAAAAGAAAGTTGTAGTGTGTGGGGAGGATGATGGGGTCAAATACATTTCTTCTTAGAAATATACCTCATCTGGTTGCCCTGGATATTTCGTGCCCTTCTTCTTAGAGAAAGGCCTGTTATACTGGATTTGTGGCTTGGCAATGATCTAGCATGTACATCTTCGAGTAAGACATCCACAACTTCCATGCCTGAGACTCGAGTTTCCTGACCTTGGGCAACAGCACAGCAACATCTTTCTTCCTCCTGAGCCACAGGCCAAGTGAGCTGGCTTGAGCTGGTTGTTAGTTACTGTGGCTTGGTTACCATGGTTCCATATTCTGTTCCATTGTGAGGGAGGCAGGGTCACCTTTCAGGGCCAATGACCAAAGATCCTTGCTCACAGAAGAACTCACAAAAGACATATTGGAGGCTGAATCTCTCCTCCAATCTCACAATATACATGTGGATGTAGTAAACAGCACACCTTATTTGTCCAAACCCAATGTCTTCCATTAGGCCCAACTACCAGTCTGGTCTCAGGCTCAAGGAGCCTTTCTTAGGTAAGATCCAAACTTAAGGGTCAATATTGCCCTCATCCTTTACAAAACATTTGCTTCACAGTGCCTGCTCTGCCTGCATTTTGCCCCTGGTCAAATTTTTTTTTGTTTTTGCTAGTCTTGGGACTTGACCTCAGAGTGTGAACATTGTTCTTGGGCTTTCTTTAGGCTTTAGCTGTCCCACCGAGCCACAGCACCACTTGCAGCGTTTTCTATGTATGTGGTACTGAGGAATCAAACCTGAGTCTTTTTGCGTGGTAGCCAAGGACTCTACCACTAGGTCAAACACACAGGGCATCTTGCACATATTTTTGAGGTCAATCTACTAGGATATTATTAGGTTTCTGTATCCTAATTACTTTTTTCCTGATGATTAGCTTTGCTGTCATGTGTAAAAAATGCAAGAGGGAAAAACACAGAAGAATTAGTGAAATTAAAAAAAAGGATGAGACACAGTTAAGTGTTCATTCTTTTTAGGAGAAAAGATATTTGGATATGATGACTTTATAATTACTATGTCAGGCTTGAGAGTTTGGCATAGTGGTAGAGTGCTTGCCTAGCATCCATGAAGATCTGGGTTTGATTGCTCAGTATCACATAGATAGAAAATCTAGATGTGGCACTGTGGCTCAAGTGGCAGAGGGCTAGACTTGAGAAAACCCGAGGACAGTGCTCAGGCCCTGAATTCAAGCCCCAAGACTGGCAGAAAGATAAAAGAAAATAAAAATGCTTTTTACGAGCTAATTCACTCACAGCATTTGCTTCTGAAATCTTCGCTTCTGCATCTTGTGAAATACCCCTTTCCCTCAACGTAGACAAGAAAAACAGATCCATCCCATGGTCCACTGTGAGGCCACTGGTTGGGCTAAGAGCTAGTCGTGCAGCAACACATAAGTTTTATTCTAATACTTTCCAAACTTTGTACTCAAATATGCTACCTACTTACCAAATTATGTCAGTTATCCTTATGCTATACCTTTTCTTCATTACTACAATATTCTTACACTCCTCCGTTAATCCTTTTGTACCTCCCCTGACCTCTCTCATTCTTTTTTTCTATCTCTGGACCTCTGCTCGTCTTTCAACCCTTATACTGCAATGATCTACACTTGATGGCTGTTGAGCAATATTGTATATATAGGTGGTTAATTATTCTCTAGGCTCAGAGGGACTTAAAGACAATAAAGATTGCATTGAGAGGCTTATAGTTTTGGGTATAAATCGCTTATCAGTGGTTGTATTAGACTGGTCTGTAAGTGCACAAAAAGAAAGAGTGATAATACCAATCAAAACTTGTGAACATCTAGTGTCTGCCAGCTAAAGAAGTCTAGGTTGGTTATATCTGAAAAACTATAATCGTATTTAGTAGTAATCTTGCTCCAATTTTCAAATGGGCAGAAGAAGAAACTCAAGAAAAATGTCAAATCAAGAAACAACATCCCCCACCCAATGTAAATAGAGAATGGAACAGTCACTGGCAAACCTGGATGAGAGTCTTCCAAGTGCTACATAAATGCAATTGATAAACATCAGTAATGGAAAATGTGAAAATATAAAGAAAGAAATAATGGAGGAAGCCATAACTGAACAAGAGGAAAGCAAAAACAAGGTGATAAGTGAAAAAGAAGAAGCCATAAAGGAGGCCATAATAAAGGTTTTTCAAAGAAAGATGGATGAATTCATAGAATCCACAAATAAAAACGGGACCAAACTCCAGCAAATGTCCAAAGAAAATAAAGCTACTGAGCTAACCACTCAAAAGGAAATCAAGGAGATAAAGAAATCCATACATGATCTAAAACAAGAGACGCAAGGCATAAAAAGTGAGCAATTAGAAGCAAGGGAGATGAAAAATAAAGTAGATAGCTTTGATAGCAGGTTAAACAATGCAGAGGAGAGAATTTCCGGGGCTGAAGATAATTTAGGTATTATAAAGAACAGAAAATGAGTCAATCCAAATCTAGGAAATTTGAGAGAGCGCTTCAGGAGGTCCAAGATACAATTAGGAAGCCTAATTTAAGGCTAGTTGGTATTGAGGAGGGCGTGGAGAAAGAGGTCAATGGTATTGGAAATATACTTCAGGGAATCATCTCAGAGAATTTCCCAAATATCCAGAAGGGCAGGCCCATCCAGATACGAGAAGCTTTTAGAACCCCAAACAGACCTGACTAGAAAAGAACATCCCACCGCCACATTGTGATCCGAACTGGATCAATAGAAACGAAAGGAAAGATCCTAAAGGCAGTCAGGGAAAAGGGATCGGTAACCTATAAAGGCAAACATATCAGAATAACCCCAGATTTCTCAACAGAGACCATGCAAGCACGAAGTGACTGGAAGCATATATGGCATGCCCTTAAATCAAACCAAGAATACTGTAGCCAGCTTAGCTCTCATTCATAACTGAGGGAACAATAAAAACATTCCATTCCAGGGAAAAGCTGCAACAATATGTCAAAACAAAACCAACACTACAGAGAATTCTCAAAGATGCTCTATACATAGAAAACCAAAATAAATGCAACATAGGGAAAGAAATGCACCTAAACAGCATACCATCTAAGGACCACAAGAACTGTCAAGACACAGGCCCTACTAAAAGCTTTTAAAAATGGTAGGAACTAATAAATATCTCTCAATCCTAACTCTCAATATCAATGGACTGAACTCTCCAATTAAACGGCATAGGCTGTCTAGTTGGATCAAAAAGCAAGAGCCATCGTTCTGCAGTCTTCAAGAGACACATCTTACCCCAAAACAATCATCTTTTGAAAGTGAGAGGTTGGAATAAATTCTATCAAGCTAACTGCCAGCATAAACAGGCTGGAGTTGCCATCCTCATACAGATACAATAGACTGCAAACTAAAATTTGTAAGAAAAGACAAAGAAGGTTACTACATACTACTAAAGGGATCTTTTCTCCAGGAAGACATAACGATGCTAAATATTTACACACCCAATCCCGGAGCACCAAACTTCATCAAGCAAACTTTACTTACACTGAAACCATACATAGATCGAAATACAGTGATTGTTGGTGAGTTTAACACACCACTCTCACCTATGGACAGATCAACAAGGCAAAAACTCAACAGAGAAACTTTAGAACTGAACAACTATGTAGACCAAATAGATGCAACAGACATCTGCAGAATATTCCATCCAGTAACAACACAATATAGGTTTTTCTCAGCAGCACATGGAACATTTTCCAAAATAGACCACATCTTAGGCAATAAAACAAACCTGGACAGATTCAGAAACACTGAAATTATTTCATGCACACCCTCAGACCATAAAGGCATCAAATTGGAACGAAAACCCTGTAGATCATGGAGACTGAACAACACATTGTTGAATCAAAAACAATGGGTAATCGAAGAGATCAGAACAGATATCCAACTGTTTATGAAATTTAACAATAAGGAGCACACAAATATCAACTCCGTAGGGACACAACAAAGGCAGTACTCAGAGGAAAATTTATAGCGCTGAGTGCCTACAACAGCAAGTCAGAAAAATGGCAAACCAACTAGTTAATGTCTCACCTGAACCTCCTGGAAAAAGAGCAACAAACCAACCCTAAACACATTAGGAGAAAGCAAATTATTAAAATCAAAGCAGAATTAAATGATTTGAAATAAAAAAAACTACAGAAAGAATCAACAAAACAAGGAGTTGGTTCTTTGAAAGAATTAACAAAATTGACAAGCCCTTAGCAAATCTTACCAAAAAAAGGAGAGAGCATATCGAAATAAACAAAATCGCAGATGAAAATGGTAATATCACGACAGAAATTACCAAGATCCAGAATATCATGAGGGAATACTTCTCAAACCTTTACGCAAACAAATTTGAGAATCTAGAAGAAATGGATGAATTCCTAGACAATATTAACATACCTACACTGAACCAAGAAGAGCTAAACCAACTCAACAGGCCTATTTCAAGCTCTGAAATAGAAATGGAAATTAGACAACTTCCACTTAAAAAGAGCCCAGGGCCAGAAGGATTCACAGCTAAATTCTCCAAGGTCTTCAAAGCAGAGCTCACACCAATACTCCTCAAGCTCTTCAACGAAATTGAAAATGAAGGTTCTTTACCAAACTCATTCTGTGAAGCCAGTATATCCCTCATCCCCAAACCAGACAGAGATTCATCAAAGAAAGAGAACTATAGACCCATTTCTTTGATGAACATCGATGCAAAACTTCTCAACAAAATACTGGCCAACCGTCTACAACAACTCATCAAAAAAAATTTACACTATGATCAAACTGGATTCATCACAGCGAGGCAAAGCTGGTTCAACATACACAAAGCAATTAATATAATTCAACACATCAACAGGAGCAAGGACAAAAATCATATGATTGTCTTAATAGATGCGGAAAAGGCATTTGTCAAGATCCAAAACCCTTTCATGTTAAAAGATGTGGAGAAACTAGGAATCCATGGAACATATCTCAATGTAATAAAGGCTGTGTATGAGAAACCCACTGCTAGTATTATACTTAATGGTGAAAATCTAAAGCCATTCCCTCTAAAATCAGGAACAAGACAAGGATGCCCACTCTCTCCACTCCTTTTTAACATAGTACTAGAATTCCTAGGCAGTGCAATAAGGCAAGAAGCAAGCATAAAGGGGATCCAAGTAGGAAAAGAGGAAATAAAACTATCCCTCTTTGTTGATGACATGATTCTGTATTTAAAGAATCCTATGGACTCTACTCCCAAGTTCCTTGAGCTGATTCAAAGCTTTGGAAGGGTAGCAGGCCATAAAATCAACCCTCACAAATCAACTGCCTTACTTTACGCCAACACTAAGAGGAACGAGGCAATAATCAAGAAAGAAAATACTTTCACAATAGCCTCAAAGAAAATAAAGTACCTAGGAATTAGCTTAACTAAGAATGTAAAGGACCGTTTAGATGAAAACTTTAAAACCCTAAAAAAGGAAATTAAAGCAGAACTAAGGAAATGGAAAAATCTCCCATGCTCCTGGATTGGAAGAATCAACATTGTGAAAATGACAATCTTGCTAAGGGCTATCTACAAATTCAATGCAATACCCATCAACATCCCAATGTCATTCTTTAAAGAAATAGAAGAGGCAATTCAAAATTTCACATGGAATATTAAAAGACCCCGTATAGCAAAAACACTTCTTAGCAGAAAGAACAGCGCTGGAGGAATTTCAATTCCAAACTTTAGACTCTATTACAGAGCTATAATTCTCAAAACAGCTTGGTACTGGCACAAGAACAGGCCTGAAGTCCAATGGAATAAAACTGCGGACCCAGATATTAAACCACAGACCTATGGCCACCTAATCTTTGACAAGAGAGCTAAAAAAATTGAATGGAAGAAAGATAGCCTCTTCAACAAGTTGTGCTGGCAGAAATGGTTAACCACATGCAGAAAACTAAAGTTGGATCCTTCTTTGTCACCTTACACTAGAATTAACTCCAAATGAATCAAAGACCTGGAGGTAAAAACTGACACACTGAAAAGTTTACAGGAAGGAATAGGAGATACACTAGGCCTCCTTGGCACAGGTTGAAACTTTCTTAATAAGGACCAAGAATCACAACAAATCAGAGAAAGGCTGGATACGTGGGACTGCATTAAACTGCAGAGCTTTTGTATGGCAACGGATATAGCAAGTAAACTAATCAGGAAGCCTACAGAGTCTGAGAAGATCTTCACCAACCAAACAACGGACAAAGGCCTCAAATCTAAAATATATCAACAACTCAAAAAATTGAATCACTCCAAAACTAACCTCCAAAGTAACACCCATCCCATTAAAAATAGGACAAAGACTTAAAAAGAGTCTTCTCTGAAGAAGAAACAAAAATGGCCTATAGACACATGAAGAAATGCTCCACATCTCTTGTCATAAAAGAAATGCAAATCAAAACAACTCTAAGATTCGACCTCAAACCAGTTAGAATGACCAGGATCAGGAAAATGATGACAACAGATGCTGGAGGGGATGTGGCCAGGAGGGATCACTACTACACTGTTGGTGGGAGTGCAAACTCGTTCAAACACTATGGAAAGCAGTGTGGCAGTGCCTCAAAAGGCTAAACATAGAACTCAACTATGACCCAGCAATTCCATTACTTGGCATTTACCCAACAATCCAGAAACAAGGGCATACTAAACCCACTAGCACAACAATGTTCATTGCAGCGCTATTCACCATAGCAAAGATAAGGAACCAACCCAGATGTCCCTCACTTGATGAGTGGATCAGCAAGTTGTGGTATTTGTACACAATGGAATTCTATGCTGCTGTCAGAAAGAATGACATCGCCCCATTTGTTAGGAAATGGAAAGACTTAGAACAAATCATATTAAGTGAAGTAAGCCAGACTCAAAGGAACTTGGCTCAGTGGTTTCCCTCATTTGTCATAATCAGTAGAAACCTTGGGCTCTAGTAGCAGAGATTTGCAATAGAGAAAAAGACCATATATAAGGCCATATAATGTGAAGCTAATTGAAAGGACCTCCAGGATATTGAAACAAAAGCCACATAATGAATGATTGTTGTCCTTAATGTACTATGTTGTCTCTCATCTCCTTTGCTGTCCCTTGGTTATCCCATACTGGTGTAGTATCTCACTTTGTTATCTGATATATTGAATTTATTTGTATTTGGATATTTGAAATTTGATAGGGAAGGGGGGAAAACCAAGACGGGTGGGGGTGTATGGTTGGAGGGAAATGGGTAACAAGACTTGTGAAAGGGTATCAATGTATGTGAATTCATGCACCTTCTATCTGGCAAATATCATGTTACCCTTTTACTGATTACAATAAAAAAATTTAAAAAAGTCAGTTGTAATGTATGGGGAGGATGATGGGGTCAAATACATTTCTTCTTAGAAATATACCTCATCTGGTTGCCCTGGATTTTCCTGGCCTTCTTCTCAGAGAAAGGCTTGTTATACTGGATTTGTGGCTTGGCAATGATCTTGCATGTACATCTTCGAGTAAGACATCCCCAACTTCATTGCCTGAGACTCGAGTTTCCTGACCTTTGGCAACAGCACAGCAACATCTTTCTTCCTCCTGAGCCACAGGCCAAGTGAGCTGGCTTGAGTTGGTTGTTAGTTACTGTGGCTTGGTTACCATGGTTCCATATTCTGTTCCATTGTGAGGGAGGCAGGGTCACCTTTCAGGGCCCAATGACCAAAGATCCTTGCTCAGAGAAGACCTCACCAAAGACATACTGGAGGCTGAATCTCTTCCCCAGTCTCACAATATACATGTGGATGTAGTAAACAGCACACCTTATTTGTTCAATCCCAATGTCTTCCTCTAGGCCCAACTACCAGTCTGGTCTCAGGCTCAAGGAGCCTTTCTTAGGTAAGATCCAAACTTAAGGGTCAATATTGCCCTCATCCTTTACAAAACATTTGCTTCACAGTGCCTTCTCTGCTTGCATTTTGCCCCTTGTCGAATTTTTTTTTCTTTTTGCTAGTCTTGGGACTTGACCTCAGAGTGTGAACATTGTTCTTGAGCTTTCTTTAGGCTTTAACTGTCCCACAAAGCCACAGCACCACTTGCAGCGTTTTCTATGTATGTGGTAATGACGAATCAAACCTGATTCTTTTTGCGTGGTAGCCAAGGACTCTACCACTAGGTCAAACACACAGGGCATCTTGCACATATTTTTAACGTCAGTCTACTAGGATATTATTAGGTTTCTGTATCCTAATCAATTTTTTCGTGACGATTAGGTTTGCTGTCATGTGTAAAATATGCAAGTGGGAAAAACATAGAAGAATTAGTGAAATTAAAAAAAAGCATTACACACATATATAAGTGTTCATTCTTTGTAGGAGAAAGGATATTTTGATATGATGATGATGACTTTATAATTACTATGTCAGGCTTGAGAGTTTGGCATAGTGGTAGAGTGCTTGCCTAGCATCCATGAAGATCTGGGTTTGATTGCTCAGTATCACATAGATAGAAAATCTAGATGTGGCACTGTGGCTCAAGTGGCAGAGGGCTCGACTTGAGAAAACCCGAGGACAGTGCTCAGGCCCTGAATTCAAGCCCCAAGACTGGCAGAAAGATAAAAGGAAATAAAAATGCTTTTTACGAGCTAATTCACTCACAGCATTTGCTTCTGAAATCTTCGCTTCTGCATCTTGTGAAATACCCCTTTCCCTCAACGAAGACAAGAAAAACAGATCCATCCCATGGTCCACTGTGAGGCCACTGGTTGGGTTAAGAACTAGTCGTGCAGCAATACATAAGTTTTATTCTAATACTTTCCAAACTTTGTACTCAAATATGCTACCTACTTACCAACTTAGGTCAGTTATCCTTATGCTATACTTTCTCTTCATTACTACAATATTCTTACACTCCTACGTTAATCCTCTTGTATCTCCCCTGACCTCTCTCATTCTTTTATTCTATCTCTGGACCTCTACTCGTCTTTCAACCCTTATACTGCACGGATCTACACTTGATGGCTTTGAGCAATATTGTATATGTAGGTGGTTAATTATTCTCTAGGCTCAGAGGCACTTAAAGACAATAGAGACTGGATTGAGAGGCTTATTGTTTTGGGTATAAATCGCTTATCAGTGGTTTTATCAGACTGGTCTGTAAGTGCACAAAAAGAAAGAGTGATAATACCAATCAAAACTTGTGAACATCTAGTGTCTGCCAGCTACAGAGGTCTAGGTTGGTTATATCTGAACAACTATAATCGCATTTAGTAGTAATCTTGCTCCCATTTTCAAATGGGCAGAACAAGAAACTCAAGAAAAATGTCAAGTCAAAAAACAACATCCCCCACCCAATGTAAACAGACAATGGAACAGTCACTGGCAAACCTAGAGGAGAGTCTCCCAAGTGCTACACAAATGCAACTGATAAACATCATTGATGAAAAATGTGAAAATATAAAGAAAGAGATAATGGAGGAAGCCGTAGCTGAACAAGAGCAAAGCAAAAACAAGGTGATAAGTGAAAAAGAAGAAGCCATAAAGGAGGCTATAATAAAGGTTTTTCAAAGAAACATCGATGAATTCATAGAATCCAGAAATAAAATCGTGATCAAACTCCAGCATATGTCGAAAGAAAATAAAGCTACTGAGCTAACCACTCAAAAGTAAATCAAGGAGATAAAGAAATCCATACACGATCTAAAACAGGAGATGCAAGGCATCAAAAATGAGCAATTAGAAGCAAGGGAGATGAAAAATAAAGTAGATAGCTTTGATAGCAGATTAGACAATGCAGAGGAGAGAATTTCCGGGGCTGAAGATAATTTAGTTATTATAGAGAAAGAATAGAAAATGAGTCAATCCAAATCTAGGAAATATGAGAGAGCGCTGCAGGAGGTCCAAGATGCAATAAGGAAGCCTAATTTAAGGCTAGTTGGTATTGAGGAGGGCATGGAGAAAGAGGTCAATGGTATTGGAAATATACTTCAGGGAATCATCTCAGATAATTTCCCAAATATCCAGAAGGGCAGGCCCATCCACATACGAGAAGCTTTTAGAACCCCAAACAGACCTGACCAGAAAAGAACATCCCACCGCCACATTGTGATCCTAACTGGATCAATAGAAACGAAAGAAAAGATCCTAAAGGCAGCCAGGAAAAAGGGATCAGTAACCTATAAAGGCAAACCATTCAGAATTAACCCAGATTTCTCAGCAGAGACCATGCAAGCACGAAGTGACTGGAAGCATATATGTCATGCCCTTAAATCAAATAACTACCAACCAAGAATACTATAGCCAGCTAAGCTCTCATTCATAACTGAGGGAACTATAAAAACATTCCATTCCAGGGAAAAGCTGCAACAATATGTCGAAACAAAACCAACACTACAGAGAATTCTCAAAGATGCTCTATACATAGAAAACTAAAATAAATGAATATAGGGAAAGAAATGGCACCTAAACAGCATACCATCTAAGGACCACAAGAGTGTCAAGACACAGGTCCTACTAAAAGCTTTTAAAAATGGTAGGAACTAATAAATATCTCTCAATCCTAACTGTCAATATCAATGGACTTAACTCTCCAATTAAACGTCATAGGCTGTATAGTTGTATCAAAAAGGAAGAGCCATCGTTTGGCTGACTTCAAGAGACACATCTTACCCCAAAACATTCATCTTTTGAAAGTGAGAGTTTGGAATAAACTCTATCAAGCTAACTGCCCCCATAAACAGGCTGGAGTTGCCATCCTCATATCAGATACAATAGACTTCAAACTAAAATTAGTAAGAAAAGACAAAGAAGGTTACTACATACTACTAAAGGGATCTTTCCTCCCGGAAGACATAATGATCCTAAATATTTACACACCCAATCCCGGAGCTCCAAACTTCATCAAGCAAACTTTACTTACACTGAAACCATACATAGATCGAAATACAGTGATTGTTGGTGAGTTTAACACACCACTCTCACCTATGGACAGATCAACAAGGCAAAAACTCAACAGAGAAACCTTAGAACTGAACAACTATATAGACCAACTACATCTAACAGACATTTGCATAATATTCCACCCAGTAACAACATAATATACGATTTTCTCAGCAGCACATGGAACATTTTCCAAAATAGACCACATCTTAGGCCATAAAACAAACCTGGACAGATTCAGAAATACTGAAATTATTCCATGCACACTCTCAGACCATAAAGCATCAAATTGGAACGAAAACCCTGTAACTCATGGAGACTGAACAACACATTGTTGAATGAAAAACAATGGGTAAAAGAAGAGATCACATAGATATCCAACAGTTTATGAAATTTAACAATAAGGAGCACACAAATATCAACTCCTTAGGGACACAACAAAGGCAGTACTCAGAGGAAAATTTATAGCGCTGTGCCTACAACAGCAAGTTGGAAAAATGGCAAACCAACTAGTTAATGTCTCACCATAACCTCCTGGAAAAAGAGCAACAAACCAACCCTAAACCCATTAGGAGAAAGCAAATTATTAAAATCAAAGCAGAATTAAATAATTTGAAATAAAAAACTATAGAAAGAATCAACAAAACAAGGAGTTGGTTCTTTGAAAAATTAACAAAATTGACAAGCCCTTAGCAAATATTACCAAAAAAAGAAGAGAGCGTATCGAAATAAACAAAATCGCAGATGAAAATGGTAATATCACGACAGAAATTACCAAGATCCAGAATATCATGAGGGAATACTTCTCAAACCTTTACGCAAACAAATTTGAGAATCTAGAAGAAATGGATGAATTCCTAGACAATATTAACATACCCACACTGAACCAAGAAGAGCTAACCCAACTCAACAGACCTAGTTCAAGCTCTGAAATAGAAATGGAAATTAGACAACTTCCACTTAAAAAGAGCCCAGGGCCAGATGGATTCACAGCTGAATTCTATAAGGTCTTCAAAGCAGAGCTCACACCAATACTCCTCAAGCTCTTCAACGAAATTGAAAATGAAGGTTCTTTACCAAACTCATTCTGTGAAGCCAGCATATCCCTCATCCCAAAACCAGACAGAGATTCATCAAAGAAAGAGAACTATAGACCCATTTCTTTGATGAACATCGATGCAAAACTTCTCCACAAAATACTGGCCAACCGTCTACAACAACTCATCAAAAAAATTGTACACTATGATCAAACTGGATTCATCACAGGGAGGCAAACCTTGTTTAACATACACAAATCAATTAATATAATTCAACACATCAGTAGGAGCAAGGACAAAAATCACATGATTGTCTCAATAGATGCGGAAAAGGCATTTGACAAGATCAAAAACCCCTTTATGTTAAAAGATGTGGAGAAACTAGGAATCCATGGAACATTTCTCAATGTAATAAAGGCTGTATATGAGAAACCCACTGCTAGTATTATACTTAATGGTGAAAATCTAAAGCCATTCCCTCTAAAATCAGGAACGAGACAAGGATGCCCACTTTCTCCACTCCTTTTTAATATAGTACTAGAATTCCGAGGCAGTGCAATAAGGCAAGAAGCAAGCATAAAGGGGATCCAAGTAGGGAAAGAGGAAATAAATATATCCCTCTTTGCAGATGACATGATTCTGTATTTAAAGAATCCTATAGACTCTACTCCCAAGCTCCTTGAGCTCATTCAAAGCTTTGGAAGGGTAGCAGGCCATAAAATCAACCCTCACAAATCAACTGCCTTCCTTTACGCCAACAGTGATAGGAACGAGGCAATAATCAGGAAAGAAACTCCTTTCACAATAGCCTCAAAGAAAATAAAGTACCTAGGAATTAGCTTAACTAATAATGCAAAGGACCGTTTAGATGAAAACTTTAAAACCCTAAAAAAGGAACTTAAACAGAACTAAGGAAATGGAAAAACCTCCCATGCTCCTGGATTGGAAGAATCAACATTCTGAAAATGACAATCTTGCCAAGGGCTATCTACAAATTCAATGCAATACCCATCAACATCCCAATGACATTCTTTAAAGAAATAGAAGTGGCAATTCAAAATTTCATATGGAATAATAAAAGACCCCGTATAGCAAATCACTTCTTAGCAGAAAGAACAGCGCTGGAGGAATTTCAATTCCAAACTTTAGACTCTATTACAGAGCTATAATTCTCAAAACAGCTTGGTACTGGCACAAGAACAGGCCTGAAGTCTAATGGAGTAGAACTGCGGACCCAGATATTAAACCACAGCCCTATGGCCACCAAATGTTTGACAAGGGAGCCAAAAAAATAGAATGGAAGAAAGATAGCCTCTTCAACAAGTTGTGCTGGCAGAACTGGTTAAGCACCTGCAGAAAACTAAAGTTGGATCCCTCTTTGTCACCTTGCAGTAGAATTAACTCCAAATGGATCAAAGACTTGGAGGTAAAAGCTGACACACTGAAAAGTTTACAGGAAGGAATAGAAGATACACTAGGCCTCCTTGGCACAGGTCGAAACTTTCTTAATAAGGACCAAGAATCACAACAAATCAGAGAAAGGCTGGATAAGTGGGACTGCATTAAACTGCAGAGCTTTTGTATGGCAACGGATATAGCTAATAAACTAATCAGGAAGCCTACAGAGTGGGAGAAGATCTTCACCAACCAAACAACGGACAAAGGCCTCATATCTAAAATATATCAACAACTCAAAAAATTGAATCACTCCAAAACTAACCTCCAAAGTAACACCCATCCCATTAAAAAATGGGCCAAAGACTTAAAGAGAGTCTTCTCTGAAGAAGAAACAAAAATGGCCTATAGACACATGAAGAAATGCTCCACATCTCTGGTCATAAAAGAAATGCAAATCAAAACAACTCTAAAATTCCACCTTACTCCAGTTAGAATGGCCAGGATCAGGGAAACGAATGACAACAGATGCTGGAGGGGATGTGGCCAAGAGGGGTCACTACTACACTGTAGGTGGGAGTGCAAACTCGTTCAACCACTATGGAAAGCAGTGTGGCAGTGCCTCAAAAGTCTAAACATAGAACTCCCCTATGACCCAGCAATTCCACTACTTGGCATTTACCCAACAATCCAGAAACAAGGGCATACTAAACCCACTAGCACAACAATGTTCATTGCAGCACTATTAACCATAGCAAAGATATGGAACCAACTCTGATGTCCCTCAGCTGCTAAGTGGATCAACAAGTTGTGGTATTTGTACACAATGGAATTCTATGCTGTTGTCAGAAAGAATGACATCGCCCCATTTGTTAGGAAATGGAAAGACTTAGAACAAATCATATTAAGTGAAGTAAGCCAGATTCAAAGGAACTTAGGCTCAGTGGTTTCCCTCATTCGTCATAATCAGTAGAAACCTTGGGCTCTACTAGTAGAGATTGTCAATAGAGCAAAAGGCCATATATAAGGCCATATAATGTGAAGCTAATTGAAAGGACCTCCAGGATATTGAAAGAAAACCATATAATGAATGATTGTTGTCCTTAATGTACTATGTTGTCTCTCATTTCCTTTGCTATCCCTTGGTTATCCCATATTGGTATAGTATCTCACTTTGTTATCTGATATATTGAATTTATTTGTATTTGGATATTTGAAATTTCATAGGGAAGGGGGGAAAACCAAGACGGGTGGGGGGTGTGGGGTTGGAGGGAAATGGGTACCAAGACATGTGAAACGGTATCAATGTATGTGAATTAATGCACCTTCTATCTGGCAAATATCATCTAACCCTTTTACTAATTACAATAAAAAAATTTAAAAAAAGAAAGTTGTAGTCTGTGGGGAGGATGATGAGGTCAAATACATTTGTTCTTAGAAATATACCTCATCTGGTTGCCCTGGATTTTCCTGGCCTTCTTCTTAGAGAAAGGCCTGTTATACTGGATTTGTGGCTTGGCAATGATCTAGCATGTACATCTTCGAGTAAGACATCCACAACTTCCATGCCTGAGACTCGAGTTTCCTGACCTTGGGCAACAGCACAGCAACATCTTTCTTCCTCCTGAGCCACAGGCCAAGTGAGCTGTCTTGAGCTGGTTGTTAGTTACAGTGGCTTGGTTACCAGGGTTCCATATTCTGTTCCATTGTGAGGGAGGCAGTGTCACCTTTCAGGGCCCAGTGACGAAAGATCCTTGCTCACAAAAGACCTCACCAAAGACATAATGGAGGCTGAATCTCTCCTCCAAACTCACAATATACATGTGGATGTAGTAAACAGCACACCTTATTTGTCCAATCCCAATGTCTTCCACTAGGCCCAACTACCAGTCTGGTCTCAGGCTCAAGGAGCCTTTCTTAGGTAAGATCCAAACTTAAGGGTCAATATTGCCCTCATCCTTTGCAAAACATTTGCTTCACAGTGCCTTCTCTGCCTGCATTTTGCCCCTTGTCGATTTTTTTTTGTTTTTGCTAGTGTTGGGACTTGACCTCAGAGTGTGAACATTGTTTTTGGGCTTTCCTTGGGCTTTAGCTGTCCCACCAAGCCATGGCACCACTTGCAGCGTTTACTATGTATGTGGTAATGATGAATCACACGTGAGTCTTTTTGCGTGGTAGCCAAGGACTCTACCACTAGGTCAAACACACAGGGCATCTTGCACATATTTTTGACGTCAATCTACTAGGATATTATTAGTTTTCTGTATCCTAATCAATTTTTTCCTGATGATTAGCTTTGCTGTCATGTGTAAAAAATGCAAGAGGGAAAAACACAGAAGAATTAGTGAAATTTTAAAAAAAGCATTACACACATACATAAGTGTTCATTCTTTGTAGGAGAAAGCATATTGTGATATGATGATGATGACTTTATAATTACTATGTCAGGGTTGAGAGTTTGGCATAGTGGTAGAGTGCTTGCCTAGCATCCATGAAGATCCGGGTTTGATTGCTCAGTATCACCTAGATAGAAAATCTAGATGTGGCACTGTGGCTCAAGTGGCAGAGGGCTCGACTTGAGAAAACCCAAGGACAGTGCTTAGGCCCTGAATTCAAGCCCCAAGACTGGCAGAAAGATAAAAGAAAATAAAAATGCTTTTTACGAGCTAATTCACTCACAGCATTTGCTTCTGAAATCTTCGCTTCTGCATCTTGTGAAATACCCCTTTCCCTC
Source organism: Megascapheus bottae (assembly GCF_031878675.1). Classification (NCBI taxonomy): domain Eukaryota; kingdom Metazoa; phylum Chordata; class Mammalia; order Rodentia; family Geomyidae; genus Megascapheus; species Megascapheus bottae. Next base: position 458,759 of record NW_028327595.1, read on the forward strand.
AACGTAGACAAGAAAAACAGATCCATCCCATGGTCCACTGTGAGGCCAATGGTTGGGCTAAGAACTAGTCGTGCAGCAACACATAAGTTTTATTCTTATACTTTCCAAACTTTGTACTCAAATATGCTACCTACTTACAAACTTAGGTCAGTTATCCTTATGCTCTACCTTTTCTTCATTACTACAATATTCTTACACTCCTCCGTTAATCCTCTTGTACCTCCCCTGACCTCTCCCATTCTTTTATTCTATCTCCGGACCTCTGCTCGTCTTTCAACCCTTATACTGCACGGATCTACACTTGATGGCTGTTGAGCAATATTGTATATGTTGGTGGTTAATTATTCTCTAGGCTCAGAGGGACTTAACGACAATAGAGATTGGATTGAGAGTCTTATTGTTTTGTTTATAAATCGCTTATTAGTGGTTGTATTAGACTGGTCTGTAAGTGCACAAAAAGAAAGAGTGATAATACCAATCAAAACTTGTGAACATCTAGTGTCTGCCAGCTACAGTGTTCTAGGTTGGTTATATCTGAAAAACTATAATCGTATTCAGTAGTAATCTTGCTCCCTTTTCAAATGGGCAGAATAAGAAACTCAAGAAAAATGTCAAATCAAGAAACAACATCCCCCACCCAATATAAACAGACAATGGAACAGTCACTGGCAAACCTAGAGGAGAGTCTTGCAAGTGCTATACAAATGCAATTGATAAACATCCTTAATGGAAAATGTGAAAATATAAAGAAAGAGGTAATGGAGGAAGCCATAGCTGAACAATAGGAAAGCATAAACAAGGTGATAATGAAAAAGAAGAAGCCATAAAGGAGGCCATAATAAAGGTTTTTCAAAGAAATAAGTTTGAATTCATAGAATCCACAAATAAAAACGCTACCAAACTCCAGCAAATGTCCAAAGAAAATGAAGCTACTGAGCTAACCACTCAAAAGGAAATCAAGGAGATAAAGAAATCCATACATGATCTAAAACAAGTGATGCAAGGCATCAAAAATGAGCAATTAGAAGCAAGGGAGATGAAAAGTAAAGTAGATAGCTTTGATAGCAGTTTAGACAATGCAGAGGACAGAATTTCCGGGGCTGAAGATAATTTAGTTATTATAGAGAAAGAACAGAAAATGAGTCAATCCAAATCTAGGAAATATGAGAGAGCGCTTCAAGAGGTCCAAGATACAATTAGAAAGCCTAATTTAAGGCTAGTTGGTATTGAGGAGGGCGTGGACAAAGTGGTCAATGGTATTGGAAATATACTTCAGGGAATCATCTCAGAGAATTTCCCAAATATCCAGAAGGGCAGGCCCATCCAGATACGAGAAGCTTTTAGAACCCCAAACAGACCTGAACAGAAAAGAACATCCCACCGCCACATTTTGATCCGAACTGGATCAATAGAAACGAAAGAAAAGATCCTAAAGGCAGTCAGGGAAAAAGGATCAGTAACCTATAAAAGCAAACCAGTCAGAATAACGCCAGAATTCACAGCAGAGACCATGCAAGCACAAAGTTACTTGAAGCATATATGTCAGGCCTTTAAATCAAATAACTACCAACCAAGAATACTGTAGCCAGCTAAGCTCTCATTTATAACTGAGGGAACAATAAAAACATTCCATTCCAGGGAAAAGCTGCAACAATATGTCGAAACAAAACCAACACTACAGAGAATTCTCAAAGATGCTGTTTACATAGAAAACCAAAATAAATGCAACATAGGGAAAGAAATGGCACCTAAACCGCATACCATCTAAGGACCACAAGAACTGTCAAGACACAGACCCTACTAAAAGCTTTTAAAAATGGTAGGAACTAATAAATATCTCTCAATGCTAACTCTCAATATCAATGGACTTAACTCTCCAATTAAACAGCATAGGCTGTCTAGTTGGATCAAAAAGCAAGAGCCATCGTTTTGCTGTCTTCAAGAGACACATCTTACCCAAAAACAATCATCTTTGAAAGTGAGAGTTTGGAATAAACTCTGTCAAGCTAACTGCCCCCATAAACAGGCTGGAGTTGCCATCCTCATATCAGACACAATAGACTTCAAACTAAAATTAGTAAGAAAAGACAAAGAAGGTTACTACATACTACTAAAGGGATCTTTCCTCCAGGAAGACATAACGATCCTAAATATTTACACACCCAATCCCGGAGCTCCAAACTTCATCAAGCAAAATTTACTTACACTGAAACCATACATATATAGATCGAAATACAGTGATTGTTGGTGAGTTTAACACACCATTCTCACCTATGCACAGATCAACAAGGCAAAAACTCAACAGAGAAACCTTAAAACTGAAGAACTATATAGACCAACTAGATCTAACAGACATCTGCAGAATAGTCCACACAGTAACAACACAATATACGTTTTCCTCAGCAGCACATGGAACATTTTCCAAAATAGACCACATTTAGGACATAAAACAAACCTGGACAGATTCAGAAACCCTGAAATTATTCCATGCACAATCTCAGACCATAAAGGCATCAAATTGGAACTGAACACACATCTCCACCAACGAAAACCCTGAAACTCATGGAGACTGAACAACACATTGTTGAATCAAAAACAATGGGTAATCGAAGAGATCAGAACAGATATCCAACTGTTTATGAAATTTAACAATAAGGAGCACACAAATATCAACTCCTTAGGGACACAACAAAGGCAGTACTCAGAGGAATATTTATAGCGCTGAGTGCCTACAACAGCAAGTTGGAAAAATGGCAAACCAACTAGTTAATGTCTCACCATAACCTCCTGGAAAAAGAGCAACAAACCAACCCTAACCCCATTAGGAGAAAGCAAATTATTAAAATCAAAGCAGAAATAAATGATTTCGTATAAAAAAAACTATAGAAAGAATCAACAAAACAAGGAGTTGGTTCTTTGAAAGAATTAACAAAATTGACAAGCCCTTAGCAAATATTACCAAAAAAAGAAGAGAGCATATTGAAATAAACAAAATCGCAGATGAAAATGGTAACATCAAGACAGAAATTATCAAGATCCAGAATATAATGAGGGAATACTTCTCAAACCTTTACGCAAACAAATTTGAGAATCTAGAAGAAATGGATGAATTCCTAGACAATATTAACATAACCACACTGAATCAAGAAGAGGTAACCCAACTCAACAGGCCTATTTCAAGCTCTGAAATAGAAATGGAAATTAGACAACTTCCACTTAAAAAGAGCCCAGGGCCAGATGGATTCACAGCTGAATTGTATAAGGTCTTCAAAGCAGAGCTCACACCAATACTCCTCAAGCTCTTCAACGAAATTGAAAATGAAGGTTCTTTACCAAACTCATTCTGTGAAGCCAGTATATCCCTCATTCCCAAACCAGACAGAGATTCATCAAAGAAAGAGAACTATAGACCCATTTCTTTGATGAACATCGATGCGAAACTTCTCAACAAAATACTGGCCAATAGTCTACAACAACTCATCAAAAAATTATACACTATGATCAAACTGGATTCATCACAGGGTGGCAAAGCTGGTTCAACATACACAAATCAATTAATATAATTCAACACATCAACAGGAGCAGGGATAAAATTACATGATTGTCTCAACAGATCCGGAAAAGGCATTTGACAAGATCCAAAACCCCTTCATTTTAAAAGATGTGGAGAAACTAGGAATCCATGGAACATTTCTCAATGTAATAAAGGCTGTGTATGAGAAACCCACTGCCAGTATTATACTTAATGGTGAAAATCTAAAGCCATTCCCTCTAAAATCAGGAACGAGACAAGGATGCCCACTCTCTCCACTCTTTTTTAACATAGTACTAGAATTCCTAGGCAGTGCAATAAGGCAAGAAGCAAGCATAAAGTGGATCCAAGTAGGGATAGAGGAAATAAAACTATCCCTCTTTGCAGATGACATGATTCTGTATTTAAAGAATCCTATGGACTCTACTCCCAAGTTCCTTGAGCTGATTCAAAGCTTTGGAAGGGTAGCAGGCCATAAAATCAACCCTCACAAATCAACTGCCTTACTTTACGCCAACACTGAGAGGAACGAGGCAATAATCAAGAAAGAAAATACTTTCACAATAGCCTCAAAGAAAATAAAGTACCTAGGAATTAGCTTAACTAAGAATGTAAAGGACCGTTTAGATGAAAACTTTAAAACCCTAAAAAAGGAAATTAAAGCAGAACTAAGGAAATGGAAAAACCTCCCATGCTCCTGGATTGGAAGAATCAACATTGTGAAAATGACAATCTTGCTAAGGGCTATCTACAAATTCAATGCAATACCCATCAACATCCCAATGTCATTCTTTAAAGAAATAGAAGAGGCAATTCAAAATTTCACATGGAATATTAAAAGACCCCGTATAGCAAAAACACTTCTTAGCAGAAAGAACAGCGCTGGAGGAATTTCAATTCCAAACTTTAGACTCTATTACAGAGCTAAAATTCTCAAAACATCTTGGTACTATCACAAGAACAGGCCTGAAGTCCAATGGAATAGAACTGCGGACCCAGATATTAAACCACAGACATATGGCTACCTAATCTTTGACCAGGGAGCCAAAAACTAGAATGGAAGAAAGATAGCCTCTTCAACAAGTTGTGCTGTCAGAACTGGTTAAGCACCTGCAGAAAACTAAAGATGGATCCTTCTTTGTCACCTTGCAGTAGAATTAACTCCAAATGGATCAAAGACCTGGAGGTAAAGCTGACACACTGAAAAGTTTACAAGAAGGAATAGGAGATACACTAGGCCTCCTTGGCACAGGTCGAAACTTTCTTAATAAGGACCAAGAATCACAACAAATCAGAGAAAGGCTGGATAAGTGGGACTGCATTAAACTGCAGAGCTTTTGTATGGCAACGGATATAGCTAATAAACTAATCAGGAAGCATACAGAGTGGGAGAAGATCTTCACCAACCAAACAACGGACAAAGGCCTGATATCTAAAATATATCAACAACTCAAAAAATTAAATCACTCCAAACTAACCTCCAAAGTAACACCCATCCCATTAAAAATTGTGCCAAAGACTTAAAGAGAGCCTTCTCTGCTGAAGAAAAAAAATGGCCTATAGACACATGAAGAAATGCTCCACATCTCTGATCATAAAAGAAATGCAAATCAAAACAACCCTAAGATTCCACCCCACTCCAGTTAGAATGGCCAGGATCAGGAAAACGAATGACAAGAGATGCTGGAGGGATGTGGCCAGGAGGGATCACTACTACACTGTTGGTGGGAGTGCAAACTCGTTCAACCACTATGGAAAGCAGTGTGGCAGTGCCTCAAAAGGCTAAACATAGAACTCCCCTATGACCCAGCAATTCCACTACTTGGCATTTACCCAAAAATCCAGAAACAAGGGCATAGTAAACCCACTAGCACAAAAATGTTCATTGCAGCACTATTCACCATAGCAAAGATATTGAACCAACCCAGATTTCCCTCAGTTGATGAGTGGATCAACAAGTTGTGTTATTTGTACACAAAGGAATTCTATGCTGCTGTCAGAAAGAATGACATCGCCCCATTTGTTAGGAAATGGAAAGACTTAGAACAAATCATATTAAGTGAAGTAAGCCAGACTCAAAGAATTTAGGCTCATTGGTTTCCCTCATTCGTCATAATAAGTAGAAACCTTGGGCTCTACTAGCAGAGATTGGCAATAGAGCAAAAGGCCATATATAAGGCCATATAATGTGAAGCTAATTGAAAGGACCTCCAGGATATTGAAACACAAGCCACATTATGAATGATTGTTGTCCTTAATGTACTATGTTGTGTCTCATCTCCTTTGCTGTCCCTTGGTTATCCAATATTGGTATAGTATCTCACTTTGTTATCTGATATATTGAATTTATTTGTATTTGAATATTTGAAATTTGATAGGGAAGGGGGCAAAACCAAGACGGGTGGGGGGTGTGGGGTTGGAGGGAAATGGCTACCAAGACATGTGAAAGGGTATCAATATATGTGAATTAATGCACCTTCTATCTGGCAAATATCATGTAAGCCTTTTACTAATTACAATAAAAAATTAAAAAAAAAGAAAGTTGTAGTGTGTGGGGAGGATGATGGGGTCAAATACATTTCTTCTTAGAAATATACCTCATCTGGTTGCCCTGGATATTTCGTGCCCTTCTTCTTAGAGAAAGGCCTGTTATACTGGATTTGTGGCTTGGCAATGATCTAGCATGTACATCTTCGAGTAAGACATCCACAACTTCCATGCCTGAGACTCGAGTTTCCTGACCTTTGGCAACAGCACAGCAACATCTTTCTTCCTCCTGAGCCACAGGCCAAGTGAGCTGGCTTGAGCTGGTTGTTAGTTACTGTGGCTTGGTTCCATATTCTGTTCCATTGTGAGGGAGGCAGGGTCACCTTTCAGGGCCAATGACCAAAGATCCTTGCTCACAGAAGAACTCACAAAAGACATATTGGAGGCTGAATCTCTCCTCCAATCTCACAATATACATGTGGATGTAGTAAACAGCACACCTTATTTGTCCAATCCCAATGTCTTCCATTAGGCCCAACTACCAGTCTGGTCTCAGGCTCAAGGAGCCTTTCTTAGGTAAGATCCAAACTTAAGGGTCAATATTGCCCTCATCCTTTACAAAACATTTGCTTCACAGTGCCTTCTCTGCCTGCATTTTGCCCCTGGTCAAATTTTTTTTGTTTTTGCTAGTCTTGGGACTTGACCTCAGAGTGTGAACATTGTTCTTGGGCTTTCTTTAGGCTTTAGCTGTCCCACCGAGCCACAGCACCACTTGCAGCGTTTTCTATGTATGTGGTACTGAGGAATCAAACCTGAGTCTTTTTGCGTGGTAGCAAGGACTCTACCACTAGGTCAAACACACAGGGCATCTTGCACATATTTTTGAGGTCAATCTACTAGGATATTATTAGGTTTCTGTATCCTAATTACTTTTTTCCTGATGATTAGCTTTGCTGTCATGTGTAAAAAATGCAAGAGGGAAAAACACAGAAGAATTAGTGAAATTAAAAAAAAGGATGAGACACAGTTAAGTGTTCATTCTTTTTAGGAGAAAAGATATTTGGATATGATGATGATGATGATGACTTTATAATTACTATGTCAGGCTTGAGAGTTTGGCATAGTGGTAGAGTGCTTGCCTAGCATCCATGAAGATCTGGGTTTGATTGCTCAGTATCACATAGATAGAAAATCTAGATGTGGCACTGTGGCTCAAGTGGCAGAGGGCTAGACTTGAGAAAACCCGAGGACAGTGCTCAGGCCCTGAATTCAAGCCCCAAGACTGGCAGAAAGATAAAAGAAAATAAAAATGCTTTTTACGAGCTAATTCACTCACAGCATTTGCTTCTGAAATCTTCGCTTCTGCATCTTGTGAAATACCCCTTTCCCTCAACGTAGACAAGAAAAACAGATCCATCCCATGGTCCACTGTGAGGCCACTGGTTGGGCTAAGAGCTAGTCGTGCAGCAACACATAAGTTTTATTCTAATACTTTCCAAACTTTGTACTCAAATATGCTACCTACTTACCAAATTATGTCAGTTATCCTTATGCTATACCTTTTCTTCATTACTACAATATTCTTACACTCCTCCGTTAATCCTTTTGTACCTCCCCTGACCTCTCTCATTCTTTTTTTCTATCTCTGGACCTCTGCTCGTCTTTCAACCCTTATACTGCACGGATCTACACTTGATGGCTGTTGAGCAATATTGTATATATAGGTGGTTAATTATTCTCTAGGCTCAGAGGGACTTAAAGACAATAAAGATTGCATTGAGAGGCTTATAGTTTTGGGTATAAATCGCTTATCAGTGGTTGTATTAGACTGGTCTGTAAGTGCACAAAAAGAAAGAGTGATAATACCAATCAAAACTTGTGAACATCTAGTGTCTGCCAGCTAAAGAAGTCTAGGTTGGTTATATCTGAAAAACTATAATCGTATTTAGTAGTAATCTTGCTCCAATTTTCAAATGGGCAGAAGAAGAAACTCAAGAAAAATGTCAAATCAAGAAACAACATCCCCCACCCAATGTAAATAGAGAATGGAACAGTCACTGGCAAACCTGGATGAGAGTCTTCCAAGTGCTACATAAATGCAATTGATAAACATCAGTAATGGAAAATGTGAAAATATAAAGAAAGAAATAATGGAGGAAGCCATAACTGAACAAGAGGAAAGCAAAAACAAGGTGATAAGTGAAAAAGAAGAAGCCATAAAGGAGGCCATAATAAAGGTTTTTCAAAGAAAGATGGATGAATTCATAGAATCCACAAATAAAAACGGGACCAAACTCCAGCAAATGTCCAAAGAAAATAAAGCTACTGAGCTAACCACTCAAAAGGAAATCAAGGAGATAAAGAAATCCATACATGATCTAAAACAAGAGACGCAAGGCATAAAAAGTGAGCAATTAGAAGCAAGGGAGATGAAAAATAAAGTAGATAGCTTTGATAGCAGGTTAAACAATGCAGAGGAGAGAATTTCCGGGGCTGAAGATAATTTAGGTATTATAAAGAACAGAAAATGAGTCAATCCAAATCTAGGAAATTTGAGAGAGCGCTTCAGGAGGTCCAAGATACAATTAGGAAGCCTAATTTAAGGCTAGTTGGTATTGAGGAGGGCGTGGAGAAAGAGGTCAATGGTATTGGAAATATACTTCAGGGAATCATCTCAGAGAATTTCCCAAATATCCAGAAGGGCAGGCCCATCCAGATACGAGAAGCTTTTAGAACCCCAAACAGACCTGACTAGAAAAGAACATCCCACCGCCACATTGTGATCCGAACTGGATCAATAGAAACGAAAGGAAAGATCCTAAAGGCAGTCAGGGAAAAGGGATCGGTAACCTATAAAGGCAAACATATCAGAATAACCCCAGATTTCTCAACAGAGACCATGCAAGCACGAAGTGACTGGAAGCATATATGGCATGCCCTTAAATCAAACCAAGAATACTGTAGCCAGCTTAGCTCTCATTCATAACTGAGGGAACAATAAAAACATTCCATTCCAGGGAAAAGCTGCAACAATATGTCAAAACAAAACCAACACTACAGAGAATTCTCAAAGATGCTCTATACATAGAAAACCAAAATAAATGCAACATAGGGAAAGAAATGCACCTAAACAGCATACCATCTAAGGACCACAAGAACTGTCAAGACACAGGCCCTACTAAAAGCTTTTAAAAATGGTAGGAACTAATAAATATCTCTCAATCCTAACTCTCAATATCAATGGACTGAACTCTCCAATTAAACGGCATAGGCTGTCTAGTTGGATCAAAAAGCAAGAGCCATCGTTCTGCAGTCTTCAAGAGACACATCTTACCCCAAAACAATCATCTTTTGAAAGTGAGAGGTTGGAATAAATTCTATCAAGCTAACTGCCAGCATAAACAGGCTGGAGTTGCCATCCTCATACAGATACAATAGACTGCAAACTAAAATTTGTAAGAAAAGACAAAGAAGGTTACTACATACTACTAAAGGGATCTTTTCTCCAGGAAGACATAACGATGCTAAATATTTACACACCCAATCCCGGAGCACCAAACTTCATCAAGCAAACTTTACTTACACTGAAACCATACATAGATCGAAATACAGTGATTGTTGGTGAGTTTAACACACCACTCTCACCTATGGACAGATCAACAAGGCAAAAACTCAACAGAGAAACTTTAGAACTGAACAACTATGTAGACCAAATAGATGCAACAGACATCTGCAGAATATTCCATCCAGTAACAACACAATATAGGTTTTTCTCAGCAGCACATGGAACATTTTCCAAAATAGACCACATCTTAGGCAATAAAACAAACCTGGACAGATTCAGAAACACTGAAATTATTTCATGCACACCCTCAGACCATAAAGGCATCAAATTGGAACGAAAACCCTGTAGATCATGGAGACTGAACAACACATTGTTGAATCAAAAACAATGGGTAATCGAAGAGATCAGAACAGATATCCAACTGTTTATGAAATTTAACAATAAGGAGCACACAAATATCAACTCCGTAGGGACACAACAAAGGCAGTACTCAGAGGAAAATTTATAGCGCTGAGTGCCTACAACAGCAAGTCAGAAAAATGGCAAACCAACTAGTTAATGTCTCACCTGAACCTCCTGGAAAAAGAGCAACAAACCAACCCTAAACACATTAGGAGAAAGCAAATTATTAAAATCAAAGCAGAATTAAATGATTTGAAATAAAAAAAAACTACAGAAAGAATCAACAAAACAAGGAGTTGGTTCTTTGAAAGAATTAACAAAATTGACAAGCCCTTAGCAAATCTTACCAAAAAAGGAGAGAGCATATCGAAATAAACAAAATCGCAGATGAAAATGGTAATATCACGACAGAAATTACCAAGATCCAGAATATCATGAGGGAATACTTCTCAAACCTTTACGCAAACAAATTTGAGAATCTAGAAGAAATGGATGAATTCCTAGACAATATTAACATACCTACACTGAACCAAGAAGAGCTAAACCAACTCAACAGGCCTATTTCAAGCTCTGAAATAGAAATGGAAATTAGACAACTTCCACTTAAAAAGAGCCCAGGGCCAGAAGGATTCACAGCTAAATTCTCCAAGGTCTTCAAAGCAGAGCTCACACCAATACTCCTCAAGCTCTTCAACGAAATTGAAAATGAAGGTTCTTTACCAAACTCATTCTGTGAAGCCAGTATATCCCTCATCCCCAAACCAGACAGAGATTCATCAAAGAAAGAGAACTATAGACCCATTTCTTTGATGAACATCGATGCAAAACTTCTCAACAAAATACTGGCCAACCGTCTACAACAACTCATCAAAAAAAATTTACACTATGATCAAACTGGATTCATCACAGCGAGGCAAAGCTGGTTCAACATACACAAAGCAATTAATATAATTCAACACATCAACAGGAGCAAGGACAAAAATCATATGATTGTCTTAATAGATGCGGAAAAGGCATTTGTCAAGATCCAAAACCCCTTCATGTTAAAAGATGTGGAGAAACTAGGAATCCATGGAACATTTCTCAATGTAATAAAGGCTGTGTATGGGAAACCCACTGCCAGTATTATACTTAATGGTGAAAATCTAAAGCCATTCCCTCTAAAATCAGGAACAAGACAAGGATGCCCACTCTCTCCACTCCTTTTTAACATAGTACTAGAATTCCTAGGCAGTGCAATAAGGCAAGAAGGAAGCATAAAGGGGATCCAAGTAGGAAAAGAGGAAATAAAACTATCCCTCTTTGTCGATGACATGATTCTGTATTTAAAGAATCCTATGGACTCTACTCCCAAGTTCCTTGAGCTGATTCAAAGCTTTGGAAGGGTAGCAGGCCATAAAATCAACCCTCACAAATCAACTGCCTTACTTTACGCCAACACTGAGAGGAACGAGGCAATAATCAAGAAAGAAAATACTTTCACAATAGCCTCAAAGAAAATAAAGTACCTAGGAATTAGCTTAACTAAGAATGTAAAGGACCGTTTAGATGAAAACTTTAAAACCCTAAAAAAGGAAATTAAAGCAGAACTAAGGAAATGGAAAAATCTCCCATGCTCCTGGATTGGAAGAATCAACATTGTGAAAATGACAATCTTGCTAAGGGCTATCTACAAATTCAATGCAATACCCATCAACATCCCAATGTCATTCTTTAAAGAAATAGAAGAGGCAATTCAAAATTTCACATGGAATATTAAAAGACCCCGTATAGCAAAAACACTTCTTAGCAGAAAGAACAGCGCTGGAGGAATTTCAATTCCAAACTTTAGACTCTATTACAGAGCTATAATTCTCAAAACAGCTTGGTACTGGCACAAGAACAGGCCTGAAGTCCAATGGAATAAAACTGCGGACCCAGATATTAAACCACAGACCTATGGCCACCTAATCTTTGACCAGAGAGCCAAAAAAATAGAATGGAAGAAAGATAGCCTCTTCAACAAGTTGTGCTGGCAGAAATGGTTAACCACATGCAGAAAACTAAAGTTGGATCCTTCTTTGTCACCTTGCACTAGAATTAACTCCAAATGAATCAAAGACCTGGAGGTAAAAGCTGACACACTGAAAAGTTTACAGGAAGGAATAGGAGATACACTAGGCCTCCTTGGCACAGGTTGAAACTTTCTTAATAAGGACCAAGAATCACAACAAATCAGAGAAAGGCTGGATACGTGGGACTGCATTAAACTGCAGAGCTTTTGTATGGCAACGGATATAGCAAGTAAACTAATCAGGAAGCCTACAGAGTCTGAGAAGATCTTCACCAACCTAACAACGGACAAAGGCCTCAAATCTAAAATATATCAACAACTCAAAAAATTGAATCACTCCAAAACTAACCTCCAAAGTAACACCCATCCCATTAAAAATAGGACAAAGACTTAAAGAGAGTCTTCTCTGAAGACGAAACAAAAATGGCCTATAGACACATGAAGAAATGCTCCACATCTCTTGTCATAAAAGAAATGCAAATCAAAACAACTCTAAGATTCGACCTCAAACCAGTTAGAATGACCAGGATCAGGAAAATGATGACAACAGATGCTGGAGGGGATGTGGCCAGGAGGGATCACTACTACACTGTTGGTGGGAGTGCAAACTCGTTCAAACACTATGGAAAGCAGTGTGGCAGTGCCTCAAAAGGCTAAACATAGAACTCAACTATGACCCAGCAATTCCATTACTTGGCATTTACCCAACAATCCAGAAACAAGGGCATACTAAACCCACTAGCACAACAATGTTCATTGCAGCGCTATTCACCATAGCAAAGATAAGGAACCAACCCAGATGTCCCTCACTTGATGAGTGGATCAGCAAGTTGTGGTATTTGTACACAATGGAATTCTATGCTGCTGTCAGAAAGAATGACATCGCCCCATTTGGTAGGAAATGGAAAGACTTAGAACAAATCATATTAAGTGAAGTAAGCCAGACTCAAAGGAACTTGGCTCAGTGGTTTCCCTCATTTGTCATAATCAGTAGAAACCTTGGGCTCTAGTAGCAGAGATTTGCAATAGAGAAAAAGACCATATATAAGGCCATATAATGTGAAGCTAATTGAAAGGACCTCCAGGATATTGAAACAAAAGCCACATAATGAATGATTGTTGTCCTTAATGTACTATGTTGTCTCTCATCTCCTTTGCTGTCCCTTGGTTATCCCATACTGGTGTAGTATCTCACTTTGTTATCTGATATATTGAATTTATTTGTATTTGGATATTTGAAATTTGATAGGGAAGGGGGGAAAACCAAGACGGGTGGGGGTGTATGGTTGGAGGGAAATGGGTAACAAGACTTGTGAAAGGGTATCAATGTATGTGAATTCATGCACCTTCTATCTGGCAAATATCATGTTAACCTTTTACTGATTACAATAAAAAAATTTAAAAAAGTCAGTTGTAATGTATGGGGAGGATGATGGGGTCAAATACATTTCTTCTTAGAAATATACCTCATCTGGTTGCCCTGGATTTTCCTGGCCTTCTTCTTAGAGAAAGGCTTGTTATACTGGATTTGTGGCTTGGCAATGATCTTGCATGTACATCTTCGAGTAAGACATCCCCAACTTCAATGCCTGAGACTCGAGTTTCCTGACCTTTGGCAACAGCACAGCAACATCTTTCTTCCTCCTGAGCCACAGGCCAAGTGAGCTGGCTTGAGTTGGTTGTTAGTTACTGTGGCTTGGTTACCATGGTTCCATATTCTGTTCCATTGTGAGGGAGGCAGGGTCACCTTTCAGGGCCCAATGACCAAAGATCCTTGCTCAGAGAAGACCTCACCAAAGACATACTGGAGGCTGAATCTCTTCCCCAATCTCACAATATACATGTGGATGTAGTAAACAGCACACCTTATTTGTTCAATCCCAATGTCTTCCACTAGGCCCAACTACCAGTCTGGTCTCAGGCTCAAGGAGCCTTTCTTAGGTAAGATCCAAACTTAAGGGTCAATATTGCCCTCATCCTTTACAAAACATTTGCTTCACAGTGCCTTCTCTGCTTGCATTTTGCCCCTTGTCGAATTTTTTTTTCTTTTTGCTAGTCTTGGGACTTGACCTCAGAGTGTGAACATTGTTCTTGAGCTTTCTTTAGGCTTTAACTGTCCCACAAAGCCACAGCACCACTTGCAGCGTTTTCTATGTATGTGGTAATGACGAATCAAACCTGATTCTTTTTGCGTGGTAGCCAAGGACTCTACCACTAGGTCAAACCCACAGGGCATCTTGCACATATTTTTAACGTCAGTCTACTAGGATATTATTAGGTTTCTGTATCCTAATCAATTTTTTCGTGACGATTAGGTTTGCTGTCATGTGTAAAATATGCAAGTGGGAAAAACATAGAAGAATTAGTGAAATTAAAAAAAAGCATTACACACATATATAAGTGTTCATTCTTTGTAGGAGAAAGGATATTTTGATATGATGATGATGACTTTATAATTACTATGTCAGGCTTGAGAGTTTGGCATAGTGGTAGAGTGCTTGCCTAGCATCCATGAAGATCTGGGTTTGATTGCTCAGTATCACATAGATAGAAAATCTAGATGTGGCACTGTGGCTCAAGTGGCAGAGGGCTCGACTTGAGAAAACCCGAGGACAGTGCTCAGGCCCTGAATTCAAGCCCCAAGACTGGCAGAAAGATAAAAGGAAATAAAAATGCTTTTTACGAGCTAATTCACTCACAGCATTTGCTTCTGAAATCTTCGCTTCTGCATCTTGTGAAATACCCCTTTCCCTCAACGAAGACAAGAAAAACAGATCCATCCCATGGTCCACTGTGAGGCCACTGGTTGGGTTAAGAACTAGTCGTGCAGCAATACATAAGTTTTATTCTAATACTTTCCAAACTTTGTACTCAAATATGCTACCTACTTACCAACTTAGGTCAGTTATCCTTATGCTATACTTTCTCTTCATTACTACAATATTCTTACACTCCTACGTTAATCCTCTTGTATCTCCCCTGACCTCTCTCATTCTTTTATTCTATCTCTGGACCTCTACTCGTCTTTCAACCCTTATACTGCACGGATCTACACTTGATGGCTTTGAGCAATATTGTATATGTAGGTGGTTAATTATTCTCTAGGCTCAGAGGCACTTAAAGACAATAGAGAATGGATTGAGAGGCTTATTGTTTTGGGTATAAATCGCTTATCAGTGGTTTTATCAGACTGGTCTGTAAGTGCACAAAAAGAAAGAGTGATAATACCAATCAAAACTTGTGAACATCTAGTGTCTGCCAGCTACAGAGGTCTAGGTTGGTTATATCTGAGAAGTATAATAGTATTTAGTAGTAATCTTGCTCCCATTTTCAAATGGGCAGAACAAGAAACTCAAGAAAAATGTCAAATCAAGAAACAACATCCCCCACCCAATGTAAACAGACAATGGAACAGTCACTGGCATACCTATAGGAGAATCTTCCAAGTGCTACACAAATGCAATTGATAAACATCATTAATGGAAAATGTGAAAATATAAAGAAAGAGATAATGGAGGAAGCCATAGCTGAACAAGAGGAAAGCAAAAACAAGGTGATAAGTGAAAAAGAAGAAGCCATAAAGGAAGCCATAATAAAGGTTTTTCAAAGAAAGATGGATGAATTCATAGAATCCACAAATAAAAACGTGACCAAACTCCAGCAAATGTCCAAAGAATATAAAGCTACTGAGCTAACCACTCAAAAGGAAATCAAAGAGATAAAGAAATCCATACATGATCTAAAACAGGAGATGCAAGGCATCAAAAGTGAGTAATTAGAAGCAAGGGAGATGAAAAATAAAGTAGATAGCTTTGATAGCAGGTTAGACAATGCAGAGGAGAGAATTTCCGGGGCTGAAGATAATTTAGGTATTATAGAGAAAGAACAGAAAATGAGTCAATCCAAATCTAGGAAATATGGGAGAGCGCTTCAGGAGGTCCAAGATGCAATTTAGAAGTCTAATTTAAGGCTAGTTGGTATTGAGGAGGGCGTGGAGAAAGAGGTCAATGGTATTGGAAATATACTTCAGGGAATCATCTCAGAGAATTTCCCAAATATCCAGAAGGGCAGGCCCATGCGGATACGAGAATCTTTTAGAACCCCAAAGAGATCTGACCAGAAAAGAACATCGCACTGCCACATTGTGATCCGAACTGGATCAATAGAAACGAAAGGAAAGATCCTAAAGGCAGCCCGGGAAAAGGGATCAGTAACCTATAAAGGCAAACCAATCAGAATAACCCCAGATTTCTCAGCAGAGACCATGCAAGCCCGAAGTGACTGGAAGCATATATGTCATGCCCTTAAATCAAATAACTACCAACCAAGAATACTGTAGCCAGCTAAGCTCTCATTCATAACTGAGGGAACTATAAAAACATTCCATTCCAGGGAAAAGCTGCAACAATATGTCGAAACAAAACCAACACTACAGAGAATTCTCAAAGATGCTCTATACATAGAAAACCAAAATAAATGCAATATAGGGAAAGAAATGGCACCTAAACAGCATACCATCTAAGGACCACAAGAACTGTCAAGACACAGGCCCTACTAAAAGCTTTTAAAAATGGTAGGAACTAATAAATATCTCTCAATCCTATCTCTCAATATCAATGGACTTAACTCTCCAATTAAACGGCATAGGCTCTCTAGTTGGATCAAAAAGCAAGAGCCATCGTTATGCTGTATTCAAGAGACACATCTTGCCCCCAAACAATCATCTTTTGAAAGTGAGAGGTTGGAATAAATTCTATCAAGCTAACTGCCCCCATAAACAGGCTGGAGTTGCCATCCTCATATCAGATAAAATAGACTTCAAACTAAAATTAGTAAGAAAAGACAAAGAAGGTTACTACATACTACTAAAGGGATCTCTCCTCCAGGAAGACATAACGATCCTAAATATTTACACACCCTTTTGAAGATTTTGAAAAGTTTGAAGGTTCTGCCTGTGTAAGTTAGATTCCGGCATTGATATTAAATAATGCAATGAGTAGGGATTTATATTTGAAATATCACTGTTGACAAAATCTAACACACATTTGCTTAGTATTTGCTTTTGATTTCCGAAGAAGTACAGTACAAGCTAACACTTGTGGCATATATCGACTGGGAAAAATAATTCAGAATATGTGACTCATTTGAACAGGAGTCAGTGAAAGATACAGAAGCAGGATACCCATATTGTGATAATTTGTATCTTTTGCATATTTTGTGTTTGTTATTAATTCCATTTGTAGTGTACATTTCTAGGTAAAAACTTTTAAAATATTTCCAAACAATTTGTTATTTCAACAGCAAAAAAAGGCATTTATATGCCTGATAAAATTCACAGAATCCAAATTTTTCCATATTATTTTTTGTTTTTTGGTTTTTTTTTGGTGGGTCATAGATCTTGATCTCAGCCTGGGCACTATCCCTGAGCTTTTCAGCTCCAGGCTACCACCTTACCCTGGAGCCAAGCCCCACTTCCCATTTTCTAAAGGTAAATTGGTGATAAGAGTCTCAGGTCTTTTTGTGCCAGGATGGCTTTAAACCTTGATCTCAGATCTCAGCCTCTGAGTAGCTAGGATTATAGAAGTGAGCCACCACCCCATCATGCTCAGCTTTCTGGGGTTTTTTTAAACAAGCCCTTTGGCTGGAACTCGGTCTGAGCACTGTCCTTCAGCTTTCCTCAAGCCTAGTGATCTTCTACTTGAGCCACAGCACTACTTCTGGTTTTTTCTGTGTATGTGGTACTGCGGAATTGAACCTTTGTCTTCATACAAGCACTCTACAACTATGCCAAACTCCCAGCCCCTCCACATTAGTTTTTATGATAGATCATTCCATGCATCCAGGATGGCTAGAAATCCTTCTTGAGTTTCCCAAGATTAGGGAGTATGGGTTTGTCCCATCCTGTGTGGCTATATAACCATTGTTTTGGGTACAGTTCTCTCTTCATTCTACCCATCTAGAGCAATTTTCATCTTCCATGTATAATCATTAAACATTCAGCTCCTGTTCCTCTCTACTCCATTCTCTTGAACCATCGTGCTTTTTGGCTCTAAGGGTTTGTTGATCCTTGGAAGCTCTGGAAGGAAAAACATACCCTAGCTCTTCCTTTATGACTGCTGTATTTTTAGTTTACTGTAATCAAGATTCATCTGTAAAATATAGTAAAATGTTCTTCCTTTTCAATGCATTGTTTTGCATATTTCTACCTTTTGATTATTATTAATAGTTGTGAATGGATTCTCCACATATTTGTTCTAGTCTCTGCTTTCTCTTCCGTTAGGTACAAATCTAGAAATAGAAGTGTTGGACCATATTTCTATGTAATTCTATATTTAGTACGTTTTTAGAACTCTCCACGCAATTTTTGATTGTTTTATATTCCTTGCAGAACTATTCCAAAGTTCTACTTCTTCTCACTACCTTCCCAGTAATAGTTAGACTTTGAAAGTTGTTTTTTTGTATGCGTGTGTGTGTGTTTGTTTGTGTGTGTGTATGTGGATCTTTTTGTTTAAAACTATATTTATATTAATATACTTAAAGTAATGATTTCATTGTTAATATTGAACTTCTTTCTACATTTTGAACTATTTTTCTATATATTCTTTTTAGAAAATCCTCTCCAATCTCCAATTTTTTTCCCTTTTTTTTGAGGGGTAGTGGTGAAAGTCATGGGGCTTGGACCTTGGGCCGTGAGCTCTTTAGTTTAAGGCTATTGTCCTACCCTGAGTATTGCCCCTCAGTTCTTCTGCTCACAGCTCCCTACCCCTCTTCCCATTATATACAGAACAAAGGTCATCCTCAGTCTTTTTGAAAAAGTAAAACATACAGTAAATTTGTAGTATAAAACAGCAAGAAATAAATTTCTTGCCAGGTGCAGTGACTTCTACCTGTAATCCTAGCTACTCAGATATCAGGCTGATATCTAAAGATTTGGTTCAAAGCCAGCCTGGGCATTAGAAAGTCTATGAGACTCTCATCTACAGTTAACCACTAGAATATGGGAAATGGCACTGTGGCTTCATAGGTAGGGTGATAGCCTTGAGTTGAAGAGCTCAGGAACAGTGCCCAGGCCCAGAGTTCAAGCCTTACAAATCCCCCAGCCAAAAAAAAAGAAAAAAAAGTTTCTTCCCCAAGTGATTATTATGCCAGCCATAGAACATTAACATTCTGGGTGTACTTCACAGTATTATTACTTGATACCCTAAGATTTTGCAATATTCTCAGAGTACCAGCATATGTCATCATATAATGTAGTTCCTTTTCAATGGAATAATTCCATTTATAACCTAAATCTACTCCCCCGACTTATTTTTGTCGATACCACAATTGCTCTACCATGATATGCCACAAGCCATTAAACATTTTATGGTGGGTAATTGGAAAGGAGTCTCATGGAATTTTGTGCCAGGCTGGCTTTGAACCATGGTCCTCAGATCTCAGTCTCCTGAGTAGCTAGGATGACAGGCGTGAGCCACCAACACCTGGCTTGCCTTTTTATTTTTCTGTGGGTCTTGGGACTTGAACTCTGGGCCTAGGCACCATCCCTAAGCTTTTCAGGTCAATATTTCATGTAAGTCTAAATATTTAAGTAAAGGAATAAAATTCCAACAAAAAAAGAATAAAATTCCAGACATGGTGTGTTTATAACTCAGTGCTAATTACTTGATGAAAATGTGCCATTCCGGAAGCTGGTATCATTTGATGATGTAGCTGTGGATTTCAGCTGGAAGGAGTGGCAGCATCTGGACAATGGTCAGAGGACCCTGTACAGAGATGTAATGCTGGAGACCTACAGCAACCTGGTGTCCTTAGGTGAGCAAAAGTCAAATTCACTTGCAAGGCCAAGTGCCTTGTTATTTTGCAGATACGTGAATGTTTATCAAACTTTCAATACTATTTAAATGAAAGATTCCAGGCCCTGAGAAGTATCATTACTTTGTAAAGAAAACCTAAGGTAATTTTGTACTCATTCTTCAGGATACCTTCAGGATACTTTGACAACAGTTCTAAATTATGTTTCCTCTAATGGAGACGACATTCCAAACTTACACAGTAATTGTAAGTGGATAAACCATCCAGAATAGAATATATATCATTATTGGAAATAGGATCTACAAATCACTAAACAGTGAGTTTATAATGGAAACCTGGCACTAGGTGCAATGTTTCATGCCTGTAATCTTAAAATATTCAGGAGGAATAAATCTAAGAGTTCTAATTTGAAGCCAGCAATGGCATAAAAATTGCCATGAAACTCTATAACTCCAAGTAACCCCTCAAAAATGTTAGTGGAGTGTCAAGAGTTTGACTTTGTGGTTGAGTGCTTGCCTAGCATGCATGAAGACCTATGCATGTAAGTGGAGCTGGGACTCAAACTGGTATTTTTCTAGCCTTGAGCAAGACAGCTAAGTTTATGCCATACAAAATGAATCCAGAGCTGGGGAAAAGTCAACCATGGAGCCAGTGAGAAATGAGAAAAAGATTTAATAGATAACTTGTGAGTAGGATGTCTGCGAACTTAAAGCAATGATGACACAGCATAAGCAATAATTCTCTACTGTTTCTAATTTACAGGGCCCTGTGTTCCCAAACCTGTATTAATTGACAAGCTAGAGCACTGTGCAGAACTCTGGATAGGAAATTCCTCTGACAAGAATATCACAGGTGAGTGAATGCATCTTCATATTGATGTTGGAGCCTGAGCCCCATTGGTACGTTCATGTTGTGATGTACTGAGCAATAATATTCTTAGTTACCCTAAATCCTGTGTGGAACCTATGGAATTCTTTGTGAATGAATCAAGAATCATTTTCTTTTCCCAATCCTATGCCTGGTCTCAGGGCCGGAGCATGGTCCTTGGTTTTTCTCAAGGCTAGCTCTCTACTTCTTGAGTCATAGCACCACTTGTGGCTTTTTCTTTGTATGTAGTATCAAGGAACTGAACCAGGTCTTTGTGCATGCTAGCCCAAACCCCTGGCACCAAGAATCATAGGGTGATATGACGAATTCTATGTGGCAGTAGAGTTAAAGTTAGATTTCTCTGTAGAAATCACTGTGAAACAAAATAAAATGAGAAAGCCATGAGCCCGTGGCTCATGCCTGTAATCCTAGCTACTTAGGAGGCTGAGATCTGAGGATCAAGGTTCAAAGACTGACCTATCACAAAACACCTTAGACTCTTCTCTCCAATGAACCAATAGAAAATGAGAAGTGGGGTTGAGGCTAAAGACATAGGGCCGTAGCCTTGAGCTGAAGAGCTCAGGAAGAACAGCCAGGTCTAGAATTCAAGTCCCATGAACGCAAAACAAGAAAGAAAGAAAGAAAGAAAGAAAGAAAGAAAGAAAGAAAGTGAAAGAGGAAAGAAAGAGGGAAGGAAGGAAAGGAAGAAAGAAAGAAAGAAAGAAAGAAAGAAAGAAAGAAAGAAAGAAAGAAAGAATGAATGATATTTCATTTCTTTAAAACTAAGACTATAAATGATTGAGCAAACAAGGAATAAGTCAGGGCATTATTCTCTGATAAGGATAATATCTTTTTGCTGGTAGGAAGAGACTGGTATTCAGAACCAGACCTTTCCACCAGAAATTGAGCCTAGTGGTAGAGTGCTTGCCTAGCATGCACAAAGACACAGGTTTGATTCCTTATTACCACATACATAGAAAAAGCCAGAAGTAATGACTTCATTGATAGGGTTCTAGTCTTGAGAAAACCCAAGGACAGTGGTTAGGTCCTAAGTTCAAACCCAGGAATGGAAGAAAAAAAAAACAACAAAGTTTCAATCAACATAAGAAAATTAACTAGACAATGAGCTGGGGATTTTCTGGTCTTCCATGGTTCTGAGGGACAGGAGTGTTAGAAAAGGAATTTTTATAAGACTTCAAATGGAAAGAAACAAATTTCAAAATTCCCACAAATACCTAAATTGATACTTTAGTGAGAAGTTGTAACTGAAGGGATATAGGTGTAAGTCCTTACTCTCAAGAATCGTTCTTGCTTGGATCAAAGGAAAACAAACATATAAACCAAACTTGTGGCCGCTGAATCTAGAAAAAATTCGTGCTCCTCACTTAATGCTTAATAAGCAAACAGCATTGAAACTGGGTAAGGTAATCCTATCTGCTACTCAGGACCTGAGACTCTTATCTGTAGTTAACTCTAGAAAACAGAAAGTGGGGCTGTAGCTCAAGGATAGGGGTTATAGTCTTCTGCTGAAAAGTTCAGGGACAGGGCCGAGGCCTATGAACTACAAAAAAAAGAAAAGAAAAGAAAAGAAAGTTTTAAAAAGATGCAAAACAGCACAATATTTAGATTATTTCTCAAAAATAAAAGAAAGGCAGCTATTCCTCAATGTATAAACAAAACAGTAGTTGAAAAAAACAGTTGCAGGTATATTATAGGTAGTACTCAGCTTAAAACTGTAGCAATACATAGATGGGTAATTTCAATAAATATTTCCTGTGATATAAAAAGAGAACTAAAACACAGAAAAACATTATTGGTCATTGTAAAATATCATTTTCTTAATAGGTTAGGGAGAAAAGCATATATTACTCACAAATCAATTTCCACTTTTATATTTTAAAATATCTAACACTTAGGATGGGAAAGTAAAGTCATTACCTTTACAGTAAGGAATATTTGTATCTCATGTATGTTTGTGTCTTTTTTTCTAAGACTCATTTTAGATGTCCAGGTAATGGAAAATGTGTTCAAGACCTGCCAGGAATGTCCACATGAATGTCTTTGTGAAGTAGCAGTTGCAAGTAGTATCGAAGTGGAGGAAAACGTGAGATTTGCAACAACTTTAAATTTGAGCTCTACACATAATCCAGAGCTGGTTAGTAATAACGGTAACAACTTAGGGGTGAGGACTGAGGAGTTCATAAAGTGTCAGAACATGCTTCTGTCTCCTAAGCCTGATGAGATGCATACTGTATATAGATCTCGTATGTCTCCTGTTCTTAAAAAATGAATCGGATATTCAGAGCATTTTATTCATGATTGTGACAGTCCAAAATATCTGCAGTATCATAATTCTGTTCTCCCTGCCCAAGGAATTATTCAGGGAGGGAGGAAAACTGCTGAATGTATTGTGTGATGAAAAATATTGTACTTAACACCGACCATCACTACACATCCGAAAATGTACACAGGAGAGACTCCTCATATATGTAGTGAATGTGAGAAATCTTTCAGTAATGAAATACACCTTACAATACCTCAGAGCAAATATCCTGACATATGTGATGCGTACATCAAGTGTGAAAATTAATTTCTGAGGAGTCAGACCTGACGCTCCAACCCCGATCTCCAAGAGAAGACAAACCTTATGAATATGAGGAACGTAATAAAATTTCTGCCCAGAATTCAGCTCTCAGCACACATCAGAGATCTCACAGAGAAGAGAAATCTTATGAATGGGATAAATGTGGGAAGACTTTTAGACTGAAATCATACCTCACTTTGCACCAGAGAAGACACACAGAAGAGAAACCTTATGAATGTAACAAATGTGAAAAGTCTTTCACCCAGAAGATACACCTTCGAGTTCATCAAATAACACACACAGGAGAGAAATCTTATAAGTGTAATGAATGTGGAAAGTCTTTCCAAGGGAAGGGAAAACTTCGTGTTCATCAGAGAATACACACAGGAGTGAAACCTTATGAATGTAACCAATGTGTAAAGTCTTTCCGACAGAAATCTTCCCTCAAATTGCATCAAAGAACACACACAGGAGAGAAACCTTATGTGTGCAACAAATGTGGAAAGACCTTCAAGTGGAAGTCATATCTTGATGGGCATAATAGAACACACACAGGAGAGAAAACTTATGCATGTAGTGAATGCGGAAAGTCTTTCAAATGGAAGGTAAAACTCCATGTTCATCAGAGAATATACTCAGGAGAAACACCTTATGAGTGTAACATATGTGGAAAGTCCTTCACACAGAAGCCAAACCTCAACATGCATAAGACAATTCAAACAGGAGAAAAGCCTTATGAATGTAACCGATGTGGAATGTCTTTCAAATGGAAGTCTTCCCTCAAATGGCATCAGAGAACACAGACAGGAGAGAAACTGTACGAGTGCATCAAATGTGGTAAGACCTTCAGATGGAAGTCACATTACAGGAGGCATAACAGAATTCACACATATTAGAAACCTTAGGAATATAACCAAAGTTGAAAGTCTTTCGTGCAGTATTCACCCTTCAGGAAGCGTAAGAGAGTTCACACATATGAGAAGCCTTAGCAATGTAATAAATAGGAAAGACTTTTTAGTCTGTGGAAGAAAACTCAGCTTGTGTCACAGAACCAACACAAGATAAAACCCTTAATGAATGTAGCAAATGTTCAGTCTTTTCCCCAGAAGGCATAAGTCAAGATTTATCACTAAACACCCACAGGATAGAATCCTATGAATAAAATGAAAGGGAAATTTTTTTGAAGAACTCATAGTTGAGTTTGCATGATACCACACAGACACAGGATAAAAATCGTATGAATATAAGAATATGAAAAATTCATCATGAACGCATGACTAAGTATAAAATGCACATAGGAGAGAAAAACCTTATGAATATTACAAATGTGGAAAGTGTTTGACCTGGAAGGCATACTTCTGTGTTCATCACAAACCTGATTCCCATAGAAGAAAAGAAAACTAATGAATAGAACAAATGTGCAATGACTTTTAATCAGAAGTCAGTCTTCAGTACATTTCAGAACATACACAATAGAGAAATTCTGAGTAATGAAAAACATTTAGCTATATATAGAATCTCTGTATATGGGAGCATTAGGGTAAGTCTTCTAAACAAAGTCAACCTTCAGCAAGCATTAAGAGCACTCACAGAAGAAATAATAGCATGTAGGAAAACCTTTGTCAGAAACCTCTAAAAGCTGACTGTGTTGCTTAGTGGTAGAGTGCTAACCTATCAAGGATGAAGGCCTGGGTTAGATTCCTCAATACTACGTGAAAAGAGCAAGCCAGAAGCAGCACTGTGGTTCAAATGGTAGAGTGCTAACCTTGAGCAAAAGTAGTTCAGGCCCTGAGTTCAAGCCTAAGGATTGGAGAGAGAGAGAGAGAGAGAGAGAGAGAGAGAGAGAGAGAGAGAGAGAGAGAGAGAGAGAGAGAGAGAGAGAGAGAGAGAGAGAGATAGAGAGAGAGAGATGGAGAGAGAGAGAGAGACAGAAAGAGAGAGACAGAAAGAGAGACAGAAAGAGAGAGAGAAAGAGAGAAAAGAGAGAGAAACAGGAACTTCTAAATTTTACAGAGATAGAGAAGGAGAGAGAGAAGGAGACAGAAACTAATTTCTAAACTTTACAGTCTTTCTATTTCCTTACAAATTCGTCTATGTCATTCTTTCTGACAGAAGCACAGAATTCCATTGTGTATAAATAAAATATTTGATCTACTCATCAACTGACGGGCATCTGGGTTGGTTCCATACCTTTGTTATAGTAAATAGTGCTGTGATAAATGTTATTGTTCTAGTGAATTTAGTGTGTCCTATCTGGACGATTGGCAAGTAGTGAAATTGCTGGATCACAGGGGAGCTCTATGTTTATTCTTTTTGGGATACTGCCATAGTGCTTTCCATAGTGGTTGAACGAGTTTGCAATCCCACCAGCAGTGTAGTAGTGAACCGTCCTGGCCACATCCCCTCCAGCATACGTTATTAGATTTCTGGATCTTGGCCATTCTAACTGGAGTGAGGAGGAAAAGTGAAAGAGGAACTGAAACTTTCTCTCCTTACAGATGACATGATTCTGTATTTAAAGAACCCTATAGACTCTACTCCGAAGCTGCTTGAGCTGATATAAAACTTTGGTAAGGTAGCAGGGTATAAAATGAACCCTCAATGTCAACTGCCTTCCTATATACCAACAAATGAGAGGAATGAGGCAAGAATCAGGATAGCAACTCATTTTGCGATCAAAGAAAATAAAATACCTAGGAATTAACTTAGAATGTAAAGCACCTTTTTGATGGAACTATAAACCCTGGAGAAGGAAATTAACGCAGAACTGAGGAAATGCAAAAACCTATGCTCCTGGTTTGGAAGAAGTAATATTGTAAAAATGGCAATCTTGATAAGGACTATCTACAAATTCAGTGCAATATTCATCAATATCCCAATGTCATTCTTTAAAGACACATAGGAGGAAATCCAAAAGTTCACTTGGAATAATAAAAGACCCCTTATAGTCTGTCTTCTTGCATGATACATCATGTTTAATCTCACCTTCTCCACCAAAATCTCACCTTTCTCATTGAGACATAGGTGGCCCTGTTTACTAGCAGCAAAGGCTCAAACGCGCAGTTTCAGGTGTCACCACTGCCTCTGTTACTGGGTAGATCCAACTGTGTCATTGATTCTGAGGTCTGCTCTGGGAGTCTTGGTCACAAGTTGTTCTGTGGCTTCTGCTGCCAGCCTGTGCCTATTTGCTTCCTTTTCGTTCAGCAGCCTACAACAGGGAATGAAGTTCAGGCGCTGATGCTCTCCTTCATATGCTGGGCAGGATGAGCCCAACCCTCCCACATCTTCCTCTTCTAATTTTTGGCAAAAATGTGCTGGCAGAAGTCCTCAGGTGTGGCGCATGGCTGATCCACACTTTTAATCCAGGCTGGTCAGGAGGCTGAGATCTGAGTATGGAAGTTCCAAGTCACCTAGAACAGGAAAGTCTGATAGATTCTTACTACCAAAAATAAAAACAGCTGGGAATGGAATTTGGGCTCAAGTGGTAAAGGGCTAGTCTTGAGTACAAATGCTTAGTGCCCAGGCCCAGAGTTCAGGCTCCAGCACTGCCAACAACCTCACTTTAGTGAGATTTTAGCTTTATCCATGTAGGCACATCTCACTGGAATCTTTGCTGGTAGAGATAGTCTTCATAATTTTGTCTCAAGGTAAAGGTCCTCCTGGGGTAGTACAAAAAGGTGTCATGGAGAGAGGAGCCCCACTTGCTCCAGGTTTGAAGATGGCATAGGTCAAGCCAGCATGGAGTTGGCACATCAGTCTTTTTCCTAGCACCACCTACCAGTGAATGTCAAATGATATTGATTGTTGTGGGATTGTGTGATTGAAGTGCCCCATTAAGGGCAGTGTTAGCACATCCAAACTTGGATACCAGGAATGCTGAAATCTCAAAGCTAAGATTTCTGTTGCCTACAGAAATGCTGGTGTGTCTGTGATTCACTAAAAGTTCAGGTGCAAAGATTCTGAAGCTTGATGCCATGTGTTTATTCCATTTAGTAAAATTATTTTAATGCACTATATAAGTTAAAACATTTGATAAGAGTCAGGGGTAGTGAAAACATTGTTCTTGAATTCAGGTGTCTGGCAGGGTAATGGGGGGGTGTTGGTGGCTGGGACTATGAAGCTGGAGCTGCTATCAAACCATGGATCATGTTCCTCTTTGTCTGGGAGAAATGACTCCAAAGATGAAATTTGAATGGTGAGGAAAAGATGATGATGTACTCAGGAAATTTCTCCTAAACAAATGCTCATGTGGAAGTGGGATGGGGGCTGGGCATGTCTGAGGCAGAGCTTAAGGGGCTTCTCATGGCGTTGAGAACGTTCCTTGCGACTTCAGGCATGCAGCAGGGTGTTTTAGATGACCATTGTGAGATGGATGGAATAAGACTGGAGACAAGATGAATGCTGGGATCCTGCAATGCTCTTGCATGAGTGGCTGGTGGCTCACCTGAAAGAACTAATTATGTCTAAAAAAGAAATCAGGAATTTGTTTTGATTAGATAATACCTGTAATCCGAGGCATATTCAGGATCCTGATCTTAGTATTGTGGTTTAAAACCAACCCAGCAAAGGGAAAAATGCATGAGACTCATACTCCCAGTTTAGAGCAAGAACAAAGATTGAAGTAGAGCTGTGGCTCAAGAGCTAGAGTGCTACCTTGAGCAAAGAAAAGCTAAGAAAAAGCTCCAGGTTTTGAGTTCAAGGCCAGGAATGAAAGAAGGAAGGTAAAAAAGGGAAGTATGTGAGGAAGGGAAATATATAATTGAAAAAGAGAAGGAACTGGAAATTTAAAACTAGAGAATATTTAAAAGTCATCAGTCCTTCTAAGAAAAGTGTTGGAGTATGGGTTCTATGTGGTGAACTGGAAGCCCAGCAATGACTTGTTAACCAAAGAGGCACCATGATGAGCAAAGGATAGAAATCTGCATGAGCCTCTTAGCGGATGGAGTCACAGAAGAGAACCTCAGCTCCCATCCCATAGTTAGAAGTATATAGAGATGGGGAAGTTGGCATCACCTTGATGTCATTGTGTCCATGGAGAATGGAAGCCATGGCTCTGTGAAAGCACAATGTTCTGGTTACTGAGCTGAGAGGCTGAGGAGAGCCAAGTCCTGGCCATGAAGAAATCAGAGTGGCAGCAGAGCAACTCTGTTGCAGTGTGTGCCTGCTTGGCTGTTCTCATTCTGTGGTGGATCAGGCCGGAGCGGGTGATAGTAACTGTTTTGTGGTCACATGCCCGTCACCAAGAGCTTCCTCTGGGATCCTCATAAGCTACAGGGTGGCTGGTGGTGGGATGTGTGTGGGGTGGAAGTGACAGAGGGATGGACGCATGGCAAGGTGGGTGAAGAGATGAGAGGAATGATGAGAGCCCAGTTCATTGGTTTCCAAGGTTAATGGGTGGGAGGTAGAGAGGCATGATGGAGGAATGATGGAGGCAGGGGAAGGTGGTGACAGATTGAGGCCATCTGTAGTGCCAGCCTGGACATCATCTGAAGCCCATAGGCAGCTTCCTGATCCTTCACTTAGTCCTGCTCCTTGTGGAGGGAATGTCACGTGTACCCAGAGCTAGGGGTGGGGCAATGTTAGTAGCACCTGGAGAACCATTGGCCTCTACCTGGGTGGGGGTGGTTATGGCTCCCATGCTGTTTGGCCTGATAGCTATGGAACAGATCTCTCCTTCGCTACCACAGTCAGTGGCTGCTCTCCATCTAGGGTTAGGGCACCTGCTCAGCCATCAGGACACCCCATGCCAGGACAGAGTCCTACAATTCAGATGGCAGCACAGGGGTGAAGATGATCTCACCGTAGCCCTAGTTACATGGCTGTCCCTGCATGCAGGACAGGATGAGCTGGGGGAAGATGTTCTCTGTGTTTTTCCACAGCCTATCCCGGACTCTTCTTGTGTCTGATTAGACCAAGAGAGTACCAGGTTCCCTCTCATAGTCCTGGATCTTTTTCTTTTACAGTCATGAGGCTTGAACTCAGGTCCTGGGTACTGTCCCTGAGCTCTTTTGCTCAAGGTTGATGCTCTACCATTTGAACCATAGTGCCATTTCCAGCTTTTCCTTTTCATGTGGATCTCTGATATATCCAGTGCTGTGCCTGCAGGGAGGCACTCACCCCAAAGACAGAGCCACCTCTGCCGTGACTGTGACTGCCCACAACCCTCACACCCACTCCTTGCACACCCCTCGACTCCAGTTTTAGCTCCTCTTGGACTGGGTGTCCAGCCTACCCCTTCCTACACTCACAAAGGTTCTACAATTGTCTTCCCAGGGTCCTTTCTTCCGCCAGCCAGAGTACAGACTGTGCACATCTTGACGATCACAGAGCTCAAAGCCAAACGCTGAGATGCAGAAGGGGGTGACCCAGTAGCTGCACAGGGCCCATGGATCATCCTGTGCATCCCCCAGCCTGTGACTTCCCCCACCCCCTTGCCAGGGAAGCTCCATGCCCACATCCTGATCCCTGGTCCCCTCCAATTCCATTCTCCATTGGATTTTGCAGACTGTCTACCATCAGGATCTAAAATTCTATTCATCACTTTATGTCCTTATCACTGATTTGCTACTTTGGCAGGATCTCCCCGTGCCTGGAGAGTGGGCATGTCATGTACTCTCTGTGGAGAAGTTGCCGCAGGAGAAGAAATATGCACTTCATGTGAGTGTTGGACAGGGCAGGAGGGCTCCCTAGGATCAGAAGCCACAGGAGGGGTGCAGATGGGGGAATGCTAGGGGCCCCAGGGGACAGTGGGAGTTAGGGCACAGTTGGTTCCTTCTGCAGGGTTGACACTGCTTCACAAACCCAACAGAATGAGGTTCACATTACAGATGTCAGAGACAGTTCAGTTTGCCAATGGGCGCAGGGGTCACTGTCACCCCCAGATGCTGGCTGCATGCTGGGATGCACGCAGAGATGTTTTCAAGATCAGATAATGAGGATGTTGCAGGGTGTAACCATTCTTTTCAGATGGCTCTCTAGCTCTCTTGAGCTTCATCTCTATCTTTGGCTTTTTCTTGGCAGTTAACTGGAAATGAGAGTTTCATGGACTTTCATTTCTGGACTGGCTTCAAACAGAAGCTATGCACAGTTTTCAAACCATACCCTAGTGAAGAAGGGAAGCTTGATCTGATGCTTAACTGGGTTGCACTTTGGCTCCGTTTGCTATGCCTCACGGGAGGGGGCTCATCATTTGTAGACTAAGATCTCATGACCTTCAAAGCCAAATGCTACCTGAAAGTTCAGGGTCCCAGCCTATGTGTTGGGCCGGGGTGAATACATTCTCTGTTATGCTGGGTCATCAACCCATGTTTTAAGCAGGAAGTAGGCAGTGCCGCATTTGATAAGAACATCTGCCAGAGATTGTCACCTCATGAAAGCAGATTCTAAATTTGTATTCCATTTCCTGTGGTGGAGAAATCCCCTCCAAGTTAGACAGGCTCACATCCACCTGCAGGTCACACTCCTAATGCACCCTTGAGTGTCCTCATGGTATTGGGATCTAAGTTTGTAGGGAATGCTGGTTTAGTCCATGAATTAGCTGGACAAGTGATGACAAACGTGTTGTGGATTAATATGAGAATTTAAGAAGCCCTGGAGGAGCATCAACCTGACCCTCTGTGGTGCTATAAATCTGATAGGATGTTCCAGACTGAGAAACAATCACATGGCTTTGTGTTTGGCATCCAGACAAGTGAGTGCATGTCTTAGCTGTCAGCCAATACAGAGGAGGACATGAATAAGTGGGTGGAAAGCATCTGTCAGACCCCTGTCTGGGGGCAGGTGGAGAGAACATAGGAAGGTAGATACCATGGCTGTGGTGGGGCCAAAAAAAAGGGTAAAAGAGGCAAAGGAACCAGGTACTGGTAGCTCAAGACTGTCATCCTAGCTACTCAGGAGTTTGAGATCTGAGGATCACAATTCAAAGCCAGCCCAGGACAGAAACTCCATGAGAATCTTATCTGCAATAAACTACTGAATGCAAGAAGCTCAAGCTCAGTGACAGCATCCAGGCCTAGCGTTTAAAACCCAGGACTGGCAGAAAAAAGTATCAAAGGACAAGAAGCTGGCCAAAAGTTAGAGGGACTCTATCTTGACAAACAATACAATGGTAAGTTGCACTCAGAAGACTTGCACAAAATCTGGAAATGCCTGAGACCTATCTATGTATGTTTCCTGTTTGTCTAAATACATATGTTTATGCATTTATATATTAGTATAGAGAGAGATCAATACATATGACTATACATATATACATAGCCAGACACTTATGGGTGGGTGGTATACTGTGTGAGAGTTTGTGTTTGTGTTTTGTGGATGGCTATCTCTGTTTAAGAAAGATAGAAAATATGTAAATATCTTTAAAAAAAAGTTGAAAAAAATATAGAGAGACATAAGCTCTTGAGGGAATCTGAAATGACAAGATCATTCACAGGCACGTTTATCCTTATGGATTCCTCAGCAAGTTTTAATTTTTTTCATTATTTTCTTTCTTTTTTTGAACCAGTGCTAAGGATTTCTCTCAGGGACCAGGTGCTGCCAATTACTAATTTTCTCATGGCTGCTACAAGAGGAACTGAGCCACAGTTCCACTTTTGCCTTATTTATTCGTGCTTAACTGAAGATAAAGATTTCTATCAGTGACTTTCTTTCAGGGGCTGGATTCTAACGAGGATCCCCAGACCTCAGCCTTCTCTATAGCTACAATTAACAATATGAGAACCCAGCACTGGGTTCCAATGCACAGGGCAAGAAATTGAGTGAATCTCTCAACTCCAATTAGCTATAATAAGCTACAAGTGAAAGACCAATACCTTTGAGGAAAAGATGCTGAGGGTTATCACACAGGCCCTATGAGTAAGCCCTAAACCCTGTACACATGTGTGCATGCACACATTGGCAGATACACACACACATGCACACACACAATATTTCAGGCAATATTGTATTTTGAATTAATATCCAAAGATTGGACAACAGGATAGCAAGTAATAAAATCTGTTTTTCTTGTCTACATTGAGGGAAAGGGATAAGTCACAAGATGCAGAAGCAAAGAATTCAGAGGCAAATGCTGTGAGTGAATAACTTGTAAAAAGCACATTTCTTTTCTTTTCTTTTCTTTTGTTTTTTCTGCCATTCCTGGGGCTTGAACTCAGGGCCTGAGCACTGCTCTTGGCTTTTCCCAAGTCTAGCCCTCTGCCACTTGAGTCACATTGCCATATGGATTTTTATATCTGTGTGATATTAAGGACTCATACCTAGATCTTCATGGATGCTAGGCAAGCACTCTACCACTGGGCCAAACTCTAAACCCCGATAAAGTATTTATAAATAGTCATCATCATCATATCAAAATATCCTTTCTCCTACAAAGAATGAACACTTATCTATGTGTGTAAGACTTTTTTTTATGTCACCAATGCTTCTGTGATTTTCCCACTTGCATTTTTACAGATGACAGCACAGATATTCATCAGGAAGAAAAATAAATTAGGATACAGAAACCTAACAACGTCCTAGTAGATTGAGGTGAAAAATATGTGCAAGATGGCCTGGGTGTTTCATCTATTTGCAGAGTGCTGGGCTACCACACAAAAAGACTCCGGTTTGATTCTGCAGTACCATATACATAGAAAACGCTGGAAGTGGTGCTGTGGCTTGGTGGGATAGCTATAGCCTAAAGAAAGCCTAAGAACAATGGTCAGGCTCTGAGATCAAGTCCCAGGACTGGCAAAAAAATGTGCAAGAGGCAAAATGCAAGCTGAGAAGGCACTGTGAAGCAAAATGTCTTGTGAAGGGTAAGGGGAATAGTGACAGTTAAGTTTGGATCTTACCTAAGAAAGGCTCCTTGAGTCTGAGACCAGGCTAGCACTTATGCCTAGTTAATGACTTGGGATTTGAACAAAAAGGTGTGCTGTTTACTACATCCATATGTGAGGTGGGAAGGGAGATTCAGCCTCCAGTATGTCTTTGGGGAGGTCTTCTGTGAGCAAGGAGCTTTGGTCATTGGGCCTTGAAAGGCGACCCTACCTCCCTCACAATGGAACAGAATATGGAACCCTGGTAACCAAGCCACTGTATGTGACAACCAGCTCAAGCCAGCTCCCTTGGCCTGTGGCTCAGGAACCAGAAAGATGTTGCTGTGCTGTTGCCAAAGGTCAGGAGGCTCGGATCTCAGGCATGAGAGATATGGATGACTCACTTGAAGAAGTAGATGCTGGATCAGGGCCAAGCCCAAATTCCAGTATATCAGGCATTTCTCTAGGAAGAAAGCCAGGAAACTCCAGGGCAACTCAGATGAGGTATATTGAGAGGAAACCTATTTGAACCCATCATCCTGCCCACACACTACAACCTTCTTGTGTGCTTTCAAGTGACTATACTGAGATTAGAGTGTGTCATTTCCAATCTACTCTATTCCAGTTCCTCTGTGTGAAGTGTGGTCCCATTCCTACGTTTGAAATATCCACTGTTTTGCCAACATAGTGTGATGGTAAGTCAGCTCAGACTCTGAATGAGCCTTGTAACCTATGGAGCCTGGAGGAAGGCCTGTTGGAGATGCTGCTGACAAAGCTGATCCCTGCCTACCAGAAAGGTGATCTCTTTTATGTGGGAAACTTTCTGCACAATTTCAAATAGTGGAGGACAATGTAGTAGTTGCTGGAAATTCTCTTGAAAAAGTGAGTGTTCCCCCTCCAAACCCAGGTTTGCTCACCCCTCCTGGCCAAGTCTTGGAATACTTGGCTCCTCTCTGAGCCTGTTTGTTTCACTGGGGTGTTCACAGGGGAGCTAAGCATGATACAAGTGCGCAAACTACTTTATTATGACTGGGACACCATGCCATTTCATTTCCCTCACAAGCTACTGGAGTCTCAACAGTGTGCTTACTGAGAAGTTGGATTTCAGGCATGAGTAAGTGGCTCCCAACTGCAGCCCTCACCTAGGTGACATCCTAGGAAATCCCATTTCCCAGTAAGAAATGAGGTGTCAGTACTAATGGCAGAGGCCTGTGAAATACTGGAGTCAGAGGAAATGCTGGGGGCTGAATCACTTTTGAGCCATCAGGGAGGGATTGTGATAGCTTTGCCTGTTAGAACCTGAAAGCATTTACATTTTGGTGTGTGGTCCAGTGCTGCCACTTGAACCTGAACCCAGGTCTAAATGCCATCCCTTTGGTGTTCAAAAATTAGCACTGTACCATTTGAGTCATAGGTCAAGTTCTGGCTTTTTGCTGCCTAATTGAAGACAAGTGCCTTTAGACTTTTACTGACTAGACTGGCTTTCCACTGTGATCTTCAGAGCTCAGCCTGCTGGGTGGCTAAGATTAGAGGAATGAGCATTTAGTTCTTTATTTAGAGCATTCACCTATTGATTTATTTAGAGCATTTACTTAGTTAATTTAAGGTGCGTTTACTTTGGACAGATTCATAGAGGCCTCTCTCAGAAGCTTCTGGAAGTGGGGTGTAAAAGTCATCCTGTTCTCGAGTGTCTCTTACCCCCCTCCCAGCACATAAGTGCACATCTCTGCAGGACAGCCACAGCATTAGAGTCCTGCAAAAAAGGGGCTTTGGTAAAAGTCTCAGGATGGAGAGAGAGGGCTCTCACTTTCCTTGTACCAAATGTGCCCACAGCATCATGTGTTCCATCTATACGATGTGAATGGACTTCTACCCCAGTGATTTCTACGAGTTGAAGAACTGCCATACCCTGACACAACTCAAGCTCTATATGAGGCTCCACATGCCGGCTTTGGACCTGCTCTTCTAAACACATACTTTTTGACCAGCTGGAGGAATATGCAACCAGTAAGACCAAGAAAAAGTAGAAGTCCTGGTGTGGGTGCCTCAGAGCCTGTGAGTAGGAAGCCCATGTGGTCTAGATATTGGTTGGCCCTTACTTCTACAGAGCTTGGCAAAATGCCCTTTATGGGTGGTGTCACCCAGGTAATGTCTGTCCTCTGAAAGGACTCGGGAAGTAGCACTCATTAGAAAGACCCTACACCTCCTCAGTGTTCAGTCCAAACTCCAGTTCTACAGGTTCCTCCATTAGATCCTCATGGAAGTTGAGTGACACTTCAACTTGCAGAGTCCACTCTGTCCACTCTGTACCTATTTCCATTCTTAGGTTTGGGTCATCATGGAAGAGCTTATCCTGAACTCCGGATGAAAAACCCACCAATGGAGCTGGTGACTGATGGAGACTGAGAATCATCACTGCACTCCAGAAAGCATGGGCCTTCTGTAGAAATTACCAAACAGGTTTAGAGTCCTGTGGATATGCCTTTTGCTCTGAACCCCATGTGTGACACAGTTGAACCTGTAGATAATATGGAGGAAGAAAAAGAGCAGCCAGATTTCCTTCCGTTTCCTTTCACACTCCACCCAGAGTCAGTCCATCTGAGTCAGAGTAACACTCCACTTATTGTGCAAGCTGAAGGGGCACACGCTGGGCTCATGGAAAATGTCCCCATGGGAAGCAGCAAGTGTACTCTCAATACTGGATTCATTGGAGGAAAATGAATCCATCCTCACAGAATATCCAGACCCATCCATCTCACTAAAAGAGACTCAATCTCCATTCGACAAACCAGAATCCATCCCCCTCTTAACTCAGGAAGGACATTCTGTTTCTCATGAGGAAGGAGACCCTTCTGAAGACTCTGAAGTAGAATTACTGTCTGAAGGCAACTTGGAGGCCAGTCTGGATTTAGAGCTTCCATGTCCCCATCCTAAAAAGACATCTCTTTATCTTGCTCTCATGATTCTTGTCAAGTATTCATTGTATTTACTTTGCTAACTATTAAACTCTCATTGTTAATATTATGGTGTGCAGTTCTTCAGTGCTTATTATACTGTGTTTTATTTTCCACTTATAATGTGAGACCTCAGACACATAGGTCCTGGGTGGGCCAAAAACCAGACAGGTCTGGTCCCATAGAAGACAACCTTACTGGATATACAGGGAACTATGAAATGCATGGAATCACCAGGAATCCAGGCCAGGCCTCCATGGAAAGACAAGTCAGCTACCAAAGCTTAAGGACAGAGCAGATGCCTGGAAATGTGTTTTGTCAATCGGGAGAAGTGCCAGAGTAACTGTAATATTATGTGGGACTCTGTTCTGTGAGTTCAAGTCTGTTTATATATCCATTGTGCTTTGTACAAATATTTAAGAAAATTAAAACTCCACAATAGCATCAAAAATCTACTTTGGCTTTGAATGTGGCCTAGTTGTAGAGTGCTCGCCTAGTATACAAGAAGACCTTGATTCAATTCCTCTGCACTGCATACACAGAAAAAGCAGATGGGGCACTGTGGCTCAGGTGTCAGAGTGCCACCCTTGAACAAATGTGGCCAAGGACAGTTCCTGGTCCCTCAGTTCAAGCCCCAGGACTAGCCAAACAAGAAATCATACCATTTTCCATACATTTGGAAATAAATCTGTTTTATCTAACCCTACTTCTTTTTTGCCGGTCCAGGCTGTGTGCCACCAAGCCAAACTACTGGCCCCCAACCTTACTATTTTTAATCATTTAATTTTTTAACATAATCATATTTCATGCTGTCTGTATTAATACCATAAACAGTATGCTCAGTGTAATAATGTTAAAGGTAAAACATAAGAAATTAATAACTAAAATTCCTTTTTTATTAGTTATATAGCATTACTACAATTTTATGAGAAAAATTACCTAGAATGTTTGTTTTAGAGTTCAAGTAATCCATTTTGATAAATATATCAACCTACATCAATTATTTGAACACATTTTAAACTATTTTTTTCAGGAATGAAAATACATATATATTTGTTGTAAATTAAATTTATGACTTGGGGCAAGGGAAAGAGAAAAGGGGGAGGGGGTAACAGTGTTTACAAGAAATGTACTCATTACATATGTAACAGCAATCTCTTTGTATATCACCTTGACAACACATTTTTTGAAAAGTACAATAAGTTTAAATGTCTACTTTGGGCAGAATTTTTTTTGCCAGTACTGGGCTTAGACTCAGGACCTGAGCACGATCCAGGCCAGACACTAAAGTCCATGAAACTCTTACTTCCACTTAAGCACCAGAAAACCAGAAGTGACACTGTGGCTCAAGGTGTTTAAGGTTGTAGCCTTGATCTGAAGAGCCCAGGGACACTGCCCAGGTGCACAATTAAAGTCTTACAACCAAAAGTCTTATGCATTAGAACAGGATAGCAACTTGAAAAAAAATTTTGTTTTCCATCTCACTAGGTCCTGTCTCTTAATTTATTCTAGTAAGTAAAATGCTGGGTTTTATAATTATTGCTCTGAATATTAGAAAATCATAATATCTCTCATTAACCAACAAAGACCAGGAAATTGGGCTGTTCAAATGGCAGAGTATCAGGCAAGAGAAGAAAAAATTGAAGTAAGAACTTGAAGTTCTTGATCCAGAACCTGCATAGTAACAGAGCAGCAGCCTGGTGATGGTACCTCATACCTATAATCTTAGCTACTCAGGAGGCTAAGATCTGAGAATCAAAGTTTAAAGCCAGCCAAAGTACCCAGTTAACTGCCAGAAAAACCAGAAGTGGCACTGTGGCTCACAGATTAAAGCACTAGCCTTGAGCTGAAGAGATCAGGGACAGTGCACAGGCCCAGAGATCAAGCCCCACAATTGACAAAAATCAAACAAGCAAACAAAACACACAAAGAAGCCTGCAGACCACAGTGGTTCTGCTGAGTCTCTTCTCTATGGGGATCAGGAAATATTTCACTTTTTCTGTCTCTTCCCATCTCAACATTCATACTAAAATAAGACTGTGTTGAAAGTTTCAATTTATAAAAATGTTTTTCATGAAGCACCCTGAAATATTCATCGCTTATATCTCAATTGAAGATAGTTGATTTGGGGCTGCATTGGTACAGTGCTAGCCTTGAAGAGAAAAGGTCAGGGATAGAGCTGAACCACTCAGTTGAAGACCCAGTGCCAACACACAAAAGAAATTATGCACTTTATACATATTTTCTAATTTCTTAATGAATTTTTCAGTCTGTATAAATATAGCGTACATTCCTTGTTACTTAAGTAAGATTGCTGTTTTTTTTCTTTTTGCCAGTCCTACGGCTTGGACTCAGGGCCTAGACATTTTCATTGGACTCGCTCGCCCAAGGTGAGTGCTCTGCCTTTTGAGACACAGCGCCACTTCTACCTTTTTTCTGA
The DNA here is from genome assembly GCF_031878675.1 of Megascapheus bottae. Lineage (NCBI taxonomy): Eukaryota > Metazoa > Chordata > Mammalia > Rodentia > Geomyidae > Megascapheus > Megascapheus bottae. The sequence goes on from NW_028327595.1 coordinate 497,249, forward strand.
GTATGCGGTACCGGTGAATAGAACCTAGGTCTTCATGCATTCTAGGTGAGCACTCTACCATTAGGCTACATTCCCAGGCAGTGAGATTCCTCTTACAGTCATTGTATGTTCACAGAGTTTGATCTCACACACTGTAGGGCCCTGGTTGGCTTTGACCTGTGATCCTAAGTCCTGAACCTCCTAAGTAGCTGATATTAAGTTGTGAGACAGCATGATGGCTTCCATTCTTTTTTCTACAAAAATATATGTAGTTATCTAAAATATATCTATAGTTGAAAAAAATGAATCTCTCCCAAACAAATCTTCAAAGAAACAACCATCCTATTAAAAGGTGGGCTAAAGACTTAAAAGAGTATTCTCTGAAGAAAAAATTAAAATGGGCTTTAGCCACATGAAGAAATGCTCCATATCTCTAGCAATAAGGGAAATGAAAATCAAAACAACTTTGAGATTCCACCTGACTCCAGTCAGAATGGCCATTATCAAAAAATCTAATAAGAGATACTGGTGGGGAAGTGACCAGGGGGGATCACACCTACACTGTTGGTGTGAGTGTAAACTCGTTCAACCACTAGGGAAAGCATTGTGGTGGTTCCTCAAAAGACTGAACATAGTGCTCCCCTATGATCCAGCAAATCCTCTACTTGGCATCTACCCAATTGTCCAGAAAAAAGGACATACTAAATCCACTAGCACAATGATGCTCATTGCAGCAATATTTACCATAGCAAAGCTATGAAACCAACCCAGATGCCACTCAGTAGATGACTGAATCAAGAAGATGTGGTACTTATACACAATGGAATGCTATGCTGCCATCAGAAGGAAAGACATCGCCCCATTTGTAAGGAAATGGAAAGACTTGGAAAAATTCATATTAAGTGAAGCAGGTCAGACCCAAAGAAACATAAGCTCAATGGTTTCCTTCATTTGTAACAATTAGTTCACATCTAGGACTCTCCTAGCAGAGGATTACAATAACTCAAAAACCTAGGTATATAAGGTCATATAGGATGAGACTAAATGAAAGGATCTCTAGGATATGGGAACAAGAGCTATATCTTGTGTCATCGTTGCTCTTAATCTTGTGTGATTTTTGTCCTTAAACTAGTATGTTATTTCTCATCTCTTATTTTGCCCTTTGGTTAATGTCAGATTGTTACTGTATCTGATTTTTCCCCTGTCATATTGTATATATGTTTATTTGTTTATGTCAAATAGGAAAGGGGGGAAACAAGATGATTGGGAAGGGGAGGGGAGAGGGAACTGGGGACAAAAACATGTGGAGTGGAATAAATGTGTGAGAAGTAATGCAGTCCACTACCTGTAAATGTAATCGTAACCCCTCTATACATTACCCTGAAAATAAAAAAGAGACTATAAAAATATCTGTAGAAAATGAGGCTGGATGATGGAAACAACCAGATGCCCTACTAAAAAAATTTGATACGCGCACACACACACACACACACACACACACACACACACACACACACACAATGTAATGATACATAGCCAACCGACAAGATAAAATAATGGCATTCTCGGGGAAATGGATGAAAAGGAAAAAAATCATATTAAGTGAAGTAAGCCAAACTCAAAGGAACATAGGCCCAAAAGTCTCCCTCATTTGTCAAATTCAGTAGAAACCTTGGGCTCTGCTACCAGAGATTTATAATAGAACAAAATCTAGAGACATCGTGACAAATAGTATGACACTAAATGTAAGGACCTCCAAGATAAAGAAACAAAACTCATATACTGAGTGATTGTTGTCCTTAATGAACTATGTGATCTCTTATCTCTTTTGCTATCCCTTGGTTATATCATATTGTTACAATATTTCACCTTGTTTTCTGATATATTTCATATGTGCCTAATTGGTTATTTGAAATTGGATAGGGAAGGGGGGAAATGAACATGAGTGGGGGTAGGGGAAGGGAAATGGGGACCATATCATTACATGGGGTATCAAAGTTTGAGAAGTAATGTACCTTCTATCTGGTGAATATAATGCAACCCTTCTATAAATTACAATAAAAATAAATACATAAAAAGAAGATCTGCACAGAAAAAAATAATAATGGCATTTTTGGGGTAGTGGATGAAATTAGAGTGAATCCTGTTGAGTGAGATAAGTCAAGACCAAGGAACAAAAGGTACATGGTCTCCTTAATATATGGATATTAGTTTCAAACAGTAGTAGAGCGATTATTGAATAGTTGATACCCAAAGTTCTGGACATAATTTTGGAGATATAAACATAACTACATAGACATAAAAATCTAGGATAGACTATACACTCTATAGACATGTGTTTTATTATAGATTAATCTGTATCTATGACATACAATGACTCAGCTTAATTTTTACTATATTCTAAAATCTATGTGCCAGTGATTGTATAGCGATTCCCTTCTTGAATACTTGTTGGTTAAACATGACATTTGAAATATGATGTAAAATTCAATGTTAATAAATTTTTTTAAAAAGAGGCTAGTAGTAAATACCACTAATGTTCTTGCTCTAAGTGGTACAGGAATTTTCTTAATGAATCAAGGGGTTTTATTACATCTTTATGCAATTATTTTAGTTCTGAGTGTTCTACACTCAATGATACTTCTGGAAAGATGAGATAGCTGACTGTGTAGATGGTATGAAGACATACTGGCCTAAACGTAGAATAAAGCATTGGTAAGTGGCTGTTAGCTGTCCAAATTCTACTGGAATATGTGGAATGAATTTATTAAGCACAATGCAGGCTCTTAGTCAGATCAGGATCAAGATTATGTGGTTCCATCAGATGAATGAGGAAAGATCAGCAAAATCTACTAAGATATCCAGATATACTTTTTAAACTAAGGTATCTGGACTCCTTTTTTTTTTCTTTCTTGGTGGGGAGCTTGAACTTTGGACCTGGGCAAGGTCTCTTAGTTCTTTTTCCTCAAGGCTAATGCTGTACCAGTTTTAGCCACAACTCCACTTAGTTTTTGGGTGGCTAAGTGGAGAGAAGAATCTTACAGTTTTTTTTTGTTTTCGTTTTTTTGCTTGCAGAGGCTTTGATTCACCATCTCCCTGGCTAGTAGAATGACAATTATGACCCTCCAGCGCCTGGCTAGTGATTTTTTGAAAATTGGACTTTCTTCCAAATCACGTAACTGGTTCCTAGCAAAGTTTTGAAGCCTGACTTAAATGTGACAGATTTTTGTCACTTGGAGACACTCTGTGCTGAACGTTAGAAATCTACCAGCTGAGTCACAGTGGCACTTCCAGTTTTTGTTTATGTGGTGCTGAGGAATGGAATCCAGGGTTTCATACATGCTAGGCAAGCTTCATTTTCAGCCCAAGGTTTTATGTTTTGTTTTTTCAGTGTTGTTGCTTCTAAGGTACTGTATGATGTTCTTTCATTTTCTTTGCTTTTTACCTCTTTTCTTCTTTTTCCCTTTAGTTTTATTCTCTGTAGTCACTGTGTTGAATTCGGGTACCCTGTGTCTTGTACATAGGTTTAGGTGATTTGGGGAATGGAGAGGGTATAATAAAATGGTAAAAAAAAAACAAAGGAAAAAGGGTGAACCAATTGAACAGTGATACTTGGAAGACACTAAACGGAAATGAACTGAACAATCTGGGTGGAGAGGGGGCTGAGGGTAGGAAAACAGAGAAAAATGAGGGAGGGGTAACAATTTTCTTAAGAAATATGTTCATTACTTATGTAACCGTATGCCAACTATATATTGACTTAACAAAAAAATTAACTTAAAAAATAATTTAGCCGGGTATGGTGGCTCACACTTGTAAATGTAGCTACTCAAGAGGCTGGGATCCAAGGATAGCAGTTCAAAGTCAGCCTGGGCACTGAAGTCCATGTGACTCTTATCTCCAATTAACCACCAGAAACCCAGAAGTGACCCTATGGCTCAAGGGATAGGGCAGTATTCTTGAGCTGAAAAGCTCAGTGACAAGACCCAGGTGCAGAATTGCAGTCCCATGACTTGAATGATGAATGATACTAGCCAGGCTCTGTGTGCTCACACTTGGAATCCTATCTACAGAGAATCAGGTTTGAATCCAGCCCAAACAAATTGCATGATATTCTTATTTACAGTTCATTACCAAAAATCTGGAGGTGGAGCTGTGGATCAAGTGGTAGAACACTAGCCTGAAGCAAAAAAAAAATTTAAGGACAGTTGCCAGGCCCTAGGTTAAAGTCCCAGGACTTGCATAAAACAAACAAAATGTGACGTTGAGTCCTCCATCATTTGGTGTTATAGTTCAATATTCTTGATATGCGTCTTAGAAATTAAGTCCCTAGCAAATACTCTCCCCTCAAATTCTGCTTCATAGCTGATTCATAGAATTTCAGCGTCATTACTATCACCTTCCCGTTAGCATAGCAGTCTACTACTGAAAATTTGGACAAAACTTTTGAGTAATCCTAATAAATCTGTGTATCATATGCACACACATCAAATCAGCAGCAGCTATGATCTACTATTATCTAAATGTCTTTAATCCCTTCTTGAGTTAATGAGCCTTAAAGAGTAAAAAATATGAAATAGTTATGAAACTAATAGTCACCATTCTTCTACCTAATATTGTAATATAAGTTTATAAATGCAAGGACTATTCTGAAGTTTGCAGAAGATAGATTCTAATTATAATATTTTCATGAAGTATAGTTTTTAAGAAACATGTTGCTTGCTTTGGGAAAGCAAAGGCAAGGAAAATGATATAAGTAAGTTCCCTATTTATCAGAAGGAAAATACTATTGGGTTTAGATCAACTTTCATTCATTCCGTGCTGATGAAACAAATATTTGCAATTCCTGAGGCCAATCACTTCATTGTGATGCACAATCAGCCAGCTTAGATCAATCTTCCAAAAAAGGAAAGGAACAAATGAGAAGCAATTAAGGTTTCCAAAATGAACCAGGTGATGGTGGCAGCTCACACTTGTAATTCTATCTTCTCAAGGCCTGAAATCCAAGGATCTGGATTAAGTCTGTCTGTAATGAAAATATTCCTGTCTGAAACATCATCTCTGTTATCACAGCCCAGCTGATACACTCTGCTCAACAGGTTCCAAACACCAAAGTACATCTCCTATCTGAAATACTAGCAAACGTACTCACACATTATTTCCTCTTTGGGAGATAGTTGAAACATGTACCAGAAACATTTCCCTGGCTTCAGAGTGGAAGTGGAAATATACACTCACTGTAAGCCCATCTAGTAAATTACAGTCAATCATCTTTCCTCACATCTTGTTAGTTAAATTGAACAATGAGTGTTTGGATCAGAAGCGATGTGTATGAGCATACAGGTTGTAAAAGTACTGTAATCCTAGCTACTCAAGATAAGCTGAGACCTGAGGATTCCAGTTCAAAATCAGCCATGCAATAAATTCCATAAGATTTTTACCTCTAATTAACCAGCAAAAAACAGAGCATTGAATTGTGATTAAAATGCCACAGGCCTAAGCTTTGCATAAAAGGGGTAAGGGGTAGCATTCAGGATGCCCACTCTCTCCACTCCTTTTTAACATCCTACTAGAATTCCTAGGCAGTGCAAAAATCAGACGGGTGGGGGTGTGGTTTTGGAGGGAAATGGGTACCAAGACATGTGAAAGGGTATCAATGTATGTGAATTAATGCACCTTCTATCTGGAAAATATCATGTATCCCTTTTACTAATTACAATAAAAAGAATTAAAAAAAAATAAAGTTGTAGTGTGTGGGGAGGATGATGGGGTCAAATACATTTCTTCTTAGAAATATACCTCATCTGGTTGCCCTGGATTTTCCTGGCCTTCTTCTTACACAAAGGACTGTTATACTGGATTTGTGGCTTGGCAATGATCTAGCATGTACATCTTCGAGTAAGACATCCACAACTTCCATGCCTGAGACTCGAGTTTCCTGACCTTTGGCAACAGCACAGCAACATCTTTCTTCCTCCTGAGCCACAGGCCAAGTGAGCTGGCTTGAGCTGGTTGTTAGTTACAGTGGCTTGGTTACCAGGGTTCCATATTCTGTTCCATTGTGAGGGAGGCAGGGTCACCTTTCAGGGCCCAATGACCAAAGATCCTTGCTCACAAAAGACCTCACCAAAGACATACTGGAGGCTGAATCTCTCCTCCAATCTCACAATATACATGTGGATGTAGTATACAGCACACCTTATTTGTCCAATCCCAATGTCTTCCACTAGGCCCAACTACCAGTCTGGTCTCAGGCTCAAGGAGCCTTTCTTAGGTAAGATCCAAACTTAAGGTCAATATTGCCCTCATCCTTTACAAAACATTTGCTTCACACTGCCTTCTCTGCCTGCATTTTGCCCCTTGTCGAACTTTTTTTTGTTTTTGCTAGTCTTGGGACTTGACCTCAGAGTGTGAACATTGTTCTTGGACTTTCTTTGGGCTTTAGCTGTCCCACCAAGCCACAGCACCACTTGCAGCGTTTTCTATGTATGTGGTAATGAGGAATCAAACGTGAGTCTTTTTGCGTGGTAGCCAAGGACTCTACCACTAGGTCAAACACACAGGCATCTTGCACATATTTTTGACGTCAATCTACTAGGATATCATTAGGTTTCTGTATCCTAATCAATTTTTTCCTGATGATTAGCTTTGCTGTCATGTGTAAAAAATGCAAGAGGGAAAAACACAGAAGATTCAGTGAATTTTAAAACAAAGCATTACACACATAGATAAGTGTTCATTTTTTGTAGGAGAAAGGATATATTGACATGATGATGATGACTTTATAATTACTATGTCAGGCTTGAGAGTTTGGCATAGTGGTAGAGTGCTTGCCTAGCATCCATGAAGATCTGGGTTTGATTGCTCAGTATCACATAGATAGAAAATCTAGATGTGGCACTGTGGCTCAAGTGGCAGAGGGCTAGACTTGAGAAAACCCGAGGACAGTGCTCAGGCCCTGAATTCAAGCCCCAAGACTGGCAGACAGATAAAGGAAAATAAAAATGCTTTTTACAAGCTAATTCACTCACAGCATTTGCTTCTGAAATCTTCGCTTCTGCATCTTGTGAAATACCCCTTTCCCTCAATGTAGACAAGAAAAACAGATCCATCCTATGGTCCACTGTGAGGCCACTGGTTGGGCTAAGAGCTAGTCGTGCAGCAACACATAAGTTTTATTCTAATACTTTCCAAACTTTGTACTCAAATATGCTACCTACTTACCAAATTTTGTCAGTAATCTTTATGCTATACCTTTTCTTCATTACTACAATATTCTTATACTCCTCCGTTAATACTTTTGTACCTCCCCTGACCTCTCTCATTCTATTTTTCTATCTCTGGACCTCTGCTCGTCTTTCAACCCTTGTACTGCACGGATCTACACTTGATGGCTGTTGAGCAATATTGTATATGTAGGTGGTTAATTATTCTCTAGGCTCAGAGGGACATAAGGACAATAGAGATTGGATTGAGAGGCTTATTGTTTTGGGTATAAATCGCTTATCAGTGGTTGTATTAGGCTGGTCTGTAAGTGCACAAAAAGAAAGAGTGATAATACCAATCAAAACTTGTGAACATCTAGTGTCTGCCAGCTACAGAGGTCTTACCCCAAAACAACCATCTTTTGAAAGTGAGAGGTTGGAATAAACTCTATCAGCTAACTGCCCTCATAAACAGGCTGGAGTAGCCATCCTCATATCAGATACAATAGACTTCAAACTAAAATTAGTAAGAAAAGACAAAGAAGGTTACTACATACTACTTGAGGGATCTTTCCTCCCGGAAGACATAACGATCCTAAATATTTACACACCCTTTTGAAGATTCTCAAAAGATTGAAGATTCTGCCAGTGTAAGTTAGATTCCGGCATTGATATTAAATAATGCAATGAGTAGGGATTTGTATTTGAAATATCACTGTTGACAAAATCTAACACACATTTGCTTAGTATTTGCTTTTGATTTCCCAAGAAGTACAGTACAAGCTAACACTTGTGGCATATATCGACTGGGAGAAATGATTCAGAATATGTGACTCATTTGAACAGGAGTCAGTGAAAGATACAGAAGCAGGATAACCATATTGTGATAATTTGTATCTTTTGCATATTTTGTGTTTGTTATTAATTCCATTTGTGGTGTACATTTCTAGGTAAAAACTTTTAAAATGTTTCCAAACAATTTGTTATTTCAACAGCAAAATAAGACATTTATATGCCTTATAAAATTCATAGAATCCAAATTTTTCCATATTATTTTTTGTTTTTTCTTTTTTTTTGGTGGGTCATAGATCTTGAACTCAGCTTGGGCACTATCCCTGAGCTCTTCAGCTCCAGGCTACCACCTTACCCTGGAGCCAAGCCCCACTTCCCATTTTCTAAAGGTAAATTGGAGATAAGTGTCTCAGGTCTTTTTGTGCCAGGATGGCTCTGAACCTTGATCCTCAGATCTCAGCCTCCTGAGTATCTAGGATTATAGAAGTGAGCCTCCACCCCATCATGCTCAGCTTTCTGGGTTTTTTTTAAACTCGGTTTAAGCACTGTCCTTCAGCTTTCCTCAAGCCTAGTGATCTTCTACTTGAGCCACAGCACTACTTCTGGTTTTTTCTGTGTATGTGGTACTGCGGAATTGAACCTTCGTCTTCATACAAGCACTCTACAACTATGCCAAACTCCCAGCCCCTCCACATTACTTTTTATGATAGATCTTTCCATGCATCCAGGATGGCTAGAAATCCTTCTTGAGTTTCCCAAGATCAGGGAGTATAGGTGTGTCCCATCCTGTGTGGCTACATAACCATTGTTTAGGGTACAGTTCTCTCTTCATTCTACCCATCTAGAGCAATTTTCATCTTCCATGTATAATCATAAAACATTCAGCTCCTGTTCCTCTCTACTCCATCCTCTGGAACCATCGTGCTTTTTGGCTCTAAGGGTTTGTTGATCCTTGGAAGCTCTGGAAGGGAAAACATACCCTAGCTCTTCCTTTATAACTGTTGTATTTTTAGTTTACTGTAATCAAGATTCATCTGTAAAATATAGTAAAATGTTCTTCCTTTTCAATGCATTGTTTTGCATATTTCTATCTTTGGATTATTATTAATAGTTGTGAATGGATTCTCCACATATTTGTTCTAGTCTCTGCTTTCTCTTCCATTAGGTACAAATCTAGAAATAGAAGTGTTGGACCATATTTCTATGTAATTCTATATTTAGTAGTTGTTTAGCACTCTCCACGCAATTTTTGATTGTTTTATATTCCTTGCAGAACTATTCCAAAGTTCTACTTCTTCTCACTACCTTCCCAGTAATAGTTAGACTTTGAAAGTTGTTTTTTTGTATGCGTGTGTGTGTGTGTGTGTGTTTGTGTGTGTGTATGTGGATCTTTTTGTTTAAAACTATATTTATATTAATATACTTAAAGTAATGATTTCATTGTAATTTTAATTTTTCTCATGACTGTTAATATTGAACTTCTTTCTACATTTTGAACTACTATTTCTATATATTCTTTTTAGAAAATCCACTCCAAACTCCAATTTTTTCCCTTTTTTTGTGGGGTAGTGGGGAAAGTCATGGGGCTTGGACCTTGGGCCGTGAGCTCTTTAGTTTAAGGCTATTGTCCTACCCTGAGTATTGCCCCTCAGTTCTTCTGCTCACAGCTCCCTACCCCTCTTCCCATTATATACAGAACAAAGGTCATCCTCAGTCTTTTTGAAAAAGTAAAACATACAGTAAATTTGTAGTATAAAACAGCAAGAAATAAATTTCTTGCCAGGTGCAGTGACTTCTACCTGTAATCCTAGCTACTCAGATATCAGGCTGATATCTAAAGATTTGGTTCAAAGCCAGCCTGGGCATTAGAAAGTCTATGAGACTCTTATCTACAGTTAACCACTAAAATATGGGAAATGGCACTGTGGCTTCATAGGTAGGGTGATAGCCTTGAGTTGAAGAGCTCAGGAACAGTGCCCAGGCCCAGAGTTCAAGCCTTACAAATCCCCCAGCCAAAAAAAAGAAAAAAAAGTTTCTTCCCCAAGTGATTATTATGCCAGACATAGAACATTAACATTCTGGGTGTACTTCACAGTATTATTACTTGATACCCTAAGATTTTGCAATATTCTCTCAGTATCAGCATATGTCATCATATAATGTAGTTCCTTTTCAATGGAATAATTCCATTTATAACCTAAATCTACTCCCCCGACTTATTTTTGTCGATACCACAATTGCTCTACCATGATATGCCACAAGCCATTAAACATTTTATGGTGGGTAATTGGAAAGGAGTCTCATGGAATTTTGTGCCAGGCTGGATTTGAACCATGGTCCTCAGATCTCAGTCTCCTGAGTAGCTAGGATGACAGGCGTGAGCCACCAACACCTGGCTTGCCTTGTTTTTTTTTGTGGGTCTTGGGACTTGAACTCTGGGCCTAGGCACCATCCCTAAGCTTTTCAAGTCAATATTTCATGTAAGTCTAAAGATTTAAGTAAAGGAATACAATTCCAACAAAAAAAGAATAAAATTCCAGACATGGTGTGTTTATAACTCAGTGCTAATTACTTGATGAAATGTGCCATTCCAGAAGCTGGTGTCATTTGATGATGTAGCTGTGGATTTCACCTGGGAGGAGTGGCAGCATCTGGATAATGCTCAGAGGACCCTGTACAGAGATGTAATGCTGGAGACCTTCAGCAACCTGGTGTCCTTAGGTGAGCAAAAGTCAAATTCACTTGCAAGGCCAAGTGACTTGTTATTTTGCAGATACGTGAATGTTTATCAAACTTTCAATACTATTTAAATGAAAGATTCCAGGCCCTGAGAAGTATCATTACTTTCTAAAGGAAACCTAAGGTAATTTTGTACTCATTCTTCAGGATACCTTCAGGATACTTTGACAACAGTTCTAAATTATGTTTCCTCTAATGGAGACGACATTCCAAACTCACACAGTAATTGTAAGTGGATAAACCATCCAGAATAGAATATATATCATTATTGGAAATAGGATCTACAAATCACTAAACAGTGAGTTTATAATGGAAACCTGGCACTAGGTGCAATGTTTCATGCCTGTAATCTTAAAATATTCAGGAGGAATAAATCTAAGAGTTCTAATTTGAAGCCAGCAATGGCATAAAAATTGCCATGAAACTCTATAACTCCAAGTAACCCCTCAAAAATGTTAGTGGAGTGTCAAGAGTTTGACTTTGTGGTTGAGTGCTTGCCTAGCATGCATGAAGACCTATGCATGTAAGTGGAGCTGGAACTCAAACTGGTATTTTTCTAGCCTTGAGCAAGATAGCTAAGTTTATGCCATACAAAATGAATCCAGAGCTGGGGAAAAGTCAACCATGGAGCCAGTGAGAAATGAGAAAAAAGATTTAATAGATAACTTGTGAGTAGGATGTCTGCGAACTTAAAGCAATGATGACACAGCATAAGCAATAATTCTCTACTGTTTCTAATTTACAGGGCCCTGTGTTCCCAAACCTGTATTAATTGACAAGCTAGAGCACTGTGCAGAACTCTGGATAGGAAATTCCTCTGACAAGAATATCACAGGTGAGTGAATGCATCTTCATATTGATGTTGGAGCCTGAGCCCCATTGGTAAGTTCATGTTGTGATGTACTGAGCAATAATATTCTTAGTTACCCTAAATCCTGTGTGGAACCTATGGAATTCTTTGTGAATGAATCAAGAATCATTTTCTTTTCCCAATCCTTTGCTTGGTCTCAGGGCCTGAGCATGGTCCTTGGGTTTTCTCAAGGCTAGCTCTCTACTTCTTGAGACATAGCACCACTTCTGGCTTTTTCTTTGTATGTAGTACCAAGGAACTGAACCAGGTCTTTGTGCATGCTAGCCCAAAAGCCCGGCACCAAGAATCCTAGGGTGATATGATGAATTCTATGTGGCAGTAGAGTTAAAGTTACATTTCTCTGTAGAAATCACTGTGAAACAAAATAAAATGAGAAAGCCATGAGCCCGTGGCTCATGCCTGTAATCCTAGCTACTTAGGAGGCTGGGATCTGAGGATCAAGGTTCAAAGACTGACCTATCACAAAAACACCTTAGACTCTTCTCTCCAATGAACCAATAGAAAATGAGAAGTGGGGTTGAGTCTAAAGACATAGGGCAGTAGCCTTGAGTTGAAGAGCTCAGGAAGAACAGCCAGGTCTAGAATTCAAGTCCCATGACTGCAAAACAAGAAAGAAAGAAAGAAAGAAAGAAAGAAAGAAAGAAAGAAAGAAAGAAAGAAAGAAAGAAAGAAAGAAAAAGAAAGAAAGAGAGAAAGAAAGAAGAAAGAGGGAAGAAAGAGGGAAGGAAGGAAAGGAAGAAAGAAAGAAAGAAAGAAAGAAAGAAAGAAAGAAAGATAGATATTTCATTACTTTAAAACTAAGACTATAAATGATTGAGCAAACAAGGAATAAGTCAGGGCATTATTCTCTGATAAGGATAATATCTTTATGCTGGTAGGAAGAGACTGGTATTCAAAACCAGACGTTTCCACCAGAAATTGAGCCTAGTGGTAGAGTGCTTGCCTAGCATGCACAAAGACACAGGTTTTATTCCTTATTACAACATACATAGAAAAAGCCAGAAGTAATTAATACATTGGTAGGGTTCTAGTCTTTAGAAAACCCAAGGACAGTGGTTAGGTCTTAAGTTCAAACCCAGGAATGGAAGGAAAAAAAAAACAACAAAGTTTCAATCAACATAAGAAAATTAACTAGACAATGAGCTGGGGAATTTCTGGTCTTCCATGGTTCTGAGGGACAGGAGTGTTAGAAAAGGAATTTTTATAAGACTTCAAATGGAAAGAAATAAATTTCAAAATTCCCACAAATACCTAAATTGAGACTTTAGTGAGAAGTTGTAACTGAAGGGATATAGGTGTAAGACCTTACTCTCAAGAATCGTTCTTGCTTGGATCAAAGGCAAACAGACATATAAACCAAACTTGTGGCCACTGAATCTAGAAAAAATTCGTGTTCCTCACTTAATGGTTAATAAGCAAACATCATTGAAACTGGCTAAGGTAATCCTATCTGGTACTCAGGACCTGAGACTCTTATCAGTAGTTAACTCTAGAAAACAGGAAGTGGGGCTGTAGCTCAAGGATAGGGGTTATAGTCTTCTGCTGAAGTGTTCAGGGACAGGGCCGAGGCCTACGAACTACAAAAAAAAAAGAAAAGATAAGAAAAGAAAGTTTTAAAAAGATGCAAAACAGCACAATATTTAGAGTATTTCTCAAAAATAAAAGAAAGGCAGCTATTCCTCAATGTATAAACAAAACAGTATTTGAAAAAAAACAGCTGCAGGTATATTATAGGTAGTATTCAGCTTAAAACTGTAGCAATACATAGATGGGTAATTTCAATAAATATTTCTTAATATGTTAGGGAGAAAAGCATATACTTCTCACAAATCAATTTCCACTTTTATATTTTAAAATATCTAACACTTAGGATGGGAAAGTAAAGTCATTACCTTTACAGTAAGGAATATTTGTATCTCATGTATGTTTGTGTCTTTTTTTCTATGACTCATTTTAGATGTCCAGGTAATGGAAAATGTGTTCAAGACCTGCCAGGAAAGTCCACATGAATGTCTTTGTGAAGTAGCAGTTGCAAGTAGTATCGAAGTGGAGGAAAACGTGAGATTAGCAACAACTTTAAATTTGAGCTCTACACATAATCCAGAGCTGATTAGTAATAACGGTAACAACTTAGGGGTGAGGACTGAGGAGTTCATAAAGTGTCAGAACATGCTTCTGTCTCCTAAGCCTGATGAGATGCATGCTGCATATAGATCTCGTATGTCTCCTGTTCTTAAAAAATCCATCGGATATTCAGAGCATTTTATTCATGATTGTGACAGTCCAAAATATCTGCAGTATCATAATTCTGTTCTCCCTGCCCAAGAAATTCTTCAGGGAGGGAGGAAAACTGCTAAATGTACTGTGTGATGAAAAATATTGTACTTAACACCGACCATCACTACACATCCGAAAATGTACACAGGAGAGACTCCTCATATATGTAGTGAATGTGAGAAATCTTTCAGTAATGAAATACGCCTTACAATACCTCAGAGCAAATATCCTGAGATATGTGATGCGTACATCAAGTGTGAAAATTAATTTCTGAGGAGTCAGACCTGACGCTCCAACCTCGATCTCCAAGAGAATACACACCTTATGAATATGAGGAACGTAATAAAATTTCTGCCCAGAATTCAGCTCTCAGCACACATCAGAGATCTCACACAGAAGAGAAATCTTTAATGGGATAAATGTGGGAAGACTTTTAGACTGAAATCATACCTCACTTTGCACCAGAGAAGACACACAGAAGAGAAACCTTATGAATGTAACAAATGTGAAAAGTATTTCACCCAGAAGATACACCTTCGAGTTCATCAAATAACACACACAGGAGAGAAATCTTATAAGTGTAATGAATGTGGACAGTCTTTCCAAGGGAAGGGAAAACTTCGTGTTCATCAGAGAATACACACAGGAGTGAAACCTTATGAATGTAACCAATGTGTAAAGTCTTTCCGACAGAAATCTTCCCTCAAATTGCATCAAAGAACACACACAGGAGAGAAACCTTATGTGTGCAACAAATGTGGAAAGACCTTCAAGTGGAAGTCATATCTTGATGGGCATAATAGAACACACACAGGAGAGAAAACTTATGCATGTAGTGAATGCGGAAAGTCTTTCAAATGGAAGGTAAAACTCCATGTTCATCAGAGAATATACTCAGGAGAAACACCTTAGGAGTGTAACATATGTGGAAAGTCCTTCACACAGAAGCCAAACCTCAACATGCATAAGACAATTCAAACAGGAGAAAAACCTTATGAATGTAACCGATGTGGAATGTCTTTAAAATGGAACTCTTCCCTCAAATTGCATCAGAGAACACACACAGGAGAGAAACTGTACGAGTGCATCAAATGTGGTAAGACCTTCAGATGGAAGTCACATTACAGGAGGCATAACAGAATTCACACATATTAGAAACCTTAGGAATATAACCAAAGTTGAAAGTCTTTCGTGCAGTATTCACCCTTCAGGAAGCGTAAGAGAGTTCACACATGTGAGAAGCCTTAGCAATGTAATAAATAGGAAAGACTTTTTAGTCTGTGGAAGAAAACTCAGCTTGTGTCACAGAACCAACACAAGATAAAACCCTTAATGAATGTAGCAAATGTTCAGTCTTTTCCCCAGAAGGCATAAGTCAAGATTTATCACTAAACACCCACAGGATAGAATCCTATGAATAAAATGAAAGGGAAATTTTTTTGAAGAACTCATAGTTGAGTTTGCATGATACCACACAGACACAGGATAAAAAACGTATGAATATAAGAATATGAAAAATCCATCATGAACGTATGACTAAGTATAAAATGCCCATAGGAGAGAAAAACCTTATGAATATTACAAATGTGGAAAGTGTTTGACCTGGAAGGCATACTTCTGTGTTCATCACAAACCTGATTCCCATAGAAGAAAAGAAAACTAATGAATAGAACAAATGTGCAATGACTTTTAATCAGAAGTCAGTCTTCAGTACATTTCAGAACATACACAATAGAGAAATTCTGAGTAATGAAAAACATTTAGCTATATATAGAATCTCTGTATATGGGAGCATTAGGGTAAGTCTTCTAAACAAAGTCAACCTTCAGCAAGCATTAAGAGCACTCACAGAAGAAATAATAGCATGTAGGAAAACCTTTGTCAGGAACCTCTAAAAGCTGACTGTGTGGCTTAGTGGTAGAGTGCTAACCTATGAAGGATGAAGGCCTGGGTTAGATTCCTCAATACTACGTGAAAAGAGCAAGCCAGAAGCAGCACTGTGGTTCAAATGGTAGAGTGCTAACCTTGAGCAAAAGTAGCTCAGGCCCTGAGTTCAAGCCTAAGGATTGGAGAGAGAGAGTGAGAGAGAGAGAGAGAGAGAGAGAGAGAGAGAGAGAGAGAGAGAGAGAGAGAGAGAGAGAGAGAGAGAGAGAGAAAGAGAGAGACAGAAAGAGAGAGAGAGAAAGAGAGAAAAGAGAGAGAAACAGGAACTTCTAAATTTTACAGAGATAGAGAAGGAGAGAGAGAAGGAGACAGAAACTAATTTCTAAACTTTACAGTCTTTCTATTTCCTTACAAATTCGTCTATGTCATTCTTTCTGACAGAAGCACAGAATTCCATTGTGTAAAAATACCATATTTGATCTACTCATCAACTGACGGGCATCTGGGTTGGTTCCATACCTTTGTTATAGTAACTAGTGCTGTGATAAATGTTATTGTTCTAGTGAATTTAGTGTGTCCTATCTGGACGATTGGCAACTAGTGAAAATGCTGGATCACAGGGGAGCTCTATGTTTAGTCTTTTTGGGATACTGCCATAGTGCTTTCCATAGTGGTTGAACGAGTTTGCAATCCCACCACAGTGTAGTAGTGATCCCTCCTGGCCACATCCCCTCCAGCATACGTTATTAGATTTCTGGATCTTGGCCATTCTAACTGGAGTTAGGAGGAAAAGGGAAAGAGGAACTGAAACTTTCTCTCCTTACAGATGACATGATTCTGTATTTAAAGAACCCTATAGACTCTACTCCAAAGCTGCTTGAGCTGATATAAAACTTTGGTAAGGTAGCAGGGTATAAAATTAACCCTCAATTTCAACTGCCTTCCTATATGCCAACAAATGAGAGGAATGAGGCAAGAATCAGGATAGCAACTCATTTTGCTATCAAAGAATATAAAATACCTAGGAATTAACTTAGAATGTAAAGCACCTTTTTGATGGAACTATAAACTCTGGAGAAGGAAATTAACGCAGAACTGAGGAAATGCAAAAACCTATGCTCCTGGTTTGGAAGAAGTAATATTGTAAAAATGGCAATCTTGATAAGGACTATCTACAAATTCAGTGCAATATTCATCAATATCCCAATGTCATTCTTTAAAGAAACAGAAGAGGAAATCCAAAAGTTCACTTGGAATAATAAAAGACCCCTTATAGTATGTCTTCTGGCATGATACATAATGTTTAATCTCACCTTCTCCACCAAAATCTCACCTTTCTCATTGAGACATAGGTGGCCATGTTTACTAGCAGCAAAGGCTCAAACACGCAGTTTCAGGTGTCACCACTGCCTCTGTTACTGGGTAGATCCAGCTCTGTCATTGCTTCTGAGGTCTGCTCTAGGAGTCTTGTTCACAAGTTGTTCTGTGGCATCTGCTGCCAGCCTGTGCCTATTTGCTTCCTTTTCCTCCAGCAGCCTACAACAGGGAATGAAGTTCAGGCGCTGATGCTCTCCTTCATATGCAGGGCAGGATGAGCCCAACCCTCCCACATCTTCCTCTTCTAATTTTTGGGAAAAAATGTGCTGGCAAAAGTCCTCAGGTGTGGCGCATGGCTGATCCACACTTTTAATCCAGGCTGGTCAGGAGGCTGAGATCTGAGTATAGAAGTTCCAAGTCACCTAGAACAGGAAAGTCTGATAGATTCTTACTACCAAAAATAAAAACAGCTGGGAATGGAATTTGGGCTCAAGTGGTAAAGGGCTAGTCTTGAGTACAAATGCTTAGTGCCCAGGCCCTGAGTTCAGGCTCCAGCACTGCCAACAACCTCACTTTAGTGAGATTTTAGCTTTATCCATGTAGGCACATCTCACTGGAATCTTTGCTGGTAGAGATAGTCTTCATAATTTTGTCTCAAGGTAAAGGTCCTCCTGGGGTAGTACACAAAAGGTGTCATTTAGAGAGGAGCCCCACTTGCTCCAGGTTTGAAGATGGCATAGGTCAAGCCAGCATGGAGTTGGCACATCAGTCTTTTTCCTAGCCCCACCTACCAGTGAATGTCAAATGACATTGATTGTTGTGGGATTGTGTGATTGAAGTGCCCCATTAAGGGCAGTGTAAGCACATCCAAACTTGGATACCAGGAATGCTGAAATCTCAAAGCTAAGATTTCTGTTGGCTACAGAAATGCTGGTGTGTCTGTGATTCACTAAAAGTTCAGGTGCAAAGATTCTGAAGCTTGATGCCATGTGTTTATTCCATTTAGTAAAATTATTTTAATGCACTGTATAAGTTAAAACATTTGATAAGAGTCAGGGGTAGTGAAAACATTGTTCTTGAATTCAGGTGTCTGGCAGGGTAATGGGGGGTGTTGGTGGCTGGGACTATGAAGCTGGAGCTGCTATCAAACCATGGATCATGTTCCTCTTTGTCTGGGAGAAATGACTCCAAAGATGAAATTTGAATGATGAGGAAAAGATGATGATGTACTCAGGAAATTTCTCCTAAACAAATGCTCATGTGGAAGTGGGATGGGGGCTGGGCATATCTGAGGCAGAGCTTAAGGGGGCTTCTCATGGCGTTGAGAATGTTCCTTGCGACTTCAGGCATGCAGCAGGGTGTTTTAGATGACCATTGTGAGATGGATGGAATAAGACTGGAGACAAGATGAATGCTGGGATCCTGCAATGCTCTTGCATGAGTGGCTGGTGGCTCACCTGAAAGAACTAATTATGTCTAAAAAAGAAATCAGGAATTTGTTTTGATTAGATAATACCTGTAATCCGAGGCATATTCAGGATCCTGATCTTAGTATTGTGGTTTGAAACCAATCCAGCAAAGGGAAAAATGCATGAGACTCATACTCCCAGTTTAGAGCAAGAACAAAGATTGAAGTAGAGCTGTGGCTCAAGAGCTAGAGTGCTACCTTGAGCAAAGAAAAGCTAAGAAAAAGCTCCAGGTCTTGAGTTCAAGGCCAGGAATGAAAGAAGGAAGGTAAAAAAGGGAAGTATGTGAGGAAGGGAAATATATAAATGAAAAAGAGAAGGAACTAGAAATTTAAAACTAGAGAATATTTAAAAGTCATCAGTCCTTCTAAGAAAAGTGTTGGAGTATGGGTTCTATATGTGGTGAACTGGAAGCCCAGCAGTGACTTGTTAACCAAAGAGTCACCATGATGAGCAAAGGATAGAAATCTGCATGAGCCTCTTAGCGGATGGAGTCACAGAAGAGCACCTCAGCTCCCATCCCATAGTTAGAAATATATAGAGATGGGGAAGGTGGCATCACCTTGATGTCATTGTGTCCATGGAGACTGGAAGCCATGGCTCTGTGAAAGCACAATGTTCTGGTTACTGAGCTGGGAGGCTGAGGAGAGCCAAGTCCTGGCCATGAAGAAATCAGGGTGGCAGCAGAGCAACTCTGCTGCAGTGTGTGCCTGCTTGGCTGTTCTTATTCTGTGGTGGATCAGGCCGGAGCGGGTGATAGTAACTGTTTTGTGGTCACAAGCCCTTCACCAAGAGCTTCCTCTGGGATCCTCATAAGCTACAGGGTGGCTGGTGTTGGGATGTGTGTGGGGTGGAAGTGACAGAGGGATGGACGCATGGCAAGGTGGGTGAAGAGATGAGAGGAATGATGAGAGCCCAGTTCATTGGTTTCCAAGGTTAATGGGTGGGAGGTAGAGAGGCATGATGGAGGAATGATGGAGGCAGGGGAAGGTGGTGACAGAGTGAGGCCATCTGTAGTGCCAGCCTGGCCATCATCTGAAGCCCATAGGCAGCTTCCTGATCCTTCACTTAGTCCTGCTCCTTGTGGAGGGAATGTCACGTGTACCCAGAGCTAGGGGTGGGGCAATATTAGTAGCACCTGGAGAACCATTGGCCTCTACCTGGGTGAGGGGTGGTTATGGCTCCCATGCTGGGTGGCCTGATAGCTATGGAACAGACCTCTCCTTAGCTACCACAGTCAGTGGCTGCTCTCCATCTAGGGTTAGGGCACCTGCTCAGCCATCAGGACACCCCATGCCAGGACAGAGGCCTACAATTCAGATGGCAGCACAGGGGTGAAGATGATCTCACCATAGCCCTAGTTACATGGCTGCCCCAGCATGCAGGACAGGATGAGCTGGGGGAAGATGTTCTCTGTGTTTTTCCACAGCCTATCCCGGCCTCTTCTTGTGTCTGATTAGACCAAGAGAGTACCAGGTTCCCTCTCATAGTCCCGGTTCTTTTTCTTTTACAGTCATGAGGCTTGAACTCAGGTCCTGGGTACTGTCCCTGAGCTCTTTTGCTCAAGGTTGATGCTCTACCATTTGAACCATAGTGCCATTTCCAGCTTTTCCTTTTCATGTGGATCTCTGATATGTCCAGTACTGTGCCTGCAGGGAGGCACTCACCCCACAGACAGAGCCACCTCTGCCGTGACTGTGACTGCCCACAACCCTCACACCCACTCCTTGCACACCCCTCAACTCCAGTTTTAGCTCCTCTTGGACTGGGTGTCCAGCCTACCACTTCCTACACTCACAAAGGATCTAAAATTGTCTTCCCAGTGTCCTTTCTTCTGCCAGCCAGAGTACAGACTGTGCACATCTTGACGATCACAGAGCTCAAAGCCAAAGGCTGAGATGCAGAAGGGGGTGACCCAGTAGCTGCACAGGGCCCATGGATCATCCTGTGCATCCCCCAGCCTGTGACTTCCCCCACCCCCTTGGCAGGGAAGCTCCATGCCCACATCCTGATCCCTGGTCCCCTCCAATTCCATTCTCCCTTGAATTTTGCAGACTGTCTACCATCAGGATCTAAACTTCTATTCATCACTTTATGTCCTTAACACTGATTTGCTACTTGGACAGGATTTCCCCGTGCCTGGAGAGTGGGCATGTCATGTACTCTCTGTGGAGAAGTTGCCCCAGGAGAAGAAATATGCACTTCATGTGAGTGTTGGACAGGGCAGGAGGGCTCCCTAGGATCAGAGCCACAGGAGGGGTGCAGATGGGGGAATGCTAGGGGCCCCAGGGGACAGTGGGAGTTAGGGCACAGTTGGTTCCTTCTGCAGGGTTGATACCGCTTCACAAACCCAACAGAATGAGGTTCACATTACAGATGTCAGAGACAGTGCAGATTGCCAATGGGCGCAGGGTTCACTGTCACCCCCAGATGCTGGCTGCATGCTGGGATGCACGCAGAGATGTTTTCAAGATCAGATAATGAGGATGTTGCAGGGTGTAACCATTCTTTTCAGATGGCTCTTTAGCTCTCTTGAGCTTCATCTCTATCTTTGGCTTTTTCTTGGCAGTTAACTGGAAATGAGAGTTTCATGGACTTTCATTTCTGGACTGGCTTCAAACAGAAGCTATGCACAGTTTTCAAACCATACCCTAGTGAAGAAGGGAAGCTTGATCTGATGCTTAACTGGGTTGCACTTTGGCTCCGTTTGCTATGCCTCACGGGAGGGGGCTCATCATTTGTAGACTAAGATCTCATGACCTTCAAAGCCAAATGCTACCTGAAAGTTCAGGGTCCCAGCCTATGTGTTGGGCCGTGGTGAATACATTCTCTGTTATGCTGGGTCATCAACCCATGTTTTAAGCTGGAAGTAGGCAGTGCCACATTTGATAAGAACATCTGCCAGAGATTGTCACCTCATGAAAGCAGATTCTAAATTTGTATTCCATTTCCTGTGGTGGAGAAATCCCCTCCAAGTTAGACAGGCTCACATCCACCTGCAGGTCATACTCCTAATGCACCCTTGAGTGTCCTCATGGTATTGGGATCTAAGTTTGTAGGGAATGCTGGTTTAGTCCATGAATTAGCTGGACAAGTGATGACAAACGTGTTAGGGATTAATATGAGAACAATTTAAGAAGCCCTGGAGGAGCATCAACCTGACCCTCTGTGGTGCTATAAATCTGATAGGATGTTCCAGACTGAGAAACAATCACATGGCTTTGTGTTTGGCATCCAGACAAGTGAGTGCATGTCTTAGCTGTCAGCCAATACGGGGGAGGACATGAATAAGTGGGTGGAAAGCATCTGTCAGACCCCTGTCTGGGGGCAGGTGGAGAGAACATAAGAAGGTAGATACCATGGCTGTGGTGGGGCCAAAAAAAGGGTAAAAGAGGCAAAGGAACCAGGTACTGGTAGCTCAAGACTGTCATCCTAGCTACTCAGGAGTTTGAGATCTGAGGATCACAATTCAAAGCCAGCCCAGGACAGAAACTCCATGAGACTCTTATCTGCAATAAACTACTGAATGCAAGAAGCTCAAGCTCAGTGACAGCATCCAGGCCTAGCGTTCAAAACCCAGGACTGGCAGAAAAAACTATCAAAGGACAAGAAGCTGGCCAAAAGTTAGAGGGACTCTATCTTGACAAACAATACACTGATAAGTTGCACTCAGAAGACTTGCACAAAATCTGGAAATGCGTGAGACCTATCTATGTATGTTTCCTGTTTGTCTAAATATATATGTTTATGCATTTATATATTAGTATAGAGAGACAGATCAATACATATGACTATACATATATACATATCCAGACACTTATGGGTGGGTGGTATACTGTGTGAGAGTTTGTGTTTGTGTTTTGTGGATGGCTATCTCTGTTTAAGAAAGATAGAAAATATGTAAATACCTTTAAAAAAAACTTGATAAAATATAGAGAGACCTAAGCTCTTGAGGGAATCTGAAATGACAAGATTATTCACAGGCACGTTTATCCTTATGGATTCCTCAGCAAGTTTTAATTTTTTTCATTATTTTCTTTCTTTTTTTGAACCAGTGCTAAGGATTTCTCTCAGGGACCAGGTGCTGCCAATTACTAATTTTCTCATGGCTGCTACAAGAGGAACTGAGCCACAGTTCCACTTTTGCCTTATTTATTCGTGCTTAACTGAAGATAAAGATTTCTATCAGTGACTTTCTTTCAGGGGCTGGATTCTAACGAGGATCTCCAGACCTCAGGCTTCTCTATAGCTACAATTAACAATATGAGAACCCAGCACTGGGTTCCAATGCACAGGGCAAGAAATTGAGTGAATCTCTCAACTCCAATTAGCTATAATAAGCTACAAGTGAAAGACCAATACCTTTGAGGAAAAGATGCTGAGGGTTATCACACAGGCCCTATGAGTAAGCCCTAAACCCTGTACACATGTGTGCATGCACACATTGGCAGATACACACACACATGCACACACACAATATTTCAGGCAATATTGTATTTTGAATTAATATCCAAAGATTGGACAACAGGATAGCAAGTAATAAAATCTGTTTTTCTTGTCTACATTGAGGGAAAGGGATAAGTCACAAGATGCAGAAGCAAAGAATTCAGAGGCAAATGCTGTGAGTGAATAACTTGTAAAAAGCACATTTCTTTTCTTTTCTTTTCTTTTGTTTTTTCTGCCATTCCTGGGGCTTGAACTCAGGGCCTGAGCACTGCTCTTGGCTTTTCCCAAGTCTAGCCCTCTGCCACTTGAGTCACATTGCCATATGGATTTTTATATCTGTGTGATATTAAGGACTCATACCTAGATCTTCATGGATTCTAGGCAAGCACTCTACCACTGGGCCAAACTCTAAACCCCGATAAAGTATTTATAAATAGTCATCATCATCATATCAAAATATCCTTTCTCCTACAAAGAATGAACACTTATCTATGTGTGTAAGACTTTTTTTTATGTCACCAATGCTTCTGTGATTTTCCCACTTGCATTTTTACAGATGACAGCACAGATATTCATCAGGAAGAAAAATAAATTAGGATACAGAAACCTAACAACGTCCTAGTAGATTGAGGTGAAAAATATGTGCAAGATGGCCTGGGTGTTTCATCTATTTGCAGAGTGCTGGGCTACCACACAAAAAGACTCCGGGTGATTCTGCAGTACCATATACATAGAAAACGCTGGAAGTGGTGCTGTGGCTTGGTGGGATAGCTATAGCCTAAAGAAAGCCTAAGAACAATGGTCAGGCTCTGAGATCAAGTCCCAGGACTGGCAAAAAAATGTGCAAGAGGCAAAATGCAAGCTGAGAAGGCCCTGTGAAGCAAAATGTCTTGTGAAGGGTAAGGGGAATAGTGACAGTTAAGTTTGGATCTTACCTAAGAAAGGCTCCTTGAGTCTGAGACCAGGCTAGCACTTATGCCTAGTTAATGACTTGGGATTTGAACAAAAAGGTGTGCTGTTTACTACATCCATATGTGAGGTGGGAAGGGAGATTCAGCCTCCAGTATGTCTTTGGGGAGGTCTTCTGTGAGCAAGGAGCTTTGGTCATTGGGCCTTGAAAGGCGACCCTACCTCCCTCACAATGGAACAGAATATGGAACCCTGGTAACCAAGCCACTGTATGTGACAACCAGCTCAAGCCAGCTCCCTTGGCCTGTGGCTCAGGAACCAGAAAGATGTTGCTGTGCTGTTGCCAAAGGTCAGGAGGCTCGGATCTCAGGCATGAGAGATATGGATGTCTCACTTGAAGAAGTAGATGCTGGATCAGGGCCAAGCCCAAATTCCAGTATATCAGGCATTTCTCTAGGAAGAAAGCCAGGAAACTCCAGGGCAACTCAGATGAGGTATATTGAGAGGAAACCTGTTTGAACCCATCATCCTGCCCACACACTACAACCTTCTTGTGTGCTTTCAAGTGACTATACTGAGATTAGAGTGTGTCATTTCCAATCTACTCTATACCAATTCCTCAGTGTGAAGTGTGGTCCCATTCCTACGTTTGAAATATCCACTGTTTTGCCAATACAGTGTGATGGTAAGTCAGCTCAGACTCTGAATGAGCCTTGTAACCTATGGATCCTGGAGGAAGGCCTGTTGGAGATGCTGCTGACAAAGCTGATCCCTGCCTACCAGAAAGGTGATCTCTTTTATGTGGGAAACTTCCTGCACAATTTCAAATAGTGGAGGACAATGTAGTAGTTGCTGGAAATTCTCTTGAAAATGTGAGTGTTCCCCCCCAAACCCAGGTTTGCTCACCCCTCCTGGCCAAGCCTTGGAATACTTGGCTCCTCTCTGAGCCTGTTTGTTTCACTGGGGTGTTCACAGGGGAGCTAAGCATGATACAAGTGCACAAACTACTTCATTATGACTGGGACACCATGCCATTTCATTTCCCTCACCAGCTACTGGAGTCTCAACAGTGTGCTTACTGAGAAGTTGGATTTCAGGCATGAGGAAGTGGCTCCCAACTGCAGCCCTCACCTAGGTGACATCCTAGGAAATCCCATTTCCCAGTAAGAAATGAGGTGTCAATACTAATGGCGGAGGCCTGTGAAATACTGGCGTCAGAAGAAAAGCTGGGGGCTGAATCACTTTTGAGCCATCAGGGAGGGATTGTGATAGCTTTGCCTGTTAGAACCTGAAAGCATTTACATTTTGGTGTGTGGTCCAGTGCTGCCACTTGAACCTGAACCCAGGTCTAAATACCATTCCTTTGGTGTTCAAAAATTAGCACTGTACCATTTGAGTCATAGGTCAAGTTCTGGCTTTTTGCTGCCTAATTGAAGACAAGTGCCTTTAGACTTTTACTGACTAGACTGGCTTTCCACTGTGATCTTCAGAGCTCAGCCTGCTGGGTGGCTAAGATTAGAGGAATGAGCATTTAGTTCTTTATTTAGAGCATTCACTTATTGATTTATTTAGAGCATTTACTTAGTTAATTTAAGGTGCGTTTACTTTGGACAGATGCATAGAAGCCTCTCTCAGAAGCTTCTGGAAGTGGGGTGTAAAAGTCATCCTGTTCTCGAGTGTCTCTTACCCCCCTCCCAGCACATAAGTGCACATCTCTGCAGGACAGCCACAGCATTAGAGTCCTGCAAGAAAGCGGCTTTGGTAAAAGGCTCAGGATGGAGAGCGAGAGTTCTCACTTTCATTGTACGGAATGTGCCCATAGCATCATGTGTTCCATCTATACGATGTGAATGGACTTCTACCCCAGTGATTTCTACAAGTTCAAGAACTGCCACACCCTGACACAACTCAAGCTCTATATGAGGCTCCACATGCCGGCTTTGGACCTGCTCTTCTAAACACATACTTTTTGACCAGCTGGAGGAATGTGCAACCAGTAAGACCAAGAAAAAGTAGAAGTCCTGGTGTGGGTGCCTCAGAGCCTGTGAGTAGGAAGCCCATGTGGTCTAGATATTGGTTGTCCCTTACTTCTACAGAGCTTGGCAAAATGCCCTTTATGGGTGGTGTCACCCAGGTAATGTCTGTCCTCTGAAAGGACTTGGGAATAAGCACTCATTAGAAAGACCCTACACCTCCTCAGTGTTCAGTCCAAACTCCAGTTCTACAGGTTCCTCCATTAGATCCTCATGGAAGTTGAGTGACACTTCAACTTGCAGAGTCCACTCTGTCCACTCTGTACCTATTTCCATTCTTAGATTTGGGTCATCGTGGAAGAGCTTATCCTGAACTCCGGATGAAAAACCCACCAATGGAGCTGGTGACTGATGGAGACTGAGAATCATCACTGCACTCCAGAAACCAGGGGCCTCCTGTAGAAATTACCAAACAGGTTTAGAGTCCTGTGGATATACCTTTTGCTCTGAACCCAATGTGTGACACAGTTGAACCTGCAGATACTATGGAGGAAGAAAAAGAGCAGCCAGATTTCCTTCCATTTCCTTTCACACTCCACCCAGAGTCAGTCCATCTGAGTCAGAGTAACACTCCACTTATTGTGCAAGCTGAAGGGGCACACGCTGGGCTCATGGAAAATGTCCCCATGGGAAGCAGCAAGTGTACTCTCAATACTGGATTCATTGGAGGAAAATGAATCCATCCTCACAGAATATCCAGACCCATCCATCTCACTAAAAGAGACTCAATCTCCATTCGACAACCCAGAATCCATCCCCCTCTTAACTCAGGAAGGACATTCTGTTTCTCATGAGGAAGGAGACCCTTCTGAGGACTCTGAAGGAGAATTACTGTCTGAAGGCAACTTGGAGGCCAGTCTGGATTTAGAGCTTCCCTGTCCCCTTCCTAAAAAGACGTCTCTTTATCTTGCTCTCATGATTCTTGTCAAGTATTCATTGTATTTACTTTGCTAACTATTAAACTCTCATTGTTAATATTATGGTGTGCAGTTCTTCAGTGCATATTATACTGTGTTTTATTTTCCACTTATAATGTGAGACCTCAGACACATAGGTCCTGGGTGGGCCAAAAACCAGACAGGTCTGGTCCCATAGAAGACAACCTTACTGGATATACAGGGAACTATGAAATGTATGGAATCACCAGGAATCCAGGCCAGGCCTCCATGGAAAGACAAGTCAGCTACCAAAGCTTAAGGACAGAGCAGATGCCTGGAAATGTGTTTTGTCAATCGGGAGAAGTGCCAGAGTAACTGTAATATTATGTGGGACTCTGTTCTGTGAGTTCAAGTCTGTTTATATATCCATTGTGCTTTGTACAAATATTTAAGAAAATTAAAACTCCACAATAGCATCAAAAATCTACTTTGGCTTTGAATGTGGCCTAGTTGTAGAGTGCTCGCCTAGTATACAAGAAGACCTTGATTCAATTCCTCGGCACTGCATACACAGAAAAAGCAGATGGGGCACTGTGGCTCAGGTGTCAGAGTGCCACCCTTGAACAAATGTGGCCAAGGACAGTTCCTGGTCCCTCAGTTCAAGCCCCAAGACTAGCCAAACAAGAAATCATACCATTTTCCACACATTTGGAAATAAATCTGTTTTATCTAACCCTACTTCTTTTTTGCCAGTCCAGAGTCTGTGCCACCAAGCCAAACTACTGGCCCCCAACCTTACTATTTTTAATCATTTAATTTTTTTACATAATCATATTTCATGCTGTGTGTATTAATAGCATAAACAGTATGCTTAGTGTAATAATGTTAAAGGTAAAACATAAGAAATTAATAACTAAAATTCCTTTTTTATTATTTTTATAGCATTACTACAATTTTATGAGAAAAATTACCTAGAATGTTTGTTTTAGAGTTCAAGTAATCCATTTTGATAAATATATCAACCTACATCATTTATTTGAACACATTTTAAACTATTTTTTTCAGGAATGAAAATAAATACATATTTGTTGTAAATGAAATTTATGACTTGGGGGGAAGGGAAAGAGCAAAGGGGGGAGGGGGTAACAGTGTTTACAACAAATGTACTCATTACATATGTAACAGCAATCTCTTTGTATATCAAATTGACAACAAATTTTTTGAAAAGTACAATGAGTTTAAATGTCTACTTTGGGCAGAATTTTTTTTTGCCAGTACTGGGCTTAAACTCAGGAACTGAGCATGATCCTTGTTTTTGTTTTTGTTTATTCTTAAGGCGCAAGTTCTATCACATGTGCCACAGCACCACATTTATCTTTTTTTATCTATGTTGTGCTGAGGAATTGAACTTGGGTCTTCATTCATGCTCGGCAAGAACTCTTCCACTAGGCTTAACTTATGGCCCCAGTGGGAAGGAAGTTTTCCATAAAATATGTAGGAAATATGTACACTAAGGAAAAGCCATCAAAAATAGAAGAAAAATTATATACTTAGATAACGGCATGCCAGTATTATGGCAGATCTCTGTAATTCTAGCTTCAAGAGTGGCCTATTTGGACCGGGAGTTGGCTGGCTGAAGTAAAGTGCTATCCTTGAGCAAGCCATAGGACAGTGCTCTGGCCATGAGTTGAAGCCATAGGACATGCAAAAAATAATAATTTAATGCCCGTGACTGGTGGCTCAGCCTGGTAATCCTAGCTACCCTGGAGGATCGAGGTTCAAAGACGGCCCAGGCATAAAAATCTGTGAGAATCTTATTTCCAAATAATCCAGAAAATTCAAAATGACAATGTGCCTCAAGTGGTAGAGCTCTTGCCTTGAGCTGAAGAGCTTAAGGTAAACATCCAGGCCCAGAGTTCAAGCCCCATGAGTGAAAAAAAGAAAAAGAAAAAGAAAGCCCTTATCTAAGGCTGGAGTGCACACTAGTGGTAGTTTGCTTGCCTAGTATGCACAAAGCCCTGTGTTCAATTACTCTGTACCACTTACACCAAAAAAAAAGCTGGAAATGATCTCAGAAGGTTGGGTTCTGAGGATCACAGTTCAAAGCCAGGCCAGACACTAAAGTCCATGAAACTCTTACTTCCACTTAAGCACCAGAAAACCAGAAGTGACACTGTGGCTCAAGGTGTTTAAGGTTGTAGCCTTGAGCTGAAGAGCCCAGGGACACTGCCAAGGTGCACAATTAAAGTCTTACAACCAAGAGAGAGAGAGAGAGAGAGAGAGAGAGAGAGAGAGAGAGAGAGAGAGAGAGACAGAGACAGAGAGAGAGAGAGACAGAGACAGAGACAGAGAGACAGAGAGAGACAGAGAGACAGAGAGAGAGAGAGACAGACAGAGAGAGAGAGAGAGAGGCAGACCGACAGAGACAGACAGAGACCAAGAGACAGAGACAGAGACATCAAACAGTCAGGCACTGCTGGCTGAAGCGTGTAATTCTACGTACTATGGAGGCTGAGATTGGAGGATCTTGGTTCAAAGCCCAAAGCCAGCCTGGACACATATGTTTGTGAGACTTACATCACCAATTAACTACCAGAAACCAAAAATGGAGCTGTAGAGGAAGAGCGCTAGCCTTGAGCTGAAGAGGTCAGGGACAGTCCAGGCCCAAAGTCCAAGCACCATGACGAATCATTAATAAAAAAAGAAGATAGCTAATAGTAATGATGAATAATTTTGGGCTGGGAGTTTGGCCTAGTGGTAGAGTGCTTGCCTAGCATGCACGAAGACCTGGGTTCAATTCCTCAGTATCACATACATAGAAAAATGCTGGAAGTGGTGCTGAGGCTGAAGTGGTAGAGCCCGAGCCTTGAGAAAATATAAGGACAGTGCTCAGTCCCTGAGTTCAAGCCCAGGACTGGCCAAATCAAAAGTAGTAGAGCACTGGCATTGAACTGAAGATCTGAGGAACAGCCCAGGCACAGAGTTCAAGCACCACAAACAACAACAACAAAATCTATGAAATGGCAGTGGTGGTTTTAAGCTAAGCAAAAATAGAGTAGAAACTGGTAAAATACATATTTGTGTGTAAGCAAAATAGCCAGACTTATGCATTAGAACAGGATAGCAACTTGAAAAAAAATTTTGTTTTCCATCTCACTAGGTCCTGTCTCTTAATTTATTCAAGTAAGTAAAATGCTGGGTTTTATAATCGTTGCTCTGAATATTAGAAAATCATAATATCTCTCATTAACCAAAAAAGACCAGGAACTGGGGCTTCGTTCAAATGGCAGAGTATCAGGCAAGAGAAGAAAAAATTGAAGTAAGAACTTGAAGTTCTTGATCCAGAACCTGCATAGTAACAGAGCAGCAGCCTGGTGATGGTACCTCACACCTATAATCTTAGCTACTCAGGAGGCTAAGATTTGAGAATCAAAGTTTAAAGCCAGCCAAAGTACCCAGTTAACTGCCAGAAAAACCAGAAGTGGCACTGTGGCTTACAGATTAAAGCACTAGGCTTGAGCTGAAGAGCTCAGGGACAGTGCCCAGGCCCAGAGTTCAAGCCCCACAATTGACAAAAATCAAACAAGCAAACAAAACTCACAAAGAAGCCTGCAGACCACAGTGGTTCTGCTGAGTCTCTTCTCTATGGGGATAAGGAAACATTTCACTTTTTCTGTCTCTTCCCATCTCAACATTCATACTAAAATAAGACTGTGTTGAAAGTTTCAATTTATAAAAATGTTTTTCATGAAGCACCCTGAAATATTCATCGCTTATATCTCAATTGAAGATAGTTGATTTGGGGCTGCAATGGTAGAGTGCTAGCCTTGAGCAGAAAAGGTCAGGAATAGAGCTGAAGCACTCAGTTGAAGACCCAGTGCCAACACACAAAAGAAATTATGCACTTTATACATATTTTCTAATTTCTTAATGAATTTTTCAGTCTGTATAAATATAGGGTACATTCCTTGTTACTTAAGTAAGATTGCTCTTTTTTTTCTTTTTGCCAGTCCTACGGCTTGGACTCAGGGCCTAGACATTTTCATTGGACTCGCTTGCCCAAGGTGAGTGCTCTGCCTCTTGAGACACAGCGCCACTTCTAGCTTTTATTCTGAGTATGCGGTACCGGTGAATAGAACCTAGGTCTTCATGCATTCTAGGTGAGCACTCTACCATTAGGCTACATTCCCAGGCAGTGAGATTCCTCTTACAGTCATTGTATGTTCACAGAGTTTGATCTCACACACTGTAGGGCCCTGGTTGGCTTTGACCTGTGATCCTAAACCCTTAGCATCCTAAGTAGCTGAAATTAAATTGTGAGCCAGCATGATGACTTCCATTCTTTTTTCTACAAAAATATATGTAGTTATCTAAAATATATCTATAGCTGAAAAAAATGAATCTCTCCCAAACAAATCTTCAAAGAAACAACCATCCTATTAAAAGGTGGGCTAAAGACTTAAAAGAGTATTCTCTGAAGAAAAAATTAAAATGGGCTTTAGACACATGAAGAAATGCTCCATATCTCTAGCAATAAGGGAAATGAAAATCAAAACAACTTTGAGATTCCTCCTGACTCCAGTCAGAATGGCCATTATCAAAAAATCTAATAAGAGATACTGGTGGGGAAGTGACCAGGGGGATCACACCTACACTGTTGGTGTGAGTGTAAACTCGTTCAACCACTAGGGAAAGCAGTGTGGTGGTTCCTCAAAAGACTGAACATAGAGCTCCCCTATGATCCAGCAAATCCACTACTTGGCATCCACCCAATTGTCCAGAAAAAAGGACATTCTAAAGCCACTAGCACAATGATGCTCATTGCAGCACTATTTACCATAGCAAAGCTATGAAACCAACCCAGATGCCACTCAGTAGATGACTGAATCAAGAAGATGTGGTACTTATACACAATGGAATGCTATGCTGCCATCAGAAGGAAAGACATCGCCCCATTTGTAAGGAAATGGAAAGACTTGGAAAAATTCATATTAAGTGAAGCAAGCCAGACCCAAAGAAACATAAGCTCAATGGTTTCCCTCATTTGTAACAATTAGTTCACATCTAGGACTCTCCTAGCAGAGGATTACAATAACTCAAAAACCTAGGTATATAATGTCATATAGGATGAGACTAAATGAAAGGATCTTTAGGATATGGGAACAAGAGCTATATCTTGTGTCATCGTTGCTCTTAATCTTGTGTGATTTTTGTCCTTAAACTACTATGTTATTTCTCATCCCTTATTTTGCCCTTTGGTTATTGTCAGATTGTTACTGTATCTGATTTTTCCCTGGCATATTGTATATATGTTTATTTGTTTATGTCAAATAGGCAAGGGAAGGGGGGAAACAAGATGATTGGGAAGGTGAGGGGAGAGGGAACTGGGGACAAAAACATGTGGAGTGGAATAAATGTGTGAGAAGTAATGCAGTCCACTACCTGTAAATGTAATCGTAACCCCTCTATACATTACCCTGAAAATAAAAAAGAGACTATAAAAATATCTGTAGAAAATGAGGCTGGATGATGGAAACAACCAGATGCCCTACAACAAAAAATGTGATACACACACAGACACACACAGACACACACAGACACACACACACACACACACACACAATGGAATGATACATAGCCAACCGACAAGATAAAATAATGGCATTCTCGGGGAAGTGGATGAAAAGGAAAAAAATCATATTAAGTGAAGTAAGCCAAACTCAAAGGAACATAGGCCCAAGAGTCTCCCTCATTTGTCAAATTCAGTAGAAACCTTGGGCTCTGCTACCAGAGATTTATAATAGAATAAAATCTAGAGACATCGTGACAAATAGTATGACACTAAATGTAAGGACCTCCAAGATAAAGAAACAAAACTCATATACTGAGTGATTGTTGTCCTTAATGAACTATGTGATCTCTTATCTCTTTTGCTATCCCTTGGTTATATCATATTGTTACAATATTTCACCTTGTTTTCTGATATATTTCATATGTGCCTAATTGGTTATTTGAAATTGGATAGGGAAGGGGGGAAATGAACATGAGTGGGGGTAGGGGAAGGGTAATGGGGACCATATCATTACATGGGGTATCAAAGTTTGAGAAGAAATGCACCTTCTATCTGGTGAATATAATGTAACCCATCTATAAATTACAATAAAAAAATACATAAAAAGAAGATCTGCACAGAAAAAAATAATAATGGCATTTTTGGGGTAGTGGATGAAATTAGAGTGAATACTGTTGAGTGAGATAAGTCAAGACCAAGGAACAAAAGGTACATGGTATCCTTAATATATGGATATTAGTTTCAAACAGTAGTAGAGCGATGATTGAATAGTTGATACCCAAAGTTCTGGACATAATTTTGGAGATATAAACATAACTACATAGACATAAAAATCTAGGATAGACTATACACTCTATAGACATGTGTTTTATTATAGATTAATCTGTATCTATGACATACAATGACTCAGCTTAATTTTTACTATATTCTAAAATCTATGTGCCAGTGATTGTATAGCGATTCCCTTCTTGAATACTTGTTGGTTAAACATGACATTTGAAATATGATGTAAATTTCAATGTTAATAAATTTTTTTTAAAAAGAGGCTAGAGGTAAATACCACTAATGTACTTGCTCTAAGTGGTACAGAAATTTTCTTAATGAATCAAGGGGTTTTATTACATCTTTATGCAATTATTTTAGTTCTGAGTGTTCTACACTCAATGATACTTCTGGAAAGATGATATAGCTGACTGTGTAGATGGTATGAAGACATACTGGCCTAAACGTAGAATAAAGCATTGGTAAGTGGCTGTTAGCTGTCCAGATTCTCCTGGAATATGTGGAATGAATTTATTAAGCACAATGCAGGCTCTTAGTCAGATCAGGATCAAGATTATGTGGTTCCATGAGATGAATGAGGAAATATCAGAAAAATCTACTAAGATATCCAGATATACTTTTGAAACTAAGGTATCTTTACTCCTTTTTTTTTCTTTCTTGGTGGGGAGCTTGAACTTTGGACCTGGGCAAGGTCTCTTAGTTCTTTTTCCTCAAGGCTAATGCTGTACCAGTTTTAGCCACAACTCCACTTAGTTTTTGGGTGGATAAGTGGAGAGTAGAATCTTACAGTTTTTTTTGTTTTCGTTTTTTTTGCTTGCAAAGGCTTTGATTCACCTTCTCCCTGGCTAGTAGAATGACAATTATGACCCTCCAGCGCCTGGCTAGTGATTCTTTGAAAATTGGACTTTCTTCCAAATCACGTAACTGGTTCCTAGCAAAGATTTGAAGCCTGACAAAAATGTGACAGATTTTTGTCACTTGGAGACACTCTGTGGTGAACGTTAGAAATCTACCAGCTGAGTCACAGTGGCACTTCCAGTTTTTTGTTTATGTGGTGCTGAGGAATGGAATCCAGGGTTTCATACATGCTAGGCAAGCTTCATTTTCAGCCCAAGGTTTTATGTTTTGTTTTTTCAGTGTTGTTGATTCTAAGGTACTGTATGATGTTCTTTCATTTTCTTTGCTTTTTACCTCTTTTCTTCTTTTTCCCTTTAGTTTTATTCTCTGTAGTCACTGTGTTGAATTCGGGTACCCTGTGTCTTGTACATAGGTTTATGTGATTTGGAATGGAGAGGGTATAATAAAATGGTAAAAAAAAAAAAACAAAGGAAAAAGGGTGAACCAATTGAACAGTGATACTTGGAAGACACTAAACGGAAATGAACTGAACAATCTGGGTTGAGAGGGGGCTGAGGGTAGGAAAACAGAGAAAAATGAGGGAGGGGATAACAATTTTCTTAAGAAATATGTTCATTACTTATGTAACCGTATGCCTACTATATATTGACTTAACAAAAAAAATTAACTTAAAAAACAATTTAGCTTGGTATGGTGGCTCACACTTGTAAATGTAGCTACTCAAGAGGCTGGGATCCAAGGATAGCAGTTCAAAGTCAGCCTGGGCACTGAAGTTCATGTGACTCTTATCTCCAATTAACCACCAGAAACCCAGAAGTGGCCCTATGGCTCAAGGGATAGGGCAGTATTCTTGAGCTGAAAAGCTCAGTGACAAGACCCAGGTGCAGAATTGCAGTCCCATGACTTGAATGATGAATGATACTAGCCAGGCTCTGTGCGCTCACACTTGGAATCCTATCTACACAGAATCAGGTTTGAATCCAGCCCAAACAAATTGCATGATATTCTGATTTACAGTTCATTACCAAAAATCTGGAGGTAGAGCTGTGGATCAAGTGGTAGAACACTAGCCTGAAGCAAAAAAAAAACATTTAAGGACAGTTCCCAGGCCCTGGGTTCAAGTCCCAAGACTTGCATAAAACAAACAAAATGTGACGCTGAGTTGTCCATCATTTGGTGTTATACTTCAATATTCTTGATATGCGTCTTAGAAATTAAGTCCCTAGCAAATACTCTCCCCTCAAATTCTGCTTCATAGCTGATTCATAGAGTTTCAGCATCATTACTATCACCTTCCCTGTTAGCATAGCAGTCTACTACTGAAAATTTGAACAAAACTTTTGAGTAATCCTAATTAATCTGTGTATCATCTGCACACACATCAAATCAGCAGCAGCTATGATCTACTATTATCTAAATGTATTTAATCCCTTCTTGAGTTAATGAGCCTTAAAGAGTAAAACATATGAAATAGTTATGAAACTAACAGTCACCATTCTTCTACCTAATATTGTAATATAAGTTTATAAATGCAAGGACTATTCTGAAGTGTGCAGAAGATAGCTTCTAATTATAATATTCTCATGCAGTATAGTTTTTAAGAAACATGTTGCTTGCTTTGGGAAAGCAAAGGCAAGGAAAAATGATATAAGTAAGTTCCCTATTTATCAGAAGGAAAATACTATTGGGTTTAGATCAACTTTCATTCATTCCGTGCTGATGAAACAAATATTTGCAATTCCTGAGGCCAATCACTTCATTGTGATGCACAATCAGCCAGCTTAGATCAATCTTCTAAAAAAGGAAAGGAACAAATGAGAAGCAATTAAGGTTTCCAAAATGAACCAGGTGGTGGTGGCAGCTCACACTTGTAATTCTATCTACTCAAGGCCTGAAATCCAAGGATCTGGACTAAGTCTGTCTGTTATGAAAATATTCCTGTCTGAAACATCATCTCTGTTATCACAGCCCAGCTGATACACTCTGCCCAACAGTTTCCAAACACCAAAGTCCATCTCCTATCTGAAATACTAGCAAACGTACTCACACATTATTTCCTCTTTGGGAGATAGTTGAAACAAGTACCAGAAACATTTCCCTGGATTCAGAGTGGAAGTGGAAATATATACTCACTAGAAGCCCATCTAGTAAATTACAGTCAATCATCTTTCCTCACATCTTGTTAGTTAAATTGAAAAATGAGTGTTTGGATCAGAAGCGATGTGTATGAGCATACAGGTTGTAAAAGTACTGTAATCCTAGCTACTCAAGATAAGCTGAGACCTGAGGATTCCAGTTCAAAATCAGCCAAGCAATAAATTCCATAAGATTTTTACCTCTAATTAACCAGCAAAAAACAGAGCGTTGAATTGTGTGTAAAATGCCACAGGCCTAAGCTTTGCATAAAAGTGGTAAGGGGTAGCATTCAGGATGCCCACTCTCTCCACTCCTTTTTAACATAGTACTAGAATTCCTAGGCAGTGCAATAAGGCAAGAAGCAAGCATAAAGGGGATCCAAGAGTAGAAGGAGGAAATAAAACTATCCCTCTTTGCAGATGACATCATTCTGTATTTAAAGAATCCTATAGACTCTACTCCCAAGCTCCTTGAGCTGATTCAAAGCTTTGGATGGGTAGCAGGCCATAAAATCAACCCTCACAAATCAACTGCCTTCCTTTACGCCAACAGTGAGAGGAACGAGGCAATAATCAGGAAAGAAACTCCTTTCACAATAGCCTCAAAGAAAATAAAGTACCTAAGAATTAGCTTAACTAAGAATGTAAAGGACCGGTTAGATGAAAACTTTAAAACCCTAAAAAAGGAAATTAAAGCAGAACTGAGGAAATGGAAAAACCTCCCATGCTCCTGGATTGGAAGAATCAACATTGTGAAAATGACAATCTTGCCAAGGGCTATCTACAAATTCAATGCAATACCCATCAACATTCCAATGTCATTCTTTAAAGGAATAGAAGAGGCAATTCAAAATTTCATATGGAATAGTAAAAGAGCCGGATAGCAAAAACACTTCTTAGCAGAAAGAACAGCGCTGGAGGAATTTCAATTCCATACTTTAGACTCTATTACAGAGCTATAATTCTTAAAACAGCTTGGTACTGCCACAAGAACAGGCCTGAAGTCCAATGGAATAGAACTGCGGACCCAGATATTAAACCACAGACCTAGGGCCACCTAATCTTTGACAAGGGAGCCAAAAAAATAGAATGGAAGAAAGATAGCCTCTTCAACAAGTTGTGCTGGCAGAACTGGTTAAGCACCTGCAGAAAACTAAAGTTGGATCCTTCTTTGTCACCTTGCACTAGAATTAACTCCAAATGGATCAAAGACCTGGAGGTAAAAGCTGACACACTGAAAAGTTTACAGGAAGGAATAGGAGATACACTAGGCCTCCATGGCACAGGTTGAAACTTTCTTAATAAGGACCAAGAATCACAACAAATCAGAGAAAGGCTGGATAAGTGGGACTGCATTAAACTGCAGAGCTTTTGTATGGCAACTGATATAGCTAGTAAACTAATCAGGAAGCCTACATAGTAGGAGAAGATCTTCACCAACCAAAAAACGGACAAAGGCCTCATATGTAAATATATCAACAACTCTAAAAATTAAATCACTCCAAAACTAACCTCCAAAGTAACACCCATCCCATTACAAAATGGGCCAAAGACTTTAAGAGAGTCTTCTGTGAAAAAGAAACAAAAATGGCGTATAGACACATGAAGAAATGCTCCTCATCTCTGGTCATAAAAGAAATGCAAATCAAAACAACTCTAAGATTCCACCTCATTCCAGTTAGAATGGCCAGGTTCAGGAAAACGAATGACAACAGATGCTGGAGGGGATGTGGCCAGGAGGGATCATTACTACACTGTTGGTGGGAGTACAAACTCGTTCAACCACTATGGAAAGCAGTGTGGCAGTGCCTCAAAAGGCTAAACATAGAACTCCCCTATGACCCAGCAATTCCATTACTTGGCATTTACCCAACAATCCAGAAACAAGGGCATACTTAACCTACTAGCACAACAATGTTCATTGCAGCACTATTCACCATAGCAAAGATATGGAACCAACCTAGATGTCCCTCAGTTGATGAGTGGATCAACAAGTTGTGGTATTTGTACACAATGGAATTCTATGCTGCTGTCAGAAAGAATGACATCGCCCCATTTGTTAGGAAATGGAAAGACTTAGAACAAATCATATTAAGTGAAGTAAGCCAGATTCAAAGGAACTTAGGCTCAGTGGTTTCCCTCATTCGTCATAATCAGTAGAAACCTTGGCCTCTACTAGCAGAGATTTGCAATAGAGCAAAAGGCCATATATAAGGCCATATAATGTGAAGCTAAATGAAAGGACCTCCAGGATATTGAAACAAAAACCACATAATGAATGATTGTTGTCCTTAAGGTACTATGTTGTCTCTCATCTCGTTTGCTGTCCCTTGGTTATCCCATATTTGTATAGTATCACACTTTGTTATCTGATATATTGAATTTATTTGTATTTGGATATTTGAAATTTGATAGGGAAGGGGGGAAAACCAAGACGGGTGGGGGGTGTGGGGTTGGAGGGAAATGGGTACCAAGACATGTGAATGGGTATCAATGTATGTGAATTAATGCACCTTCTATCTGGCAAATATCATCTAACCCTTTTACTAATTACAATAAAAAAATTTAAAAAAAGAAAGTTGTAGTGTGTGGGGAGGATGATGGGGTCAAATACATTTCTTCTTAGAAATATACCTCATCTGGTTGCCCTGGATTTTCCTGGCCTTCTTCTTAGAGAAAGGCCTGTTATACTGGATTTGTGGCTTGGCAATGATCTAGCATGTACATCTTCGAGTAAGACATCCACAACTTCCATGCCTGAGACTCGAGTTTCCTGACCTTTGGCAACAGCACAGCAACATCTTTCTTCCTCCTGAGCCACAGGCCAAGTGAGCTGGCTTGAGCTGGTTGTTAGTTACAGTGGCTTGGTTACCAGGGTTCCATATTCTGTTCCATTGTGAGGGAGGCAGGGTCACCTTTCAGGGCCCAATGACCAAAGATCCTTGCTCACAAAAGACCTCACCAAAGACATACTGGAGGCTGAATCTCTCCTCCAATCTCACAATATACATGTGGATATAGTATACAGCACACCTTATTTGTCCAACCCCAATATCTTCCACTAGGCCCAACTACCAGTCTGGTCTCAGGCTCAAGGAGCCTTTCTTAGGTAAGATCCAAACTTAAGGGTCAATATTGCCCTCATCCTTTACAAAACATTTGCTTCACAGTGCCTTCTCTGCCTTCATTTTGCCCCTTGTCGAATTTTTTTTTCTTTTTGCTAATCTTGGGAATTGACCTCAGAGTGTGAACATTGTTCTTGGGCTTTCTTTAGGCTTTAGCTATCCCACCGAGCCACAGCACCACTTGCAGCGTTTTCTATCTATGTGGTAATGAGGAATCAAACCTGAGTCTTTTTGCGTGGTAGCCAAGGACTCTACCACTAGGTCAAACACACAGGGCATCTTGCACATATTTTTGACGTCAATCTACTAGGATATTATTAGGTTTCCGTATCCTAATCAATTTTTTCCTGATGATTAGCTTTGCTGTCATGTGTAAAAAATGCAAGAGGGAAAAACACAGAAGAATTAGTGAAACTAAAAAAAAAAGCATTACACACATAGATAAGTGTTCATTCTTTGTAGGAGAAAGGATATTTTCATATGATGATGATGACTTTATAATTACTATGTCAGGGTTGAGAGTTTGGCATAGTGGTAGAGTGCTTGCCTAGCATCCATGAAGATCTGGGTTTGATTGCTCAGTATCACATAGATAGAAAATCTAGATGTGACACTGTGGCTCAAGTGGCAGAGGGCTAGACTTGAGAAAACCCGAGGACAGTGCTCAGGCCCTGAATTCAAGCCCCAAGACTGGCAGAAAGATAAAAGAAAATAAAAGTGCTTTTTACGAGCTAATTCACTCACAGCATTTGCTTCTGAAATCTTCGCTTCTGCATCTTGTGAAATACCCCTTTCCCTCAACGTAGACAAGAAAAACAGATCCATCCCATGTTCCACTGTGACGCCACTGGTTGGGCTAAGAGCTAGTCGTGCAGCAACACATAAGTTTTATTCTAATACTTTCCAAACTTTGTACTCAAATATGCTACCTACTTACCAACTTATGTCAGTTATCCTTATTCTATACCTTTTCTTCATGACTACAATATTCTTACACTCCTACGTTAATCGTTTTGTACATCCCCTGACCGCTCTCATTCTTTTTTCTATCTCTGGATCTCTGCTCGTCTTTCAACCCTTATACTGCACGGATCTACACTTGATGGCTGTTGAGCAATATTGTATATGTAGGTGGTTAATTATTCTCTAGGCTCAGAGGGACTTAAAGACAATAGAGATTGGATTGAGAGGCTTATTGTTTTGGGTATAAATCGCTTATCAGTGGTTGTATTAGACTGGTCTGTAAGTGCACAAAAAGAAAGAGTGATAATACCAATCAAAACTTGTGAACATCTAGTGTCTGCCAGCTACAGAGGTCTAGGTTGGTTATATCTGAAAAACTATAATCGTATTTAGTAGTAATCTAGCTCCCATTTTCAAATGGGCAGAACAAGAAACTCAAGAAAAATGTCAAATCAAGAAACAACATCCCCCACACAATGTAAATACACAATTTAACCGTAATTGGCAAACCTAGAGGAGAGTCTTCCAAGTGCTACACAAATGCAATTGATAAACATCATTAATGAAAATGTGAAAATATAAAGAAAGAGATAATGGAGGAAGCCATAGCTGAACAAGAGGAAAGCAAAAACAAGGTGATAAGTGAAACAGAAGAAGCCATAAAAGAGGCCATAATTAAGGTTTTTCAAAGAAAGATGGATGAATTCCATAGAATCCACAAATAAAAACGTAACCAAACTCCAGCAAATGTCCAAAGAAAATAAAGCTACTGAGCTAACCACTCAAAAGGAAATGAAGGAGATAATGAAATCCATACATGATCTAAAACAAGAGATGCAAGGCATCAAAAATGAGCAATTAGCAGAAGGGAGATCAAAAATAAAGTAGATAGCTTTGATAGCAGGTTAGACAATGCAGAGGAGAGAATTATCAGGGCTGAGGATAATTTAGGTATTATAGAGAAAGAACAGAAAATGAGTCAATCCAAATCTAGGAAATATGAGAGAGCGCTTCAGGAGGTCCAAGATACAGTTAGGAAGCCTAATTTAAGGCTAATTGGTATTGAGGAGGGCGTGGAGAAAGAGGTCAATGTTATTGGAAATATACTTCAGGGAATCATCTCAGAGAATTTCCCAAATATCCAGAAGGGCAGGCCCATCCAGATACGAGAAGCTTTTAGAACCCCAAACAGACCTGACCAGAAAAGAACATCCCACCGCCACATTGTGATCCGAACTGGATCAATAGACACGAAAGAAAAAATCCTAAAGGCAGCCAGGGAAAAGGGATCAGTAACCTATAAAGGCAAACCAATCAGAATAACCCCAGATTTCAAAGCAGAGACCATGCAAGCACGAAGTGACTGGAAGCATATATGTCATGCCCTTAAATCAAATAACTACCAACCAAGAATACTGTAGCCAGCTAAGCTCTCATTCATAACTGAGGGAACAAGAAAAAATTCCATTCCAGGGAAAAGCTGCAACAATATGTCGAAACAAAACCAACACTACAGAGAATTCTCAACGATGCTCTATACATACAAAACCAAAATAAATGCAATATAGGGAAAGAAATGGCACCTAAACAGCATACCATCTAAGGACCACAAGAACTTTCAAGACACAGGCCCTACTAAAAGCTTTTAAAAATGGTAGGAAGTAATAAATATCTCTCAATCCTAACTCTCAATATCAATGGACTTAACTCTCCAATTAAACGGCATAGGCTGTCTAGTTGGATCAAAAAGCAAGAGCCATCGTTCTGCTGTCTTCAAGAGACACATCTTACCCAAAAACCATCATCTTTTGAATGTGAGAGGTTGGAATAAACTCTATCAAGCTAACTGCAACCATAAACAGGCTGGAGTTGCCATCCTCATATCAGATACAATAGACTTCAAACTAAAATTAGTAAGAAAAGACAAAGAAGGTTACTACATACTACTACAGGTGTCTTTCCTCCCA
The DNA here is from genome assembly GCF_031878675.1 of Megascapheus bottae. NCBI lineage: Eukaryota > Metazoa > Chordata > Mammalia > Rodentia > Geomyidae > Megascapheus > Megascapheus bottae. The sequence continues at coordinate 539,448 of NW_028327595.1, forward strand.
GAAGACATAACGATCCTAAATATTTACACACCCAATCCCAGAGCTCCAAACTTCATCAAGCAAACTTTCCTTACACTGAAACAATACATAGATCGAAATACAGTGATTGTTGGTGAGTTTAACACACCACTCTCACCTATGCACAGATCAACAAGGCAAAAACTCAACAGAGAAACCTTAAAACTGAACAACTATATAGACCAACAAGATCTAGTAGACATCTGCAGAATATTCCACCCAGTAACACCACAATATACGTTTTTCTCAGCAGCACATGGAACATTTTCCAAAATAGACCACATCTTAGGCCAGAAAACAAACCTGGACAGATTCAGAAACACTGAAATTATTCCATGCACACTCTCAGACCATAAAGGCATCAAATTGGAGCTGAACACACATCTCCACCAACGAAAATCCTGTAACTCATGGAGACTGAACAACACATTGTTGAATCAAAAACAATGGGTAATCGAAGAGATCAGAACAGATATCCAACTGTTTATGAAATTTAACAATAAGGAGCACACAAATATCAACTCCTTAGGGACACAACAAAGGCAGTACTCAGAGGAAAATTTATAGCGCTGAGTGCCTACAGCAGCAAGTTGGAAAAATGGCAACCAACTAGTTAATGTCTCACCTTAACCTCCTGGAAAAAGAGCAACAAACCAACCCGAAACCCATTAGGAGAAAGCAAATTATTAAAATCATAGCAGAATTAAATGATTTGGAATAAAAAAAACTATAGAAAGAATCAACAAAACAAGGAGTTGTTTCTTTGAAAGAACTAACAAAATTGACAAGCCCTTAGCAAATCTTACCGAAAAAAGAAGAGAGCATATCGAAATAAACAAAATCGCAGATGAAAATGGTAATATCACGACAGAAATTACCAAGATCCAGAAAATCATGAGGGAATACTTCTCAAACCTTACGCCAACAAATTTCAGAATCTATAAGAAATGGATGAATTCCTAGACAATATTAACATACCCACACGGAACCAAGAAGATCTAACCCAAATCAACAGGCCTATTTCAAGCTCTGAAATAGAAATGGAAATTAGACAACTTCCACTTAAAAAGAGCCCAGGGCCAGATGGATTCACAGCTGAATTCTATAAGGTCTTCAAAGCAGAGATCACACCAATACTCCTCAAACTCTTCAACGAAATTGAAAATGAAGGTTCTTTACCAAACTCATTCTGTGAAGCCAGTATATCCCTCATCCCCAAACCAGACAGAGATTCATCAAAGAAAGAGATCTATAGACCCATTTCTTTGATGAACATCGATTCAAAACTTCTCAACAAAATACTGGCCAACCGTCTACAACAACTCATCAAAAAAATTATACACTATGATCAAACTGGATTCATCACAGGGAGGCAAAGCTGGTTCAACATACAAAAATCAATTAATATAATGCAGCAAATCAACAGGAGCAAGGACAAAAATCACATGATTCTCTCAATAGATGCGGAAAAGGCATTTGACAAGATCCAAAACCCCTTTATGTTAAAAGATGTGGAGAAACTAGGAATCCATGGAACATTTCTCAATGTAATAAAGGCTGTGTATGAGAAACCCAAGGCTAGTAGTATACTTAATGGTGAAAATCTAAAGCCATTCCCTCTAAAATCAGGAACGAGACAAGGATGCCCACTCACTACACTCCTTTTTAACATAGGACAAGAATTCCTAGGCAGTGCAATAAGGCAAGAAGCAAGCATAAAGGGGATCCAAGTAGGGAAAGAGGAAATAAAACTATCCCTCTTTGCAGATGACATGATTCTGTATTTAAAGAATTCTATAGACTCTACTCCCAAGCTCCTTGAGCTGATTCAAAGCTTTGGAAGGGTAGCAAGCCATAAAAATAAACCCTCACAAATAAACGGCCTTCTTTACGCCAACACTGAGAGGAACGAGGCAATAATCAGGAAAGAAACTCGTTTCACAATAGCCTCAAAGAAAATAAAGTACCGAGGAATTAGCTTAACTAATAATGTAAAGGACCGGTTAGATGAAAATTTTTAAAAACCTAAAAAAGGAAATTAAAGCAGAACTAAGGAAATGGAAAAACCTCCCATGCTCCTGGATTGGATGAATCAACATTGTGAAAATGACAATCTTGCCAATGGCTATCTACAAATTCAATGTAATACCAATCAACATCCCAATGTCATTCTTTAAAGAAATAGAAGAGGCAATTCAAAATTTCATATGGAATAATAAAAGACACCGTATAGCATACACACTTCTTAGCAGAAAGAACAGCGCTGGAGGAATTTCAATTCCAAACTTAAGACTCTATTACAGAGCTATAATTCTCAAAACAGCTTGGTACTGGCACAGGAACAGGCCTGAAGTCCAATGGAGTAGAACTGCGGACCCAGATATTAAACCACAGACCTATGGCCACCTAATCTTTGACCAGGGAGCCAAAAAAATAAAATGGAAGAAAGATAGCCTCTTCAACAAGTTGTGCTGGCAGAACTAGTTAAACACAAGCAGAAAACTAAAGTTGGATCCTTCTTTGTCACCTTGCACTAGAATTAACTCCAAATGGATCAAAGACCTGGAGGTAAAAGCTGACACACTGAAAAGTTTACAGGAAGGAATAGGAGATACACTAGGCCTCCTTGGCACAGGTCGAAACTTTCTTAATAAGGACCAAGAATCACAACAAATCAGAGAAAGGCTGGATAAGTGGGACTGCATTAAACTGCAGAGCTTTTGTATGGCAACGGATATAGCTATTAAACTAATCAGGAAGCATACAGAGAGGGAGAAGATCTTCACCAACCAAACAACGGACAAAGGCCTCATATCTAAAATATATCAACAACTCAAAAAATTGAATCACTCCAAAACTAACCTCCATAGTAACACCCATCCCATTACAAAATGGGCCAAAGACTTAAAGAGAGTCTTCTCTGAAGAAGAAACAAAAATGGCCTGTAGACACATGAAGAAATGCTCCACATCTCTGATCATAAAAGAAATGCAAATCAAAACAACTCTAAGATTCCACCTCACTCCAGTGAGAATGGCCAGGGTCAGGGAAACGAATGACAACAGATGCTGGAGGGGATGTGGCCAGGAGGGATCACTACTACACTGTTGGTGGGAGTGCAAACCCGTTCAACCACTATGGAAAGCAGTGTGGCAGTGCCTCAAAAGGCTAAACATAGAACTCCCCTATGACCCAGCAATTCCACTACTTGGCATTTACCCAACTATCCAGAAACAAGGGCATACTAAACCCACTAGCACAACAATATTCATTGCAGCACTATTCACCATAGCAAAGATATGGAACCAACCTAGATCTCCCTCAGTTGATTAGTGGATCAACAAGTTGTGGTATTTGTACACAATGGAATTCTATGCTGCTGTCAGAAAGAATGACATCGCCCCATTTGTTAGGAAATGGAAAGACTTAGAACAAATCATATTAAGTGAAGTATGCCAGACTCAAAGGAACTTAGGCTCAGTGGTTTCCCTCATTCGTCATAATCAGTAGAAACCTTGGCCTCTACTAGCAGAGATTTCCAATAGAGCAAAAGGCCATATATAAGGCCATAAAATGTGAAGCTGATTGAAAGGATCTCCAGGATATTGAAACAAAAGCCATATAATGAATGATTGTTGTCCTTAATGTAGTATGTTGTCTCTCATCTCGTTTGCTTCCCTTGGTTATCCCATATTGGTATAGTATCTCACTTTGTTATCTGATATATTGAATTTATTTGTATTTGGATATTTGAAATTTGATAGGGAAGGGGGGAAAACCAAGACAGGTGGGGGGTGTATGGTTGGAGGGAAATGGGTACCAAGACATGTGAAAGGGTATCAATGTATGTGAATTAATGCACCTTCTATCTGGCAAATATCATCTAACCCTTTTACTAATTACAATAAAAAAATGAAAAAAAGAAAGTTGTAGTGTGTGTGGAGGATGATGGGGTCAAATACATTTCTTCTTAGAAATATACCTCATCTGGTTGTCCTGGATTTTCGTGGCCTTCTTCGTAGAGAAAGGCCTGTTATACTGGATTTGTGGCTTGGCAATGATCTAGCATGTACATCTTCGAGTAAGACATCCACAACTTCCATGCCTGAGACTAGAGTTTCCTGATCTTTGGAAACAGCACAGCAACATCTTTCTTCCTCCTGAGCCACAGGCCAAGTGAGCTGGCTTGAGTTGGTTGTTAGTTACAGTGGCTTGGTTACCAGGGTTCCATATTCTGTTCCATTGTGAGGGAGGCAGTGTCACCTTTCAGGGCCCAATGACCAAAGATCCTTGCTCACAGAAGACCTCACCAAAGACATACTGGAGGCTGAATCTCTCCTCCAATCTCACAATATACTTGTGGATGTCGTAAACAGCACACCTTACGTGTCCAATCCCAATGTCTTCCACTAGGCCCAACTACGAGTCTGGTCTCAGGCTCAAGGAACCTTTCTTAGGTAAGATCCAGACTTAAGGGTCAATATTGCCCTCATCCTTTACAAAACATTTGCTTCACAGTGCCTTCTCTGCCTGTATTTTGCCCCGCTGTAGGGAGCCAGGACAAACGCCATTAGATGGCGCCCGTTTCCTGACTCCTTAGAGGTAAACGACTTCACATAAGGCAATGCGGTGCTCGACTACGTGTCCTAAGTTATGCGCATGCGTGAATCACATGATGATCCCTGGCCAATCCCGCGGCACCTCGTTGTGGCTGTAGGGTGGCAGCCAATGGTGGAGTGATCCGTGTTCCTGTTCCCTATATAAGCTGCTGCTTTTGATGCCTCGGCCTTTTTCGCTTCCTGCCCCCCCTTCAATCAAAAGGCTCTCCAATAAAGTATGATTTGAGAAGAATCCTCGCATGGTGGTCGTTCTTCCTCGCTGGTCGAGGAGCTCGCCGCAACTGGTGCCTAAAACTCGGGACCTTGGGAAGACAGGACGACAAGCGAAAAGGCCGAGGAGGATTCAGAACTCGACATATGGAGAGGAGACGTCGGTAAGTATCAGCCTGATCAGCTGAGATCCCCAGATATGCTGTTTCTTTGGGTACAATTCTGGATGCTTGTTGTTGTCCTTCCTTGCTTGCTGCTGGTGTGTCTTTTTTGCATTTGTCTGCGTTGCGGCAACTCACAGATTGTTAAGAGAGCCAGTAGGACATTGACGAAACACCAGGATAGTCTCTCTGAGGCAGAATCAAATGGGGAGGAAAAAGGTAGGCCAAAAAGAAACGGGAAAGAAAATGAAAAAGGGAGACTTTATGTCAAAGAACAGAGAGTGGACTCACCCTTTCAAGATACCGGGCAGGAGGGAGATAAGGAGGACCAAGGCATAAGAACAATGGAGACGCCCCCAGGGCAGTCTTACCCGGATCCAGGCAGGTTTCAACATTTACAAATAAGGGAGTCTAGAGATGAGGAGCTAAACGATTCAAATGAGGAGTTAAGCAACTCAGATGAGGAAGTGACTAACAATTCAGATGAGGAACAGGACCCGAAAGAGGGAAAAGGCTTGGAGGATGCGGCTGCTAGGTATGAGGAGGGAAGGTATGGAGTTCAGCGACCTCTTCTGGCCAGAGTGTCTAAAGGAAATGAGCAAGAGAGAGCCATGCCCTCTGCGCCCCCGCCCTATCCTGTGGCGGCGGGAAAAAGTCATTTCATAAAGAAAGCACGTGGTCCCGCCTGGCGGCTGCGTTCCCAGTTTTTGACAACCCAGTTACCCAGGAGAGGATCTTTGAACCAGTCTCCTATAAACAGTTAAAGGATTTGATGGAGGCAGTACGTAATTATGGAGTTGCGGCCAGTTATACCACTGCCTTGCTTAGAAGACTAACTGCTAATGCTATGACACCTAATGATTGGTATGAGGTCGCGCGGACATGCCTCAATTATGGACAGTTCCTTGACTTCAGGTCTATAGTTATGGACAGAGCTCAGGCTCAATATAGAGTAAATGTACAAGAAGGGCGGCCCGAGTGGACCGTGGACATGCTCCTAGGGCAAGGACAATGGGCTGCCGATCAGACAAATTTCCCCTGGGATGTTTATAAACAAATAAATGATACAAGTCCTGGAGGGCAATCCCAAACAAAGGCCAGGTCACTGGCAGCCTCACCAAAGTTACTCAAGCTGTCACGGAGCCATTCTCCGATTTTGTGGCCCGTGTGTTCGAAACGGCGGAGCGCGTTTTTGAAAATCTTGAAGCCTTTATGCCAGTTGTCGTTATAATCCAGGTCAATTACTTATGTTGTGTATTTTAAAGACAAAGAATTATCCTACAGGGGTCTTATGGCAGGACGGCCCTCTGTGGTGGCTTCATGGTAATTCTCTTGGAGCAAGAATTGTTCAATATTTTCCTGAGCTTGTTGCAACTCAGGCCCTATTGGGCCTAAAGTATTGTTTGATGCATTTTGCTAAAATACCCGATAAATTAATTATTCCCTATACCAGGAATCAGGTGGAAACTTTGGCTGCCACTGTGGATATATGGGCGATTTTATTATGTGCCTTTCCCAATATTATTGATAACCATTATCCCAAGCATCCCCTGCTTGCCTTTGTAGAGAGAAATTTGGTTTATTTTCCTATTATTACCTCTAAGAAGCCTTTGGCTACAGCCTTGACTATTTATACTGATGGGTCAAAAACTGGCCAGGGTGCCTTTGTGGTGGAAGGTCAAAATCCAGTCGTGTTATATTTTCGACCGGATGTTCCCCAGGTCACGGAGTGCCTGGTGGTTCTAGAGGTGTTTAAAAGATTTGAAGAGCCCTTTAATCTTTTCTCTGATTCACAATATGTTGTTAATGCTGTTAATTCTCTTGAAGTCGCCGCCTCAATTAGGCAGGCCAGCATGGTTTCTAACATATTATTACAGATTCAATCCCTTATTTTGGCAAGAAAGAATCCCTTTTATATAGGGCACATGAGAGCTCATACCTTGTTGCCAGGTCCCATGGCTAAGGCTAATGCCCAGGTAGATCAGGCAACTAGGGCCATGGTTTTGACAGCTATTGATTCTGTAGAATCAGCAAAAACTTTTCATCAGTTATATCATGTACCTGCTAATACTCTTAGAATAAAATTTAAGATAACCAGACATGAGGCACGAAATATTGTTAAAGCCTGTCAGTCTTGTGTGATTTTTCTCCCCTCTCCTAATGTGGGGATAAACCCTAGAGGCCTAAAACCAAATGCCCTATGGCAAATGGATGTTACTCATTTAGCGGAATTTGGAAAATTAAAATATTTACATGTCTCAGTGGATACCTATTCTGGTATAGTACATGCCACACCCTTGGCAGGAGAAAAGGTTTCCCATGTAAAAGTACATTGTTTAGAAGCCTGGGCGGCCTGGGGAAAACCCCTTCACTTAAAAACTGATAATGGCCCTGCCTATACTTCTCATGGTTTCCGCGCCTTTTGTGTGCAAATGCAAGTAGCCCATACAACAGGGTTACCATACAATCCGCAAGGACAAGGAATTGTGGAAAGAACCAACAAAAAATTAAAAGAAATACTTCAAAAACAGAAAGGGGGAATTGCGGAAGGAGCATCTCCCAGGGAAAGACTTTCCCTTGCACTTTTTACTTTAAATTTTTTAATTTTAAATAGTGATGATAAGTCAGCAGCAGATAGACATGCTGCCCAGAACCCAAAAATTATAACTGAGATGGTTAAATGGAAGGATGTTATTACAAATAATTGGTGCGGACCGGATCCCGTAGTAAGGAGATCCAGGGGAGCTGTTTGTGTTTTTCCACAGGAGCAGGAAACACCGCTTTGGGTCCCATTGCGATTGACGCGAAAGGTGGAAGGAGAACCCGAGAAAGGCACTGACGATGAAGATTATTCTCATGTTGGTGGCAATACTAGCAGATCCAGTGATGGCCCAGGAGAGGATTTTGTGGGCTCGGATGAAGACCTTTCCAATACCGATGCCTGTGAAGCATGACGCTCGTGTTTTCCCGTATCTTTTCACGACCAATTCATCATTGCAGTTACCTTTTCTTCCCATGGACATACAGTTGGACAATTATGTCTTTATACCGTTAATTTATCAAGGCAATTAGGTCAAATGTTAACTGGACAATGGTCACATGATTTTGAAAACCTTACAAGCCAATTGAGATATGAAATTATGATTGTTAATTCAACCAGGGTAAATGTGGCCCCTTTTCGGGAAAATTACTGATTGGATATTACAGGCATCCTCCTGGGCAAAAGAATGGGCTGGAAGTTTAGCCTTATTGGAATTAATGATGTGTGGGTTGGGGATTTTGTGTTGGATGATAAAACAGGCTTTTGCAGCATTAGAAATGCATGACTCCCCCCAGGTTTGGTTAAGTATGCTTGGAAAGAAAAGGACATGTGGTCTGCCTATGGTTGGTCTGTCGCCTTGGAAGTTGGATCCTCACCCCAAATATGGCTTTCAGCCTTAAAGGGCAATTGAGCCTATTTTTCTGAATAGCCTTTTCACCCCGGGGGACAAGATCCCATTGCACAGGGACAGGTATGCAGCTTAAGATCTGGAGCAAACAGGATGCGAGGCGTATGCACTGCACTTGGGAAAAGGGAGATGCCTTTTCTCGAGAAGAACACGTATGTTTGCATGTGGGTAGATGCCAAAATTCCCACCTCTGAAAAAAGGGCATCGGACTGGCGGGTCACCCTCTGGGAAAGAGCCTGGAGAGGAGGCCTTGCATTGTCCTTATTCTCTTCAGAGAACAGACCCCTACTCTTGCCTGATGCTCAAAACAGGAAGGGGGAGCTGTAGGGAGCCGGGACAAACGCCATTAGATGGCGCCCGTTTCCTGACTCCTTAGAGGTAAACGACTTCACATAAGGCAATGCGGTGCTCGACTACGTGTCCTAAGTTATGCGCATGCGTGAATCACATGATGATCCCTGGCCAATCCCGCGGCACCTCGTTGTGGCTGTAGGGCGGCAGCCAATGGTGGAGCGATTCGTGTTCCTGTTCCCTATATAAGCTGCTGCTTTTGATGCCTCCGCCTTTTTCGCTTCCTGCCCCCCCTTCAATCAAAAGGCTCTCCAATAAAGTATGATTTGAGAAGAATCCTCGCGTGGTGGTCGTTCTTCCTCGCTGGTCGAGGAGCTCGCCGCACCCCTTGTCGAATTTTTTTTGTTTTTGCTAGTCTTGGGACTTGACCTCAGAGTGTGAACATGGTTCTTGGGCTTTCTTTAGGCTTTCGCTGTCCCACCGAGTCACAGCAGCACTTGCAGCGTTTTCTATGTATGTGGTAATGAGGAATCAAACCTGAGGCTTTTTGCGTGGTAGCCAAGGACTCTACCACTAGGTCAAACACACAGGGCATCTTGCACATATTTTTGACGTCAATCTACTAGGATATTATTAGGTTTCTGTATCCTAATCACTTTTTTATTGATGATTTGCTTTGCTGTCATGTGTAAAATATGCAAGAGGGAAAAACACAGAAGAATTAGTGAAATTTAAAAAAAAGCATTACACACATAGATAAGTGTTCATTCTTTGTAGGAGAAAGGATATTTTGATATGATGATGATGACTTTATAATTACTATGTCAGCGTTGAGAGTTTGGCATAGTGGTAGAGTGCTTGCCTAGCATCCATGAAGATCTGGGATTGATTGCTCAGTATCACATAGATAGAAAATCTAGATGTGGCACTGTGGCTCAAGTGGCAGAGGGCTAGACTTGAGAAAACCCGAGGACAGTGCTCAGGCCCTGAATTCAAGCCCCAAAACTGGAAGACAATAAAAGAAAATCAAAATGCTTTCTACGAGCTAATTCACTCACAGCATTTGCTTCTGAAATCTTCGCTTCTGCATCTTGTGAAATAGCCCCATCCCTCAACGTAGACAAGAAAAACAGATCCATCCCATGGTCCACTGTGAGGCCACTGGTGAGGCTAAGAGCTAGACGTGCAGCAACATATCAGTTTTATTCTAATACTTTCCAGACTTTGTACTCAAATATGCTACCTACTTACCAACTTATTTCATTTATCCTTATTCTATACCTTTTCTTCTTTACTACAATATTCTTACACTCCTACGTTAATCATCTTGTACCTCCCCTGACCTCTCTCATTCTTTTTTTCTATCTCTGGACCTCTGCTGGTCTTTCAACCCTTATACTGCACGGATCTACACTTGATGGCTGTTGAGCAATATTGTATATGTAGGTGGTTAATTATTCTCTAGGCTCAGAGGGACTTAAAGACAATAGAGATTGGATTGAGAGGCTTATTGCTTTGGGTATAAATCGCTTATCAGTGGTTGTATTAGACTGGTCTGTAAGTGCACAAAAACAAAGAGTGATAATACCAATCAAAACTTGCGAACATCTAGTGTCTGCAAGCTACAGAGGTCTAGGTTGGTTATATCTGAAAAACTATAATCGTAGTTAGTAGTAATCTTGCTCCCATTTTCAAATGGGCAGAACAAGAAACTCAAGAAAAATGTCAAATCAAGAAACAACATCCCCCACACAATGTAAACAGACATTGGAACAGTCACTGGCAAACCTAGAGGAGAGTATTCCAAGTGCTACACAAATGCAATTGATAAACATCCTTAATGGAAAATGTGAAAATATAAAGAAAGAGATAATAGAGGAAGCCATAGCTGAAGAAGAGGAAAGCATAAACAAAGTAATAAGTGAAAAAGAAGAAGCCATAAAGGAGGCCATAATAAAGGTTTATCCAAGAAAGATGGATGAATTCATAGAATCCACAAATAAAAACGTGACCAAACTCCAGCAAATGTACAAAGAAAATAAAGCTACTGAGCTAACCACTCAAAAGGAAATCAAGGAGATAAAGAAATCCATACATGATCTAAAACAAGAGATGCAAGGCATCAAAAATGAGCAATTAGAAGCAAGGGAGATGAAAAATAAAGTAGATAGTTTTGATAGCAGGTTAGACAATGCAGAGGACAGAATTTCCGTGGCTGAAGATAATTTAGTTATTATAGAGAATGAACAGAAAATGAGTCAATCCAAATCTAGGAAATATGAGAGAGCGCTTCAGGATCCAAGATACAATTATGAAGCCTAATTTAAGGCTAGTTGGTATTGAGGAGGGCGTGGAGAAAGAGGTCAATGGTATTGGAAATATACTTCAGGAAATCATCTCAGAGAATTTCCCAAATATCCAGAAGGGCAGGTCCATCCAGATACGAGAAGCATTTAGAACCCCAAACAGGCCTGACCAGAAAAGAACATCCCACTGCCACATTGTGATCCGAACTGGATCAATAGAAACGAAAGAAAAGATCCTAAAGGCAGCCAGGGAAAAGGGATCAGTAACCTATAAAGGCAAACCAATCAGAATAACCCCAGATTTCAAAGCAGAGACCATGCAAGCACGAAGTGACTGGAAGCATATATGTCATGCCCTTAAATCAAATAACTACCAACCAAGAATACTGTAGCCAGCTAAGCTCTCATTCATAACTGAGGGAACAAGAAAAAATTCCATTCCAGGGAAAAGCTGCAACAATATGTCGAAACAAAACCAACACTACAGAGAATTCTCAAAGATGCTCTATACATAGAAAACCAAAATAAATGCAATATAGGGAAAGAAATGGCACCTAAACAGCATACCATCTATGGACCACAAGAACTGTCAAGACACAGGCCCTACTAAAAGCTTTTTAAAATGGTAGGAACTAATAAATATCTCTCAATCCTAACTCTCAATATCAATGGACTTAACTCTCCAATTAAACGGCATAGGCTGTCTAGTTGGATCAAAAAGCAAGAGCCATCGTTCTGCTGTCTTCAAGAGACACATCTTACCCAAAAACAATCATCTTTTGAAAGTGAGAGGTTGGAATAAACTCTATCAAGCTAACTGCCCCCATAAACAGGCTGGAGTTGCCATCCTCATATCAGATACAATAGACTTCAAACTAAAATTAGTAAGAAAAGACAAAGAAGGTTACTATATACTACTAAAGGGATCTCTCCTCCAGGAAGACATAACGATCCTAAATATTTACACACCCTTTTGAAGATTCTCAAAAGATTGAAGATTCTGCCAGTGTAAGTTAGATTCCGGCATTGATATTAAATAATGCAATGAGTAGGGATTTATATTTGAAATATCACTGTTGACAAAATCTAACACACATTTGCTTAGTATTCGCTTTTGATTTCCCAAGAAGTTCAGTACAAGCTAACATGTGTGGCATATATCGACTGGGAGAAATAATTCAGAATATGTGACTCATTTGAACAAGAGTCTGTGAAAAGATACAAAAGCAGGATACCCTTATTGTGATAATTTGTATCTTTTGCATATTTTGTGTTTGTTATTAATTCCATTTCTGGTGTACATTTCTAGGTAAAAACTTTTAAAATGTTTCCAAACAATTTGTTATTTCAACAGCAAAAAAAGACATTTATATGCCTGATAAAATTCATAGAATCCAAATTTTTCCATATTATTTTTTGTTTTTTCTTTTTTTTTGGTGGGTCATAGATCTTGAACTCAGCTTGGGCACTATCCCTGAGCTCTTCAGCTCTAGGCTACCACCTTACCCTGGAGCCAAGCCCCACTTCCCATTTTCTAAAGGTAAATTGGAGATAAGAGTCTCAGGTCTTTTTGTGCCAGGATGGCTTTAAAACTTGATCCTCAGATCTCAGCCTCCTGAGTAGCTAGGATTATAGAAGTGAGCCACCACCCCATCATGCTCAGCTTTCTGGTTTTTTTTAAACAAGCCCTTTGGCTGGAACTCGGTCTGAGCACTGTCCTTCAGCTTTCCTCAAGCCTAGTGATATTCTACTTGAGCCACAGCACTACTTCTGGTTTTTTCTGTGTAAGTGGTACTGCAGAATTGAAACTTCGTCTTCATACAAGCACTCTACAACTATGCCAAACTCCCAGCCCCTCCACATTAGTTTTTATGATAGATCTTTCCATGCATCTAGGATGGCTAGAAATCCTTCTTGAGTTTCCCAAGATCAGGGAGTATAGGTGTGTCCCATCCTGTGTGGCTACATAACCATTGTTTAGGGTACAGTTCTCTCTTCATTCTATCCATCTAGAGCAATTTTCATCTTCCATGTATAATCATTAAACATTCAGCTCCTGTTCCTCTCTACTCCATTCTCTGGACCATCGTGCTTTTTGGCTCTAAGGGTTTGTTGATCCTTGGAAGCTCTGGAAGGGAAAACATACCCTAGAACTTCCTTTATGACTGCTGTATTTTTAGTTTACTGTAATCAAGATTCATCTGTAAAATATAGTAAAATGTTCTTCCTTTTCAATACATTGTTTTGCATATTTCTATCTTTTGATTATTATTAATAGTTGTGAATGGAATCTCCACATATTTGTTCTAGTCTCTGCTTTCTCTTCCGTTAGGTACAAATCTAGAAATAGAAGTGTTGGACCATATTTCTATGTACTTCTATATTTAGCAATTTTTTAGCACTCTCCACGCAATTTTTGATTGTTTTATATTCCTTACACAACTATTCCAAAGTTCTACTTCTTCTCACTACCTTCCCAGTAATAGACTTTGAAAGTTGTTTTTTTGTATGCGTGTGTGTGTGTGTGTGTGTGTGTGTGTTTGCGTGTGTGTATGTGGATCTTTTTGTTTAAAACTATATTTATATTAACATATTTAAAGTAATGATTTCATTGTAATTTTAATTTTTCTCATGACTGTTAATATTGAACTTTTTTCTACATTTTGAACTACTATTTCTATATATTCTTTTTACAAAATCATCTCCAATCTCCTATTTTTTTCCCTTTATTTACGGGGTAGTGGGGAAAGTCATGGGGCTTGGACCTTGGGCCGTGAGCTCTTTAGTTTAAGGCTATTGTCCTACCCTGAGTATTGCCCCTCAGTTCTTCTGCTCACAGCTCCCTACCCCTCTTCCCATTATATACAGAACAAAGGTCATTCTCAGTCTTTTTGAAAAAGTAAAACATACAGTCAATTTGTAGTATAAAACAGCAAGAAATAAATTTCTTGCCAGGTGCAGTGACTTCTACCTGTAATCCTAGCTACTCAGATATCAGGCTGATATCTAAAGATTTGGTTCAGCCAGCCTGCGCATTAGAAAGTCTATGAGACTCTCATCTACAGTTAACCACTAGAATATGGGAAATGGCACTGTGGCTTCATAGGTAGGGTGATAGCCTTGAGTTGAAGAGCTCAGGAACAGTGCCCAGGCCCAGAGTTCAAGCCTTACAAATCCCCCAGCCAAAAAAAAGAAAAAAAAGTTTCTTCCCGAAGTGATTATTATGCCAGACATAGAACATTTACATTCTGGGTGTACTTCATAGTATTATTACTTGATACCCTAAGATTTTGCAATATTCTCACAGTACCAGCATATGTCATCATATAATGTAGTTCCTTTTCAATGGAATAATTCCATTTACAACCTAAATCTACTCCCTCGACTTATTTTTGTCGATACCACAATTGCTCTCCCATGATATGCCACAAGCCATAAAATATTTTATGGTGGGTAATTGGAAAGGAGTCTCATGGAATTTTGTGCCAAGCTGGCTTTGAACCATGGTCCTCAGATCTCAGTCTCCTGAGTAGCTAGGATGACAGGCGTGAGCCACCAACACCTGGCTTGCCTTTTTATTTTTTTGTGGGTCTTGGGACTTGAACTCTGGGCCTAGGCACCATCCCTAAGCTTTTCAGATCAATATTTCATGTAAGTCTAAACATTTAAGTAAAGGAATACAATTCCAACAAAAAAAGAATAAAATTCCAGACATTGTGTGTTTATAACTCAGTGCTAATTACTTGATGAAAATGTGCCATTCCAGAAGCTGGTGTCATTTGATGATGTAGCTGTGATTTTCAGCTGGGAGGAGTGGCAGCATCTGGACAATGCTCAGAGGACCCTGTACAGAGATGTAATGCTGGAGACCTACAGCAACCTGGTGTCCTTAGGTGAGCAAAAGTCAAATTCACTTGCAAGGCCAAGTGCCTTGTTATTTTGCAGATACGTGAATGTTTATCAAACTTTCAATACTATTTAAATGAAAGATTCTAGGCCCTGAGAATTATCATTACTTTCTAAAGAAAACCTAAGGTAATTTTGTACTCATTCTTCAGGATACCTTCAGGACACTTTGACAACAGTTCTAAATTATGTTTCCTCTAATGGAGACGACATTCCAACCTTACACAGTAATTGTAAGTGGATAAACCAATCAGAATAGAATATATATCATTATTGGAAATAGGATCTACAAATCACTAAACAGTGAGTTTATAATGGAAACCTGGCACTAGGTGCAATGTTTCATGCCTGTAATCTTAAAATATTCAGGAGGAAGAAATCTAAGAATTCTAATTTGAAGCCAGCAATGGCATAAAAATTGCCATGAAACTCTATAACTCCAAGTAACCCCTCAAAAATGTTAGTGGAGTGTCAAGAGTTTGACTTTGTGGTTGAGTGCTTGCCTAGCATGCATGAAGACCTATGCATGTAAGTGGAGCTGGGACTCAAACTGGTATTTTTCTAGCCTTGAGCAAGACAGCTAAGTTTATGCCATACAAAATGAATCCAGAGCTGGGGAAAAGTCAACCATGGAGCCAGTGAGAAATGAGAAAAACGATTTAATACATAACTTGTGAGTAGGATGTCTGCGAACTTAAACAATGATGACACAGCATAAGCAATAATTTTCTACTGTTTCTAATTTACAGGGCCCTGTGTTCCCAAACCTGTATTAATTGACAAGCTAGAGTATTGTGCAGAACTCTGGATAGGAAATTCCTCTGACAAGAATATCACAGGTGAGTGAATGCATCTTCATATTGATGTTGGAGCCTGAGCCCCATTGGTAAGTTCATGTTGTGATGTACTGAGCAATAATATTCTTAGTTAGCCTAAATCCTGTGTGGAACCTATGGAATTCTTTGTGAATGAATCAAGAATCATTTTCTTTTCCCAAGCCTATGCTTGGTCTCAGGGCCTGAGCATGGTCCTTGGGTTTTCTCAAGGCTAGCTCTCTACTTCTTGAGTCATAGCACCACTTCTGGCTTTTTCTTTGTATGTAGTACCAAGGAACTGAACCAGGTCTTTGTGCATGCTAGCCCAAACCCCCGGCACCAAGAATCATAGGGTGATATGATGAATTCTATGTGGCAGTAGAGTTAAAGTTAGATTTCTCTGTAGAAATCACTGTGAAACAAAATAAAATGAGAAAGCCATGAGCCCGAAGCTCATGCCTGTAATCCTAGCTACTTAGGAGGCTGAGATCTGAGGATCAAGGTTCAAAGACTGACCTATCACAAAAACACCTTAGACTCTTCTCTCCAATGAACCAATCGAAAATGAGAAGTGGGGTTGAGGCTAAAGACATCGGGCAGTAGCCTTGAGCTGAAGAGCTCAGGAAGAACAGCCAGGCCTAGAATTCAAGTCCCATGACTGCAAAACAAGAAAGAAAGAAAGAAAGAAAGAAAGAAAGAAAGAAAGAAAGAAAGAAAGAAAGAAAGAAAGAAAGAAATTTCATTTCTTTAAAACTAAGACTATAAATGATTGAGCAAACAAGGAATAAGTCAGGGCATTATTCTCTGATAAGGATAATATCTTTATGCTGGTAGGAAGAGACTGGTATTCAGAACCAGACCTTTCCACCAGAAATTGAGCCTAGTGGTAGAGTGCTTGCCTAGCATGCACAAAGACACAGGTTTGATTCCTTATTACCACATACATAGAAAAAGCCAGAAGTAATGACTTCATTGGTAGGGTACTAGTCTTGAGAAAACCCAAGGACAGTGGTTAGGTCCTAAGTTCAAACCCAGGAATGGAAGGAAAAAAAAACAACAAAGTTTCAATCAACATAAGAAAATTAACTAGACAATGAGCTGGGGATTTTCTGGTCTTCCATGGTTCTGAGGGACAGGAGTGTTAGAAAAGGAATTTTTATAAGACTTCAAATGGAAAGAAACAAATTTCAAAATTCCCACAAATACCTAAATTGAGACTTTAGTGAGAAGTTGTAACTGAAGGGATATAGGTGTAAGTCCTTACTCTCAAGAATCGTTCTTGCTTGGATCAAAGGCAAACAGACATATAAACCATACTTGTGGCCGCTGAATCTAGAAAAAATTCGTGTTCCTCACTTAATGGTTAATAAGCAAACAGCATTGAAACTGGGTAAGGTAATCCTATCTGCTATTCAGGACCTGAGACTCTTATTTGTAGTTAACTCTAGAAAAGAGTAAGTGGGGCTGTAGCTCAAGGATAGGGGTTATAGTCTTCTGCTGAAGTGTTCAGGGACAGGGCCGAGGCCTATGAACTACAAAAAAAAAGAAAAGAAAAGAAAAGAAAGTTTTAAAAAGATGCAAAACAGCACAGTATTTAGATTATTTCTCAAAAATAAAAGAAAGGCAGCTATTCCTCAATGTATAAACAAAACAGTATTTGAAAAAAAACAGCTGCAGGTATATTATAGGTAGTACTCAGCTTAAAACTGTAGCAATACATAGATGGGTAATTTCAATAAATATTTCCTGTGATATAAAAAGAGAACTAAAACACAGAAAAACATTATTGGTCAATGTAAAATATCATTTTCTTAATAGGTTAGGGAGAAAAGCATATATTTCTCACAAATCAATTTCCACTTTTATATTTTAAAATATCTAACACTTAGGATGGGAAAGTAAAGTCATTACCTTTACAGTAAGGAATATTTGTATCTCATGTATGTTTGTGTCTTTTTTTCTATGACTCATTTTAGATGTCCAGGTAATGGAAAATGTGTTCAAGACCTGCCAGGAAAGTCCACATGAATGTCTTTGTGAAGTAGCAGTTGCAAGTAGTATCGAAGTGGAGGAAAACGTGAGATTAGCAACAACTTTAAATTTGAGCTCTACACATAATCCAGAGCTAATTAGTAATAACGGTAACAACTTAGGGGTGAGGACTGAGGAGTTCATTAAGTGTCAGAACATGCTTCTGTCTCCTAAGCCTGATGAGATGCATGCTGCATATACATCTCGTATGTCTCCTGTTCTTAAAAAATCCATCGGATATTCAGAGCATTTTATTCATGATTGTGACAGTCCAAAAGATCTGCAGTATCATAATTCTGTTCTCCCTGCCCAAGAAATTCTTCAGGGAGGGAGGAAAACTGCTAAATGTACTGTGTGATGAAAAATATTGTACTTAACACCGACCATCACTACACATCTGAAAATGTACACAGGAGAGACTCCTCATACATGTAGTGAATGTGAGAAATCTTTCAGTAATGAAATACGCCTTACAATACCTCAGAGCAAATATCCTGAGATATGTGATGCGTACATCAAGTGTGAAAATTAATTTCTGAGAAGTCAGACCTGACGCTCCAACCTCAATCTCCAAGAGAAGACAAACCTTATGAATATGAGGAACGTAATAAAATTTCTGCCCAGAATTCAGCTCTCAGCACACATCAGAGATCTCACACAGAAGAGAAATCTTTAATGGGATAAATGTGGGAAGACTTTTAGACTGAAATCATGCCTCACTTTGCACCAGAGAAGACACACAGAAGAGAAACCTTATGAATGTAACAAATGTGAAAAGTATTTCACCCAGAAGATATACCTTCGAGTTCATCAAATAACACACACAGGAGAGAAATCTTATAAGTGTAATGAATGTGGAAAGTCTTTCCAAGGGAAGGGAAAACTTCGTGTTCATCAGAGAATACACACAGGAGTGAAACCTTATGAATGTAACCAATGTGTAAAGTCTTTCCGACAGAAATCTTCCCTCAAATTGCATCAAAGAACACACACAGGAGAGAAACCTTATGTGTGCAACAAATGTGGAAAGACCTTCAAGTGGAAGTCATATCTTGATGGGCATAATAGAACACACACAGGAGAGAAAACTTATGCATGTAGTGAATGCGGAAAGTCTTTCAAATGGAAGGTAAAACTCCATGTTCATCAGAGAATATACTCAGGAGAAACACCTTATGAGTGTAACATATGTGGAAAGTCCTTCACACAGAAGCCAAACCTCAACATGCATAAGACAATTCAAACAGGAGAAAAACCTTATGAATGTAACCGATGTGGAATGTCTTTAAAATGGAAGTCTTCCCTCAAAATGCATCAGAGAACACACACAGGAGAGAAACTGTACGAGTGCATCAAATGTGGTAAGACCTTCAGATGGAAGTCACATTACAGGAGGCATAACAGAATTCACACATATTAGAAACCTTAGGAATATAACCAAAGTTGAAAGTCTTTCGTGCAGTATTCACCCTTCAGGAAGCGTATGAGAGTTCACACATATGAGAAGCCTTAACAATGTAATAAATAGGAAAGACTTTTTAGTCTGTGGAAGAAAACTCAGCTTGTGTCACAGAACCAACACAAGATAAAACCCTTAATGAATGTAGCAAATGTTCAGTCTTTTCCCCAGAAGGCACAAGTCAAGATTTATCACTAAACACCCACAGGATAGAATCCTATGAATAAAATGAAAGGGAAATTTTTTTGAAGAACTCATAGTTGAGTTTGCATGATACCACACAGACACAGGATAAAAATCGTATGAATATAAGAATATGAAAAATCCATCATGAACGCATGACTAAGTATAAAATGCACATAGGAGAGAAAAACCTTATGAATATTACAAATGTGGAAAGTGTTTGACCTGGAAGGCATACTTCTGTGTTCATCACAAACCTGATTCCCATAGAAGAAAAGAAAACTAATGAATACAACAAATGTGCAATGACTTTTAATCAGAAGTCAGTCTTCAGTACAATTCAGAACATACACAATAGAGAAATTCTGAGTAATGAAAAACATTTAGCTATATATAGAATCTCTGTATATGGGAGCATTAGGGTAAGTCTTCTAAACAAAGTCAACCGTCAGCAAGCATTAAGAGCACTCACAGAAGAAATAATAGCATGTAGGAAAACCTTTGTCAGAAACCTCTAAAAGCTGACTGTGTGGCTTAGTGGAAGAGTGCTAACCTATCAAGGATGAAGGCCTGGGTTAGATTCCTCAATACTACGTGAAAAGAGCAAGCCAGAAGCAGCACTGTGGTTCAAATGGTAGAGTGCTAACCTTGAGCAAAAGTAGCTCAGGCCCTGAGTTCAAGCCTAAGGATTGGAGAGAGAGAGAGAGAGAGAGAGAGAGAGAGAGAGAGAGAGAGAGAGAGAGAGAGAGAGAGAGAGAGAGAGAGAGAGACAGACAGACAGAAAGAGAGAGACAGAAAGAGAGAGGAAAGAGAGAAAAGAGAGAGAAACAAGAACTTCTAAATTTTACAGAGATAGAGAAGGAGAGAGAGAGAAGGAGACAGAAACTAATTTCTAAACTTTACAGTCTTTCTATTTCCTTACAAATTCGTCTGTTATTCTTTCTGACAGAAGCACAGAATTCCATTGTGTAAAAATACCATATTTGATCTACTCATCAACTGACGGGCATCTGGGTTGGTTCCATACCTTTGCTATAGTAAATAGTGCTGTGATAAATGTTATTGTTCTAGTGAATTAATATGTCCTATCTGGACGATTGGCAAGTAGTGAAATTACTGGATCACAGGGGAGCTCTATGTTTAGTCTTTTTGGGATACTGCCATAGTGCTTTCCATAGTGGTTGAACGAGTTTGCAATCCCACCAGCAGTGTAGTAGTGATCCCTCCTGGCCACATCCCCTCCAGCATACGTTATTAGATTTCTGGATCTTGGCCATTCTAACTGGAGTGAGGAAAAGGGAAAGAGGAACTGAAACTTTCTCTCCTTACAGATGACATGATTCTGTATTTAAAGAACCCTATAGACTCTACTCCAAAGCTGCTTGAGCTGATATAAACCTTTGGTAAGGTAGCAGGGTATAAAATTAACCCTCAATGTCAACTGCCTTCCTATATGTCAACAAATGAGAGGAATGAGGCAAGAATCAGGATAGCAACTCATTTTGCTATCAAAGAAAATAAAATACCTAGGAATTAACTTAGAATGTAAAGCACCTTTTTGATGGAACTATAAACTCTGGAGAAGGACATTAACGCAGAACTGAGGAAATGCAAAAACCTATGCTCCTGGTTTGGAAGAAGTAATATTGTAAAAATGGCAATCTTGATAAGGACTATCTACAAATTCAGTGCAATATTCATCAATATCCCAATGTCATTCTTTAAAGAAACAGAAGAGAAAATCCAAAAGTTCACTTGGAATAATAAAAGACCCCTTATAGTCTGTCTTCTGGCATGATACATAATGTTTAATCTCACCTTCTCCACCAAAATCTCACCTTTCTCATTGAGACATAGGTGGCCCTGTTTACCAGCAGCAAAGGCTCAAACGCGCAGTTTCAGGTGTCACCACTGCCTCTGTTACTGGGTAGATCCAACTCTGTCATCGATTCTGAGGTCTGCTCTGGGAGTCTTGGTCACAAGTTGTTCTGTGGCATCTGCTGCCAGCCTGTGCATATTTGCTTCCTTTTCCTCCAGCAGCCTACAACAGGGAATGAAGTTCAGGCGCTGATGCTCTCCTTCATATGCAGGGCAGGATGAGCCCAACCCTCCCTCATCTTCCTCTTCCAATTTTTGGGAAAAAATGTGCTGGCAGAAGTCCTCAGGTGTGGCGCATGGCTGATCCACACTTTTAATCCATGCTGGTCAGGAGGCTGAGATCTGAGTATGGAAGTTCCAAGTCACCTAGAACAGGAAAGTCTGATAGATTCTTACTACCAAAAATAAAAACAGCTGGGAATGGAATTTGGGCTCAAGTTGTAAAGGGCTAGTCTTGAGTACAAATGCTTAGTGCCCAGGCCCTGAGTTCAGGCTCCAGCACCGATAACAACCTCCCTTTAGTGAGATTTTAGCTTTATCCATGTAGGCACATCTCACTGGAATCTTTGCTGGTAGAGATAGTCTTCATAATTTTGTCTCAAGGTAAAGGTCCTCCTGGGGTAGTACACAAAAGGTGTCATGGAGAGAGGAGCCCCACTTGCTCCAGGTTTGAAGATGGCATAGGTCAAGCCAGCATGGAGTTGGCACATCAGTCTTTTTCCTAGCACCACCTACCAGTGAATGTCCAATGACATTGATTGTTGTGGGATTGTGTGATTGAAGTGCTCCATTAAGGGCAGTGTTAGCACATCCAAACTTGGATACCAGGAATGCTGAAATCTCAAAGCTAAGATTTCTGTTGCCTAAAGGACACCCCATGCAGGACAGAGGCCTACAATTCAGATGGCAGCACAGGGGAGAAGATGATCTCACCGTAGCCCTAGTTACATGGCTGTCCCTTCATGCAGGACAGGATGAGCTGGGGGAAGATGTTCTCTGTGTTTTTCCACAGCCTATCCCGGCCTCTTCTTGTGTCTGATTAGACCAAGAGAGTACCAGGTTCCCTCTCATAGTCCTGGTTCTTTTTCTTTTACAGTCATGAGGCTTGAACTCAGGTCCTGGGTACTGTCCTGAGCTCTTTTGCTCAAGGTTGATGCTCTACCATTTGAACCATAGTGCCATTTCCAGCTTTTCCTTTTCATGTGGATCTCTGATATGTCCAGTGCTGTGCCTGCAGGGAGGCACTCACCCCACAGACAGAGCCACCTCTGCCGTGACTGTGACTGCCCACAACCCTCACACCCACTCCTTGCACACCCCTCGACTCCAGTTTTAGCTCCTCTTGGACTGGGTGTCCAGCCTACCCCTTCCTACACTCACAAAGGGTCTACAATTGTCTTCCCAGGGTCCTTTCTTCTGCCAGCCAGAGTACAGACTGTGCACATCTTGACGATCACAGAGCTCAAAGCCAAAGGCTGAGATGCAGAAGGGGGTGACCCAGTAGCTGCACAGGGCCCATGGATCATCCTGTGCATCCCCCAGCCTGTGACTTCCCCCACCCCCTTGCCAGGGAAGCTCCATGCCCACATCCTGATCCCTGGTCCCCTCCAATTCCATTCTCCCTTGGATTTTGCAGACTGTCTACCATCAGGATCTAAAATTCTATTCATCACTTTATGTCCTTATCACTGATTTGCTACTTGGGCAGGATCTCCCCGTGCCTGGAGAGTGGGCATGTCATGTACTCTCTGTGGAGAAGTTGCCCCAGGAGAAGAAATATACACTTCATGTGAGTGTTGGACAGGGCAGGAGGGCTCCCTAGGATCAGAAGCCACAGGAGGGTTGCAGATGGGGGAATGCTAGGGGCCCCAGGGCACAGTGGGAGTTAGGGCACAGTTGGTTCCTTCTGCAGGGTTGACACAGCTTCACAAACCCAACAGAATGAGGTTCACATTACAGATGTCAGAGACAGTGCAGATTGCCAATGGGCGCAGGTGTCACTGTCACCCCCAGATGCTGGCTGCATGCTGGGATGCACGCAGAGATGTTTTCAAGATCAGATAATGAGGATGTTGCAGGGTGTAACCATTCTTTCAGATGGCTCTCTAGCTCTCTTGAGCTTCATCTCTATCTTTGGCTTTTTCTTGGCAGTTAACTGGAAATGAGAGTTTCATGGACTTTCCTTTCTGGACTGGCTTCAAACAGAAGCTATGCACAGTTTTCAAACCATACCCTACTGAAGAAGGGAAGCTTGATCTGGTGCTTAACTGGGTTGCACTTTGGCTCCGTTTGCTATGCCTCACGGGAGGGGGCTCATCATTTGTAGACTAAGATCTCATGACCTTCAAAGCCAAATGCTACCTGAAAGTTCAGGGTCCCAGCCTATGTGTTGGGCCGGGGTGAATACATTCTCTGTTATGCTGGGTCATCAACCAATGTTTTAAGCTGGAAGTAGGCAGTGCCGCATTTGATAAGAACATCTGCCAGAGATTGTCACCTCATGAAAGCAGATTCTAAATTTGTATTCCATTTCCTGTGGTGGAGAAATCCCCTCCAACTTAGACAGGCTCACATCCACCTGCAGGTCACACTCCTAATGCACCCTTGAGTGTCCTCATGGTATTGGGATCTAAGTTTGTAGGGAATGCTGCATTAGTCCATGAATTAGCTGGACAAGTGATGACAAACGTGTTGGGGATTAATATGAGAACAATTTAAGAAGCCCTGGAGGAGCATCAACCTGACCCTCTGTGGTGCTATAAATCTGATAGGATGTTCCAGACTGAGAAACAATCACATGGCTTTGTGTTTGGCATCCAGACAAGTGAGTGCATGTCTTAGCTGTCAGCCAATACAGAGGAGGACATCAATAAGTGGGTGGAAAGCATCTGTCAGACCCCTGTCTGGGGGCAGGTTGAGAGAACATAGGAAGGTAGATACTATGGCTGTGGTGGGGCCAAAAAAAGGGTAAAAGAGGCAAAGGAACCAGGTACTGGTAGCTCAAGACTGTCATCCTAGCTACTCAGGAGTTTGAGATCTGAGGATCACAATTCAAAGCCAGCCCAGGACAGAAACTCCATGAGACTCTTATCTGCAATAAACTACTGAATGCAAGAAGCTCAAGCTCAGTGACAGCATCCAGGCCTAGCGTTCAAAACCCAGGACTGGCAGAAAAAAGTATCAAAGGACAAGAAGCTGGCCAAAAGTTAGAGGGACTCTATCTTGACAAACTATACAATGGTAAGTTGCACTCAGAAGACTTGCACAAAATCTGGAAATGCCTGAGACCTATCTATGTATGTTTCCTGTTTGTCTAAATACATATGTTTATGCATTTATATATTAGTATAGAGAGACAGATCAATACATATGACTATACATATATACATATCCAGACACTTATGGGTGGGTGGTATACTGTGTGAGAGTTTGTGTTTGTGTTTTGTGGATGGCTATCTCTGTTTAAGAAAGATAGAAAATATGTAAATATCTTTAAAAAAACTTGAAAAAAATATAGAGAGACATAAGCTCTTGAGGGAATCTGAAATGACAAGATTATTCACAGGCACGTTTATCCTTATGGATTCCTCAGCAAGTTTTAATTTTTTTCATTATTTTCTTTCTTTTTTTGAACCAGTGCTAAGGATTTCTCTCAGGGACCAGGTGCTGCCAATTACTAATTTTCTCATGGCTGCTACAAGAGGAACTGAGCCACAGTTCCACTTTTGCCTTATTTATTCGTGCTTAACTGAAGATAAAGATTTCTATCAGTGACTTTCTTTCAGGGACTGGATTCTAACGAGGATCCCCAGACCTCAGCCTTCTCTATAGCTACAATTAACAATATGAGAACCCAGCACTGGGTTCCAATGCACAGGGCAAGAAATTGAGTGAATCTCTCAACTCCAATTAGCTATAATAAGCTACAAGTGAAAGACCAATACCTTTGAGGAAAAGATGCTGAGGGTTATCACACAGGCCCTATGAGTAAGCCCTAAACCCTGTACACATGTGTGCATGCACACATTGGCAGATACACACACACATGCACACACACAATATCTCAGGCAATATTGTATTGTGAATTAATATCCAAAGATTGGACAACAGGATAGCAAGTAATAAAATCTGTTTTTCTTGTCTACATTGAGTGAAAGGGATAAGTCACAAGATGCAGAAGCGAAGAATTCAGAGGCAAATGCTGTGAGTGAATAACTTGTAAAAAGCACATTTCTTTTCTTTTCTTTTCTTTTGTTTTTTCTGCCATTCCTGGGGCTTGAACTCAGGGCCTGAGCACTGCTCTTGGCTTTTCCCAAGTCTAGCCCTCTGCCACTTGAGCCACATTGCCATATGGATTTTTATATCTGTGTGATATTAAGGACTCAAACCTAGATCTTCATGGATGCTAGGCAAGCACTCTACCACTGGGCCAAACTCTAAACCCCGATTAAGTATTTATAAATAGTCATCATCATCATATCAAAATATCCTTTCTCCTACAAAGAATGAACACTTATCTATGTCTGTAAGACTTTTTTTATGTCACCAATGCTTCTGTGATTTTCCCACTTGCATTTTTACAGATGACAGCACAGATATTCATCAGGAAGAAAAATAGATTACGATACAGAAACCTAACAACGTCCTAGTAGATTGAAGTGAATAATATGTGCAAGATGGCCTGGGTCTTTCATCTATTTGTAGAGTGCTTGGCTACCACACAAAAAGAGTCCGGTTTGATTCTGCAGTACCATATACATAGAAAAAGCTGGAAGTGGTGCTGTGGCTTGGTGGGACAGCTATAGCCTAAAGAAAGCCTAAGAACAATGGTCAGGCTCTGAGGTCAAGTCCCAGGAAAAGCAAAAAAATGTGCAAGAGGCAAAATGCAAGCTGAGAAGGCACTGTGAAGCAAAATGTCTTGTGAAGGGTAAGGGGAATAGTGACAGTTAAGTTTGGATCTTACTTAAGAAAGGCTCCTTGAGCCTGAGACCAGGCTAGCACTTACGCCTAGTTAATGACTTGGGATTTGAACAAAAAGGTGTGCTGTTTACTACATCCATATGTGAGGTGGGAAGGGAGATTCAGCCTCCAGTATGTCTTTGGGGAGGTCTTCTGTGAGCAAGGAGCTTTGGTCATTGGACCTTGAAAGGTGACCCTACCTCCCTCACAATGGAACAGAATGTGGAACCCTGGTAACTAAGCCACTGGATGTGACAACCAGCTCAAGCCAGCTCCCTTGGCCTGTGGCTCAGGAACCAGAAAGATGTTGCTGTGCTGTTGCCAAAGGTCAGGAGGCTCGGATCTCAGTTATGAGAGACATGGATGTCTCACTTGAAGAAGTAGATGCTGGATCAGTGCCAAGCCAAAATTCCAGTATATCAGGCATTTCTCTAGGAAGAAAGCTAGGAAACTCCAGGGCAACTCAGATGAGGTATATTGAGAGGAAACCTATTTGAACCCATCATCCTGCCCACAAACTACAACCTTCTTGTGCGCTTTCAAGTGACTATACTGAGATTAGAGTGTGTCATTTCCAATCTACTCTATTCCAATTCCTCAGTGTGAAGTGTGGTCCCATTCCTACGTTTGAAATATCCACTGTTTTGCCAACATAGTGTGATGGTAAGTCAGCTCAGACTCTGAATGAGCCTTGTAACCTATGGATCCTGGAGGAAGGCCTGTTGGAGATGCTGCTGACAAAGCTGATCCCTGCCTACCAGAGAGGTGATCTCTTTTATGTGGGAAACTTCCTGCACAATTTCAAATAGTGGAGGACAATGTAGTAGTTGCTGGAAATTCTCTTGAAAAAGTGAGTGTTCCCCCTCCAAAC
Source organism: Megascapheus bottae (assembly GCF_031878675.1). Taxonomy (NCBI): domain Eukaryota; kingdom Metazoa; phylum Chordata; class Mammalia; order Rodentia; family Geomyidae; genus Megascapheus; species Megascapheus bottae. The sequence goes on from NW_028327595.1 coordinate 566,604, forward strand.
CCAGGTTTGCTCACCCCTCCTGGCCAAGTCTTGGAATACTTTGCTCCTCTCTGAGCCTGTTTGTTTCATTGGGGTGTTCACAGGGGAGCTAAGCATGATACAAGTGCGCAAACTACTTTATTATGACTGGGACACCATGCCATTTCATTTCCCTCACAAGCTACTGGAGTCTCAACAGTGTGCTTACTGAGAAGTTGGATTTCAGGCATGAGTAAGTGGCTCCCAACTGCAGCCCTCACCTAGGTGACATCCTAGGAAATCCCATTTCCCAGTAAGAAATGAGGTGTCAGTACTAATGGCGGAGGCCTGTGAAATACTGGAGTCAGAGGAAAAGCTGGGGGCTGAATCACTTTTGAGCCATCAGGGAGGGATTGTGATAGCTTTGCCTGTTAGAACCTGAAAGCATTTACATTTTGGTGTGTGGTCCAGTGCTGCCACTTGAACCTGAACCCAGGTCTAAATGCCATCCCTTTGGTGTTCAAAAATTAGCACTGTACCATTTGAGTCATAGGTCAAGTTCTGGCTTTTTGCTGCCTAATTGAAGACAAGTGCCTTTAGACTTTTACTGACTAGACTGGCTTTCCACTGTGATCTTCAGAGCTCAGCCTGCTGGGTGGCTAAGATTAGAGGAATGAGCATTTAGTTCTTTATTTAGAGCATTCACCTATTGATTTATTTAGAGCATTTACTTAGTTAATTTAAGGTGCGTTTACTTTGGACAGATGCATAGAGGCCTCTCTCAGAAGCTTCTGGAAGTGGGGTGTAAAAGTCATCCTGTTCTCGAGTGTCTCTTACCCCCCTCCCAGCACATAAGTGCACATCTCTGCAGGACAGCCACAGCATTAGAGTCCTGCAAGAAAGGGGCTTTTGTAGAAGGCTCAGGATGGAGAGAGAAGGCTCTCACTTTCCTTGTACCGAATGTGCCCACAGCATCATGTGTTCCATCTATACGATGTGAATGGACTTCTACCCGAGTGATTTCTACGAGTTCAAGAACTGCCACACCCTGACACAACTCAAGCTGTATATGAGGCTCCACATGCCGGCTTTGGACCTGCTCTTCTAAACACATACTTTTTGACCAGCTGGAGGAATGTGCAACCAGTAAGACCAAGAAAAAGTAGAAGTCCTGGTGTGGGTGCCTCAGAGCCTGTGAGTAGGAAGCCCATGTGGTCTAGATATTGATTGGCCCTTACTTCTACAGAGCTTGGCAAAATGCCCTTTATGGGTGGTGTCAGCCAGGTAATGTCTGTCCTCTGAAAGGACTCGGGAATTAGCACTCATTAGAAAGACCCTACACCTCCTCAGTGTTCAGTCCAAACTCCAGTTCTACAGGTTCCTCCATTAGATCCTCATGGAAGTTGAGTGACACTTCAACTTGCAGAGTCCACTCTGTCCACTCTGTACCTATTTCCATTCTTAGGTTTGGGTCATCGTGGAAGAGCTTATCCTGAACTCCGGATGAAAAACCCACCAATGGAGCTGGTGACTGATGGAGACTGAGAATCATCACTGCACTCCAGAAAGCATGGGCCTTCTGTAGAAATTACCAAACAGGTTTAGAGTCCTGTGGATATACCTTTTGCTCTGAACCCCATGTGTGACACAGTTGAACCTGCAGATACTATGGAGGAAGAAAAAGAGCAGCCAGATTTCCTTCCGTTTCCTTTCACACTCCACCCAGAGTCAGTCCATCTGAGTCAGAGTAACACTCCACTTATTGTGCAAGCTGAAGGGGCACACGCTGGGCTCATGGAAAATGTCCCCATGGGAAGCAGCAAGTGTACTCTCAATACTGCATTCATTGGAGGAAAATGAATCCATCCTCACAGAATATCCAGACCCATCCATCTCACTAAAAGAGACTCAATCTCCATTCGACAAACCAGAATCCATCCCCCTCTTAACTCAGGAAGGACATTCTGTTTCTCATGAGGAAGGAGACCCTTCTGAGGACTCTGAAGTAGAATTACTGTCTGAAGGCAACTTGGAGGCCAGTCTGGATTTAGAGCTTACCTGTCCCCTTCCTAAAAAGACATCTCTTCATCTTGCTCTCATGATCCTTGTCAAGTATTCATTGTATTTACTTTGCTAACTATTAAACTCTCATTGTTAATATTATGGTGTGCAGTTCTTCAGTGCTTATTATACTGTGTTTTATTTTCCACTTATAATGTGAGACCTCAGACACATAGGTCCTGGGTGGGCCAAAAACCAGACAGGTCTGGTCCCATAGAAGACAACCTTACTGGATATACAGGGAACTATGAAATGTATGGAATCACCAGGAATCCAGGCCAGGCCTCCATGGAAAGACAAGTCAGCTACCAAAGCTTAAGGACAGAGCAGATGCCTGGAAATGTGTTTTGTCAATCGGGAGAAGTGCCAGAGTAACTGTAATATTATGTGGGACTCTGTTCTGTGAGTTCAAGTCTGTTTATATATCCATTGTGCTTTGTACAAATATTTAAGAAAATTAAAACTCCACAATAGCATCAAAAATCTACTTTGGCTTTGAATGTGGCCTAGTTGTAGAGTGCTCGCCTAGTATACAAGAAGACCTTGATTCAATTCCTCGACACTGCATACACAGAAAAAGCAGATGGGGCACTGTTGCTCAGGTGTAAGAGTGCCCCCCTTGAACAAATGTGGCCAAGGACAGTTCCTGGTCCCTCAGTTCAAGCCGCAGGACTAGCCAAACAAGAAATCACACCATTTTCCACACATTTGGAAGTAAATCTGTTTTATCTAACCCTACTTCTTTTTTGCCAGTCCAGGGTGTGTGCCACCAAGCCAAACTACTGGCCCCCAACCTTACTATTTTTAATCATTTAATTTTTTTACATAATCATATTTCATGCTGTCTGTATTAATACCATAAACAGTATGCTTAGTGTAATAATGTTAAAGGTGAAACATAAGAAATTAATAACTAAAATTCCTTTTATATTAGTTTTATAGCATTACTACAATTTTATGAGAAAAATTACTTAGAATGTTTATTTTAGAGTTCAAGTAATCCATTTTGATAAATATATCAACCTACATCATTTATTTGAACACATTTTAAACTATTTTTTTCAGGAATGAAAATACATATATATTTGTTGTAAATGAAATTTATGACTTGGGGGGAAGGGAAAGAGAAAACGGGGGAGGGGGTAACAGTGTTTACAAGAAATGTACTCATTACATATGTAACAGCAATCTCTTTGTATATCACCTTGAACAACAAATTTTTTGAAAAGTACAATAAGTTTAAATGTCTACTTTGGGCAGAATTTTTTTTTGCCAGTACTGGGCTTAGACTCAGGACCTGAGCATGATCCTTGTTTTTGTTTTTGTTTATTCTTAAGGCGCAAGTTCTATCCCATGTGCCACAGCACCACTTTTATCTTTTTTTATCAATGTTGTGCTGAGGAATTGAACTTGGGTCTTCATTCATGCTCGGCAAGAACGCTTCCACTAGGCTTAACTTATGGCCCCAGTGGGAAGGAAGTTTTCCATAAAATATGTAGGAAATATGTACACTAAGGAAAAGCCATCAAAAATAGAAGAAAAATTATATACTTAGATAACAGCATGCCGGTATTATGGCCGATCTCTGTAATTCTAGCTTCAAGAGTGGCCTATTTGGACCGGGAGTTGGCTGGCTGAAGTAAAGTGCTATCCTTGAGCAAGCCCTAGGACAGTGCTCTGGCCATGAGTTGAAGCCATAGGACATGCAAAAAATAATAATTTAATGCCCGTGACTGGTGGCTCACCCTGGTAATCCTAGCTACCCTGGAAGATCGAGGTTCAAAGACGGCCCAGGCATAAAAATCTGTGAGAATCTTATTTCCAAATCATCCTGAAAATTCAAAATGACAATGTGCCTCAAGTGGTAGAGCTCTTGCCTTGAGCTGAAGAGCTTAAGGTAAACATCCAGGCCCAGAGTTCAAGCCCCATGAGTGAAAAAAAGAAAAAGAAAAAGAAAGCCCTTATCTAAGGCTGGAGTGCACACTAGTGGTAGTTTGCTTGCCTAGTATGCACAAAGCCCTGTGTTCAATTACTCTGTACCACTTACACCAAAAAAAAGCTGGAAATGATCTCAGAAGGTTGGGTTCTGAGGATCACAGTTCAAAGCCAGGCCAGACACTAAAGTCCATGAAACTGTTACTTCCACTAAAGCACCAGAAAACCAGAAGTGACACTGTGGCTCAAGGTATTTAAGGTTGTAGCCTTGAGCTGAAGAGCCCAGGGACACTGCCCAGGTGCACAATTAAAGTCTTACAACCAAGAGAGAGAGAGAGAGAGAGAGAGAGAGAGAGAGAGAGAGAGAGAGAGAGACAGAGACAGAGACAGAGACAGAGACAGAGACAGAGACAGAGAGACAGACAGAGAGAGACAGACAGAGAGAGAGAGAGGCAGACCGACAGAGACAGACAGAGAGAGACAGACAGAGAGAGAGAGAGGCAGACCGACAGAGACAGACAGAGACAGAGAGACAGAGACAGAGACATCAAACAGTCAGGCACTGCTGGCTGAAGCGTGTAATTCTAGCTACTATGGAGGCTGAGATTGGAGGATCTTGGTTCAAAGCCCAAAGCCAGCCTGGACACATATGTTTGTGAGACTTACATCACCAATTAACTACCAGAAACCAAAAATGGAGCTGTAGAGGAAGAGCGCTAGCCTTGAGCTGAAGAGGTCAGGGACAGTCCAGGCCCAAAGTCCAAGCACCATGACGAATCAATAATAAAAAAAGAAGATAGCTAATAGTAATGATGAATAATTTTGGGCTGGGAGTTTGGCCTAGTGGTAGAGTGCTTGCCTAGCATGCACGAAGACCTGGGTTCAATTCCTCAGTATCACATACATAGAAAAATGCTGGAAGTGGTGCTGAGGCTGAAGTGGTAGAGCCCTAGCCTTGAGAAAATATAAGGACAGTGCTCAGTCCCAGAGTTCAAGCCCAGGACTGGCCAAATCAAAAGTAGTAGAGCACTGGCATTGAACTGAAGATCTGAGGAACAGCCCAGGCACAGAGTTCAAGCACCACAAACAACAACAACAAAATCTATGAAATGGCAGTGGTGGTTTTAAGCTAAGCAAAAATAGAGTAGAAACTGGTAAAATACGTATTTGTGTGTAAGCAAAATAGCCAGACTTATGCATTAGAACAGGATAGCAACTTGAAAAAAAATTTTGTTTTCCATCTCACTAGGTCCTGTCTCTTAATTTATTCAAGTAAGTAAAATGCTGGGTTTTATAATCGTTGCTCTGAATATTAGAAAATCATAATATCTCTCATTAACCAACAAAGACCAGGAACTGGGGCTTCGTTCAAATGGCAGAGTATCAGGCAAGAGAAGAAAAAATTGAAGTAAGAACTTGAAGTTCTTGATCCAGAACCTGCATAGTAACAGGGCAGCAGCCTGGTGATGGTACCTCACACCTATAATCTTAGCTACTCAGGAGGCTAAGATCTGAGAATCAAAGTTTAAAGCCAGCCAAAGTACCCAGTTAACTGCCAGAAAAACCAGAAGTGGCACTGTGGCTCACAGATTAAAGCACTAGCCTTGAGCTGAAGAGCTCAGGGACAGTGCCCAGGCCCAGAGTTCAAGCCCCACAATTGACAAAAATCAAACAAGCAAACAAAACTCACAAAGAAGCCTGCAGACCACAGTGGTTCTGCTGAGTCTCTTCTCTATGGGAATCAGGAAATATTTCACTTTTTCTGTCTCTTCCCATCTCAACATTCATACTAAAATAAGACTGTGTTGAAAGTTTCAATTTATAAAAATGTTTTTCATGAAGCACCCTGAAATATTCATCGCTTATATCTCAATTGAAGATAGTTGATTTGGGGCTGCATTGGTACAGTGCTAGCCTTGAGCAGAAAAGGTCAGGGATAGAGCTGAAGCACTCAGTTGAAGACCCAGTGCCAACACACAAAAGAAATTATGCACTTTATACATATTTTCTAATTTCTTAATGAATTTTTCAGTCTGTATAAATATAGCGTACATTCCTTGTTACTTAAGTAAGATTGCTCTTTTTTTTCTTTTTGCCAGTCCTACGGCTTGGACTCAGGGCCTAGACATTTTCATTGGACTCGCTTGCCCAAGGTGAGTGCTCTGCCTCATGAAACACAGCGCCACTTCTAGCTTTTTTCTGAATCTGCGGTACCAGTGAATAGAACCTAGGTCTTCATGCATTCTAGGTGAGCACTCTACCATTAGGCTACATTCCCAGGCAGGGAGATTCCTCTTACAGTCATTGTATGTTCACAGAGTTTGATCTCACACACTGTAGGGCCCTGGTTGGCTTTGACCTGTGATCCTAAGCCCTGAGCCTCCTAAGTAGCTGAAATTATGTTGTGAGCCAGCATGATGGCTTCCATTCTTTTTTCTACAAAAATATATGTAGTTATCTAAAATATATCTATAGCTGAAAAAAATGAATCTCTCCCAAAAAAATCTTCAAAGAAACAACCATCCTATTAAAAGGTGGGCTAAAGACTTAAAAGAGTATTCTCTGAAGAAAAAATTAAAATGGGCTTTAGACACATGAAGAAATGCTCCATATCTCTAGCAATAAGGGAAATGAAAATCAAAACAACTTTGAGATTCCACCTGACTCCAGTCAGAATGGCCATTATCAAAAAATCTAATAAGAGATACTAGTGGGGAAGTGACCAGGGGGGATCACACCTACACTGTTGGTGTGAGTGTAAACTCGTTCAACCACTAGGGAAAGCAGTGTGGTGGTTCCTCAAAAGACTGAACATAGAGCTCCCCTATGATCCAGCAAATCCACTACTTGGCATCTACCCAATTGTCCAGAAAAAAGGACATACTAAAGCCACTAGCACAATGATGCTCATTGCAGCACTATTTACCATAGCAAAGCTATGAAACCAACCCAGATGCCACTCAGTAGATGACTGAATCAAGAAGATGTGGTACTTATACACAATGGAATGCTATGCTGCCATCAGAAGGAATGACATCGCCCCATTTGTAAGGAAATGGAAAGACTTGGAAAAATTCATATTAAGTGAAGCAGCCAGACCCAAAGAAACATAAGCTCAATGGTTTCCCTCATTTGTAATAATTAGTTCACATCTAGGACTCTCCTAGCAGAGGATTACAATAACTCAAAAACCTAGGTATATAAGGTCATATAGGATGAGACTAAATGAAAGGATCTCTAGGATATGGGAACAAGAGCTATATCTTGTGTCATCGTTGCTCTTAATCTTGTGTGATTTTTGTCCTTAATCTACTATGTTATTTCTCATCTCTTATTTTGCCCTTTGGTTAATGTCAGATTGTTACTGTATCTGATTTTTCCTGGCATATTGTATATATGTTTATTTGTTTATGTCAAATAGGAAAGGGAAGGGGGGAAACAAGATGATTGGGAAGGGGAGGGGAGAGGGAACTGGGGACAAAAACATGTGGAGTGGAATAAATGTGTGAGAAGCAATGCAGTCCACTACCTGTAAATGTAATCGTAACCCCTCTATACATTACCCTGAAAATAAAAAAGAGACTATAAAAATATCTGTAGAAAATGAGGTTGGATGATGGAAACAACCAGATGCCCTACTACAAAAAATGTGATACACGAACGCACACACACACACACACACACACACACACACAAACGCACACACACACAATGGAATGATACATAGCCAATCGACAAGATAAAATAATGGCATTCTCGGGGAAGTGGATGAAAAGGAAAAAAATCATATTAAGTGAAGTAAGCCAAACTCAAAGAAACATAGGCCCAAGAGTCTCCCTCATTTGTCAAATTCAGTAGAAACCTTGGGCTCTGCTACCAGAGATTTACAATAGAACAAAATCTAGAGACATCGTGACAAATAGTATGACACTAAATGTAAGGACCTCCAAGATAAAGAAACAAAACTCATATAATGAGTGATTATTGTCCTTAATGAACTATGTGATCTCTTATCTCTTTTGCTATCCCTTGGTTATATCATATTGTTACAATATTTCACCTTGTTTTCTGATATATTTCATATGTGCCTAATTGGTTATTTGAAATTGGATAGGGAAGGGGGGAAATGAACATGAATGGGGGTAGTGGAAGGGAAATGGGACCATATCATTACATGGGGTATCAAAGTTTGAGAAGTAATGCACCTTCTATCTGGTGAATATAATGTAACCCTTCTATAAATTACAATAAATATAAATACATAAAAAGAAGATCTGCACAGAAAAAAATAATAATGGCATTTTTGGGGTAGTGGATGAAATTAGAGTGAATCCTGTTGAGTGAGATAAGTCAAGACCAAGGAACAAAAGGTACATGGTATCCTTAATATATGGATATTAGTTTCAAACAGTAGTAGAGCGATGATTGAATAGTTGATACCCAAAGTTCTGGACATAATTTTGGAGATATAAACATAACTACATAGACATAAAAATCTAGGATAGACTATACACTCTATAGACATGTGTTTTATTATAGATTAATCTGTATCTATGACATACAAAGACTCAGCTTAATTTTTACTATATTCTAAAATCTATGTGCCAGTGATTGTATAGCGATTCCCTTCTTGAATACTTGTTGGTTAAACATGACATTTGAAATATGATGTAAATTTCAATGTTAATAAATTTTTTTAAAAAAGAGGCTAGAGGTAAATACCACTAATGTACTTGCTCTAAGTGGTACAGAAATTTTCTTAATGAATCAAGGGGTTTTATTACATCTTTATGCAATTATTTTAGTTCTGAGTGTTCTACACTCAATGATACTTCTGGAAAGATGATATAGCTGACTGTGTAGATGGTATGAAGACATACTGGCCTAAACGTAGAATAAAGCATTGGTAAGTGGCTGTTAGCTGTGCAGATTCTACTGGAATATGTGGAATGAATTTATTAAGCACAATGCAGGCTCTTAGTCAGATCAGGATCAAGATTATGTGGTTCCATCAGATGAATGAGGAAAGATCAGCAAAATCTACTAAGATATCCAGATATACTTTTTAAACTAAGGTATCTGGACTCCTTTTTTTTCTTTCTTGTTGGGGAGGTTGAACTTTGGACCTGGGCAAGGTCTCTTAGTTCTTTTTCCTCAAGGCTAATGCTGTACCAGTTTTAGCCACAACTCCACTTAGTTTTTGGGTGGATAAGTGGAGAGTAGAATCTTACAGTTTTTTTTGTTTTCATTTTTTTGCTTGCAAAGGCTTTGATTCACCTTCTCCCTGGCTAGTAGAATGACAATTATGACCCTCCAGCGCCTGGCTAGTGATTTTTTGAAAATTGGACTTTATTCCAAATCACATAACTGGTTCCTAGCAAAGTTTTGAAGCCTGACTTAAATGTGACAGATTTTTGTCACTTGGAGACACTCTGTGCTGAACGTTAGAAATCTACCAGCTGAGTCACAGTGGCACTTCCAGTTTTTTGTTTATGTGGTGCTGAGGAATGGAATCCAGGGTTTCATACATGCTAGGCAAGCTTCATTTTCAGCCCAAGGTTTTATGTTTTGTTTTTCAGTGTTGTTGCTTCTAAGGTACTGTATGATGTTCTTTCATTTTCTTTGCTTTTTACCTCTTTTCTTCTTTTTCCCTTTAGTTTTATTCTCTGTAGTCACTGTGTTGAATTCGGGTACCCTGTGTCTTGTACATAGGTTTATGTGATTTGGGGAATGGAGAGGGTATAATAAAATGGTAAAAAAAAAAACAAAGGAAAAAGGGTTAACCAATTGAACAGTGATACTTGGAAGACACTAAACGGAAATGAACTGAACAATCTGGGTGGAGAGGGGGCTGAGGGTAGGAAAACAGAGAAAAATGAGGGAGGGGATAACAATTTTCTTAAGAAATATGTTCATTACTTATGTAACCATATGCCAACTATATAGTGACTTAACAAAATAAATTAACTTAAAAAATAATTTAGCCGGTTATGGTGGCTCACACTTGTAAATGTAGCTACTCAAGAGGCTGGGATCCAAGGATAGCAGTTCAAAGTCAGCCTGGGCACTGAAGTCCATGTGACTCTTATCTCCAATTAACCACCAGAAACCCAGAAGTGGCCCTATGGCTCAAGGGATAGGGCAGTAGTCTTGAGCTGAAAAGCTCAGTGACAAGACCCAGGTGCAGAATTGCAGTCCCATGACTTGAATGATGAATGATACTAGCCAGGCTCTGTGCACTCACACTTGGAATCCTATCTACACAGAATCAGGTTTGAATCCAGCCCAAACAAATTGCATGATATTCTGATTTACAGTTCATTACCAAAAATCTGGAAGTGGAGCTGTGGATAAAGTGGTAGGACAGTTCCCAGGCCCTGGGTTCAAGTCCCAGGACTTGCATAAAACAACAAAATGTGACGCTGAGTCGTCCATCATTTGGTGTTATACTTCAATATTCTTGATATGCGTCTTAGAAATTAAGTCCCTAGCAAATACTCTCCCCTGAAATTCTGCTTCATAGCTGATTCATAGAATTTCAGCATCATTACTATCACCTTCCAGTTAGCATAGCAGTCTACTACTGAAAATTTGAAGAAAACTTTTGAGTAATCCTAATAAATCTGTGTATCATCTGCACACACATCAAATCAGCAGCAACTATGTTCTACTATTATATAAATGTATTTAATCCCTTCTTGACTTAATGAGCCTTAAAGAGTAAAACATATGAAATAGTTATGAAACTAACAGTCACCATTCTTCTACCTAATATTGTAATATAAGTTTATAAATGCAAGGACTATTCTGAAGTGTGCAGAAGATAACTTCTAATTATAATATTCTCATGAAGTATAGTTTTTAAGAAACATGTTGCTTGCTTTGGGAAACCAAATGCAAGGAAAAATGATATAAGTAAGTTCCCTATTTATCAGAATGAAAATACTATTGGGTTTAGATCAACTTCATTCATTCCGTGCTGATGAAACAAATATTTGCAATTCCTGAGGCCAATCACTTCATTGTGATGCACAATCAGCCAGCTTAGATCAATCTTCCAAAAAAGGAAAGGAACAAATGAGAAGCAATTAAGGTTTCCAAAATGAACCAGGTGGTGGTGGCAGCTCACACTTGTAATTCTATCTACTCACGGCCTGAAACCCAAGGATCTGGATTAAGTCTGTCTGGGATGAAAATATTACTGTCTGTAACATCATCTCTGTTATCACAGCCCAGCTGATACACTCTGCCCAACAGGTTCCAAACACCAAAGTCCATCTCCTATCTGAAATACTATCAAACGTATTCACATATTATTTCCTCTTTGGGAGATAGTTGAAACATGTACCAGAAACATTTCCCTGGCTTCAGAGTGGAAGTGGAAATATATACTCACTAGAATCCCATCTAGTAAATTACAGTCAAACATCGTTCCTCACATCTTGTTAGTTAAATTGAACAATGAGTGTTTGGATCAGAAGCAATGTGTATGAGCATACATGTTGTAAAAGTACTGTAATCCTAGCTACTCAAGATAAGCTGAGAACTGAGGATTCCAGTTCAAAATCAACCACACAATAAATTCCATAAAATTTTTACCTCTAATTAACCAGCAAAAAACAGAGCGTTGAATTGTGCTTAAAATGCCACAGCCCAAAGCTTTGCATTAAAGTGCTATGGGGTAGCATTCAGGATGCCCACTCCCTCCACTCCTTTTTAACATAGTACTAGAATTCCTAGGCAGTGCAATAAGGCAAGAAGCAAGCATAAAGGGGATCCAAGTAGGGAAAGAGGAAATAAAACTATCCCTCTTTGCCGATGACATGATTCTGTATTTAAAGAATCCTATAGACTCTACTCCCAAGCTCCTTCAGCTGATTCAAAGATTTGGAAGGGTAACAGGCCATAAAATGAACCCTCACAAATCAACTACCTTACTTTACGCCAACACTGAGAGGAACGAGGCAATAATCAGGAAAGAAACTCCTTTCACAATAGCCTCAAAGAAAATAAAGTACCTAGCAATTAGCTTAACTAAGAATGTAAAGGACCGTTTAGATGAAAACTTTAAAACCATAAAAAAGGAAATTAAAGCAGAACTAAGGAAATGGAAAAACCTCCCATGCTCCTGGATTGGAAGAATCAACATTGTGAAAATGACAATCTTGCCAAGGACTATATACAAATTCAATGTAATACCAATCAACATCCCAATGTCATTCTTTAAAGAAATAGAAGAGGCAATTCAAAATTTCATATGGAATAATAAAAGACCCCGTATAGCAAAAATACTTCTTAGCAGAAAGAACAGCGCTGGAGGAATTTCAATTCCAAACTTAAGACTCTATTACAGAGCTATAATTCTCAAAACAGCTTGGTACTGGCACAAGAACAGGCCTGAAGTCCATTGCAGTAGAACTGCGGACCCAGATATTAAACCACAGACCTATGGCCACATAATCTTTAACCAGAGAGCCAAAAAAATAGAATGGAAGAAAGGTAGCCTCTTCAACAAGTTGTGCTGGCAGAACTGGTTAAACACCTGCAGAAAACTAAAGTTGGATCCTTCTTTGTCACCTTGCACTAGAATTAACTCCAAATGGATCAAAGACCTGGAGGTAAAAGCTGACACACTGAAAAGTTTACAGGAAGGAATAGGAGATACACTAGGCCTCCTTGGAACAGGTCGAAACTTTCTTAATAAGGACCAAGAATCACAACAAATCAGAGAAAGGCTGGATAAGTGGGACTGCATTAAACTGCAGAGCTTTTGTATGGCAACGGATATAGCTAGTAAACTAATCAGGAAGCCTACAGAGTGGGAGAAGATCTTCACCACCCACACAACGGACAAAGGCCTCATATCTAAAATATATCAACAACTCAAAAAATTGAACCACTCCAAAAATAACCTCCAAAGTAACACCCATCCCATTAAAAATGGTCCAAAGACTTAAGAGAGTCTTCTCTGAAGAAGAAACAAAAATGGCCTATAGACACATGAAGAAATGCTCAACATCTCTGGTCATAAAAGAAATGCAAATCAAAACAACTCTAAGATTCCACCTCACTCCAGTTAGAATGGCCAGGATCAGGAAAATGAATGACAACAGATGCTGGAGGGGATGTGGCCAGGAGGGATCAGTACTACACTGTTGATGGGAGTGCAAACTCGTTCAACCACTATTGAAAGCAGTGCGGCAGTGCCTCAAAAGGCTAAACATAGAACTCCCCTATCACCCAGCAATTCCACTACTTGGCATTTACCCAACAATCCAGAAACAAGGGCATACTAAACCCACTAGCACAACATTGTTCATTGCAGCACTATTCACCATAGCAAAGATATGGAACCAACCAAGATGTCCCTCAGTTGATGAGTGGATCAACAAGTTGCGGTATTTGTACACAATGGAATTCTATGCTGCTGTCAGAAAAAATGACATCGCCCCATTTGTTAGGAAATGGAAAGACTTAGAACAAATCATATTAAGTGAAGTAAGCCAGACTCAAAGGAACTTAGGCTCAGTGGTTTCCCTCATTTATCATAATCAAGAGAAACCTTGGGCTCTACTAGCAGAGATTTTCAATAGAGCAAAAGGCCATATATAAGGCCATATAATATGAAGCTAATTGAAAGGACCTCCAGGATATTGAAACAAAAGCCACATAATGAATGATTGTTGTCCTTAATGTACTATGTTGTCTCTCATCTCCTTTGCTGTCCCTTGGTTATCCCATCTTGGTATAGTATCTCACTTTGTTATCTCATATATTGAATTTATTTGTATTTGGATATTTGAAATTTGATAGGGAAGGGGGGAAAACCAAGACGGGTGGGGGGTGTGGAGCTGGAGGGAAATGGGTACCAAGACATGTGAAAGGGTATCAATGTATGTGAATTAATGCACCTTCTATCTGGCAAATATCATCTAACCCTTTCACTAATTACAATAAAAAAATGAAAAAAAAGAAAGTTGTAGTGTCTGGGGAGGATGATGGGGTCAAATACATTTCTTCTTAGAAATATACCTCATGTGGTTGCCCTGGATTTTCCTGGGCTTCTTCTTAGAGAAAGGCCTGTTATATTGGATTTGTGGCTTGGCAAAGATCTAACATGTACATCTTCGAGTAAGACATCCACAACTTCCATGCCTGAGACTCGAGTTTCCTGAACTTTGGAAACAGCACAGCAACATCTTTCTTCCTCCTGAGCCACAGGCCAAGTGAGCTGGCTTGAGCAGGTTGTTAGTTACAGTGGCTTGGTTACCAGGGTTCCATATTCTGTTCCATTATGAGGGAGGCAGGGTCACCTTTCAGGACCCACTGACCAAAGATCCTTGCTCACAAAAGACCTCACCAAAGACATACTGGAGGCCGAATCTCTTCTTCACTCTCAAAATATACATGTAGATGTACTAAACAGCACACCATATTTGTCCAATCCCAATGTCTTCCACTAGGCCCCACTACTAGTCTGGTCTCATGCTCAAGGAGCCTTTCTTAGGTAAGATCCAATCTTAAGGGTTAATATTGCCCTCATCCTTTACAAAACATTTGCGTCACAGTGCCTTCTCTGCCTGCATTTTGCCCCTTGTCGAATTTTTTTTGTTTTTGCTAGTCTTGGGACTTGACCTCAGAGTTTGAATATTGTCCTTGGGCTTTCTTTAGGCTTTTGCTGTCCCACCGAGCCACAGCACCACTTGCAGAGTTTTCTATGTATGTGGTAATGAGGAATCAAACCTGAGTCTTTTTGCTTGTTAGCCAAGTACTCTACCATTAGGTCAAACACACAGGGCATCTTGCACATATTTTTGAGGTCAATCTACTAGGATATTATTAGGTTTCTGTATCAAAATCAATTTTTTCCTGATGATTAGCTTTGCTGTCAAGTGTAAAAAATGCAAGAGGGAAAAACACAGAAGAATTAGCGAAATTAAAAAAAAGCATTAGACACAGTTAAGTTTTCATTCTTTCTGGGAGAAAAGATATTTGGATATGATGATGATGACTTTATAATTACTATGTCAGGGTTGAGAGTTTGGCATAGTGGTAGAGTGCTTGCCTAGCATCCATGAAGATCTGGGTTTGATTGCTCAGTAACACATAGATAGAAAATCTAGATGTGGCACTGTGGCTCAAGTGGCAGAGGTTAGACTTGAGAAAACCCGAGGACAGTGCTCAGCCCCAAGACTGGCAGAAAGATAAAAGAAAATAAAAGTGCTTTTTACGAGCTAATTCACTCACAGCATTTGCTTCTGAAATCTTCGCTTCTGCATCTTGTGAAATAGCCCCATCCCTCAAAGTAGACAAGAAAAACAGATCCATCCCATGGTCCACTGTGAGGCCACTGGTTTGGCTAAGAGCTAGTCGTGCAGCAACACATAAGTTTTATTCTAATACTTTCCAAACTTTGTACTCAAATATGCTACCTACTTACCAACTTAGGTCAGTTGTTATCCTTATGCTATACCTTTTCTTCATTACTACAATATTCTTACACTCCTACGTTAATCCTTTTGTACCTCCCCTAACCTCTCTCATACTTTTTTTTCTATCTCTGGACCTCTGCTCATTTTTCAACCCTTATAATGCACGGATCTACACTTGATGGCTGTTGAGCAATATTGTATATGTAGGTGGTTAATTATTCTCTAGGCTCAGAGGGACTTAAAGACAATAGAGATTGGATTGAGAGGCTTATTGTTTTGGGTATAAATCGCTTATCAGTGGATGTATTAGACTGGTCTGTAAATGCACAAAAAGAAAGAGTGATAATACCAATCAAAACTTGTGAACATCTAGAGTCTGCCAGCTACAGAGGTCTAGGTTGGTTATATCTGAAAAACTATAATCGTATTTAGTAGTAATCTTGCTCCAATTTTCAAATGGGCAGAACAAGAAACTCAAGAAAAATGTCAAATCAAGAAACAACATCCCCCACTGAATGTAAATAGACGATGGAACAGTCACTGGCAAACCTAGAGGAGAGTCTTCCAAGTGCTACACAAATGCAATTGATAAACATCCTTAACGGAAAATGTGAAAATATGAAGAAAGAGATAATGGAGGAAGCCATAGTTGAACAAGAGGAAAGCAAAAACAAGGTGATAAGTGAAAAAGACGAAGCCATAAAGGAGGCCATAATAAAGGTTTTTCAAAGAAAGATGGATGAATTCATAGAATCCACAAATAAACCGTGACCAAACTCCAGCAAATGTCCAAAGAAAATAAAGCTACTGAGCTAACCACTCAAAAGGAAATCAAGGAGATAAAGAAATCCATACATGATCTAAAACAAGAGACGCAAGGCATAAAAAGGGAGCAATTAGAAGCAAGGGAGATGAAAAATAAAGTAGATAGCTTTGATAGCAGGTTAGACAATGCAGAGGAGAGAATTTCCGGGGCTGAAGATAATTTAGGTATCATCAAGAACAGAAAATGAGTCAATCCAAATCTAGGAAATATGAGAGAGCGCTTCAGGATCCAAGATACAATTAGGAAGCCTAATTTAAGGCTAGTTGATATTGAGGAGGGCGTGGAGAAAAAGGTCAATGGTATTGGAAATATACTTCAGGGAATCATCTCAGAGAATTTCCCAAATATCCAGAAGGGCAGGCCCATCCACATACGAGAAGCTTTTAGAACCCCAAACAGACCTGACCAGAAAAGAACATCCCACCGCCACATTGTGATCCGAACTGGATCAATAGAAACGAAAGGAAAGATCCTAAAGGCAGCCAGGGAAAAGGGTTCAGTAAGCTGTAAAGGCAAACCAATCAGAATAACCCCAGATTTCTTGGCAGAGACCATGCAAACCCGAAGTGACTGGAAGCATATATGTCATGCCCTTAAATCAAATAACTACCAACCAAGAATACTATAGCCAGCTAAGCTCTCATTCGTAACTGAGGGAACAATAAACATTCCATTCCAGGGAAAAGCTGCAACAATATGTCAAAACAAAACCAACACTACAGAGAATTCTCAACGATGCTCTATACATAAAAAACCAAAATAAATGCATTATAGGGAAAGAAATGGCACATAAACAGCATACCATCTAAGGACCACAAGAACTGTCAAGACACAGGCCCTACTAAAAGCTTTTAAAAATGGTAGGAACTAATAAATATCTCTCAATCCTAACTCTCAATATCAATGGACTTAACTCTCGAATTAATAGGCATAGGCTGTCTAGTTGGATCAAAAAGCAAGAGCCATCGTTCTGCTGACTTCAAGAGATACATCTTACCCCAAAACAATCATCTTTTGAAAGTGAGAGGTTGGAATAAACTCTATCAAGCTAACTGCCCCCATAAACAGGCTGGAGTTGTCATCCTCATATCAGACAATAGACTTCAAACTAAAATTAGTAAGAAAAGACAAAGAAGGTTACTACATACTACTACAGGTGTCTTTCCTCCAGGAAGACATAACGATCCTAAATATTTACATACCCAATCCCGGAGCTCCAAACTTAATCAAGCAAACTTTACTTACACTGAAACCATACATAGATCGAATACAGTGATTGTTGGTGAGTTTAACACACCACTTTCACCTATGGACAGATCAACAAGGCAAAAACTCAACAGAGAATCCTTAGAACTGAACAACTATATAGACCGAATAGATGTAACAGACATCTGCAGAATATTCCACCCAGTAACACCACAATATACGTTTTTGTCAGCAGCACACGGAACATTTTCCAAAATAGACCACATCTTAGGCCATAAAGCAAACCTGGACAGATTCAGAAACACTGAAATTATTCCATGCACACTCTCAGACCATAAAGGCATCAAATTGGAGCTGAACCCACATCTCCACCAACGAAAACCCTGTAACTCATGGAGACTGAACAACACATTGTTGAATCAAAAACAATGGGTAATCGAAGAGATCAGAACAGATATCCAACTCTTTATGAAATTTAACAATAAGGAGCACACAAATATCAGCTCCTTAGGGACACAACAAAGGCAGTACTCAGAGGAAAATTTATAGCGCTGAGTGCCTACAACAGCAAGTTGGAAAAATGGCAAACCAACTAGTTAATGTCTCACCTTAACCTCCTGGAAAAAGAGCAACAAACCAACCCTAAACCCATTTGGGGAAAGCAAATTATTAAAATCAAAGCAGAATTAAATGATTTGGAATAAAAAAACTATAGAAAGAATCAACAAAACAAGGAGTTGGTTCTTTGAAAGAATTAACAAAATTGACAAGCCATTAGCAAATCCTACCAAGAAAAGAAGAGAGCATATCGAAATAAACAAAATCGCAGATGAAAATGGTAATATCACGACAGAAATTACCAAGATCCAGAATATCAGGAGGGAATACTTCTCAAACCTTTACCCCAACAAATTTGAGAATGTAGAAAAAATGGATGAATTCCTACACAATATTAACATACCCACACTGAACCAAGAAGAGGTAACCCAACTCAACAGGCGTATTTCAAGCTCTGACATAGAAATGGAAATTAGACAACTTCCACTTAAAAAGAGCCCAGGGCCAGATGGATTCACAGCTGAATTCTATAAGGTCTTCAAAGCAGAGGTCACAGAAATACTCCTCAAACTCTTCAACGAAATTAAAAATGAAGGTTCTTTACCAAAGTCATTCTGTGAAGCCAGTATATCCCTCATCCCCAAACCAGACAGAGATTCATCAAAGAAAGAGATCTATAGACCCATTTCTTTGATGAACATCGATGCAAAACTTCTCAACGAAATACTGGCCAACCTTCTACAACAAATCATCAAAAAAATTATACACTATGATCAAACTGGATTCATCACAGGGAGGCAAAGCTGGTTCAACATGCACAAATCAATTAATATAATTCAACACATCAACAGGAGCAGGGATATAAATCACATGATTGTCTCAATAGATGCTGAAAAGGCATTTGACAAGATCCAAAACCCCTTTATGTAAAAAGATGTGGAGAAACTAGGAATCCATGGAACATTTCTCAGTGTAATAAAGGCTGCCTATGAGAAACCCACTGCCAGTTTTATACTTAATGGTGAAAATCTAAAGCCATTCCCTCTAAAATCAGGAACGAGACAAGGATGCCCACTCTCTCCACTCCTTTTTAACATAGTACTAGAATTCCTAGGCAGTGCAATACGGCAAGAAGCAAGCATAAAGGGGATCCAGGTAGGGAAAGAGGAAATAAAACTATCCCTCTTTGCAGATGACATGATTCTGTATTTAAAGGATCCTATAGACTCTACTCCCAAGTTCCTTGAGCTGATTCAAAGCTTTGGAAGGGTAGCAGGACATAAAATCAACCCTCACAAATCAACTGCCTTACTTTGCGCCAACACTGAGAGGAACGAGGCAATAATGAGGAAAGAAATTCCTTTCACAATAGCTTCAAAGAAAATAAAGTACCTAGCAGTTAGCTTAACTAAGAATGTAAAGGACCGTTTAGATGAAAACTTTAAAACCCTAAAAAAGGAAATTAAAGCAGAACTAAGGAAATGGAAAAACCTCCCATTCTCCTGGATTGGAAGAATCAACATTGTGAAAATGACAATCTTGCCAAGGGCTATCTCCAAATTCAATGCAATACCAATCAACATCCCAATGTCATTCTTTAAAGAAATAGAAGAGGCAATTCAAAATTTCTTATGGAATAATAAAAGACCCCGTATAGCAAAAACACTTCTTAGCAGAAGGAACAGCGCCGGAGGAATTTCAATACCAAACTTAACACTCTATTACAGAGCTATAATTCTCAAAACACCTTGGTACTGGCACAAGAACAGGCCTGAAGTCCAATGGAGTAGAACTGCGGACCCAGATATTAAACCACAGACCTATGGCCACCTAATCTTTGACCAGGGAGCCAAAAAAATAGAATGGAAGAAAGATAGCCTCTTCAACAAGTTGTGCTGGCAGAACTGGTTAAACACCTGCAGAAAACTGAAGTTGGATCCTTCTTTGTCACCTTGCACTAGAATTAACTCCAAATGGATCAAAGACCTGGAGGTAAAAGCTGACACACTGAAAAGTTTACAGGAAGGAATAGGAGATACACTAGGCCTCCTTGGCACAGGTCGAAACTTTCTTAATAAGGACCAAGAATCACAACAAATCAGAGAAAGGCTGAATAAGTGGGACTGCATTAAACTGCAGAGCTTTTGTATGGCAACGGATATAGCTAGTAAACTAATCAGGAAGCCTACAGAGTGGGAGAAGATCTTCACCAACCAAACAACGGACCAAGGCCTCATATCTAAAATATATCAACAACTCAAAAAATTGAGTCACTCCACAACTAACCTCCAAAGTAACACCCATCCCATTAAAAATGGGCCAAAGACTTAATGGGAGTCTTCTCTGAAGAAGAAACAAAAATGGCCTATAGACACATGAAGAAATGCTCCACATCTCTGGTCATAAAAGAAATGCAAATCAAAACAACTCTAAGATTCCACGTCACTCCAGTTAGAATGGCCAGGATCAGGAAAACGAATGACAACAGATGCTGGAGGGGATGTGGCCAAGAGGGATCACTACTACACTGTTGGTGGGAGTGCAAACTCTTTCAACCACTATGGAAAGCAGGGTGGCAGTGCCTCAAAAGGCTAAACATAGAACTGCCCTATGACCCAGCAATTCCACTACTTGGCATTTACCCAACAATCCAGAAACAAGGGCATACTAAACCCACTAGCACAACAGTGTTCATTGCAGCACTATTCACCATAGCAAAGATATGGAACCAACCCAGATGTCCCTCAGTTGATGAGTGGATCAACAAGTTGTGATATTTGTACACAATGGAATTCTATGCTGCTGTCAGAAAGAATGACATGGCCCCATTTGTTAGGAAATGGAAAGACTTAGAACAAACCATATTAAGTGAAGTAAGCCAGACTCAAAGGAACTTAGGCTCGCTGGTTTCCCTCATTCGTCATAATCAGTAGAAACCTTGGGCTCTACTAGCAAAGATTGTCAATACAGCAAAAGGCCATTTATAAGGCCATATGATGTGAAGCTAATTGAAAGGACCTCCAGGATATTGACACAAAAGCCATATAATGAATGATTGTTGTCCTTAATGTACTATGTTGTCTCTCATCTCGTTTGCTGTCCCTTGGTTATCCCATATTGGTATAGTATCTCACTTTATCTTATATATGGAATTTATTTGTATTTGGATATTTGAAATTTGATAGGGAAGGGGGAAAACCAAGACGCTGGGGGGTGTGGGGTTGGAGGGAAATGGGTACCAAGACATGTGAAAGGGTATCAATGTATGTGAATTAATGCACCTTCTATCTGGCAAATATCATCAAACCCTTTTACTAATTACAATAAAAAAATGAAAAAAAAGAAAGTTGTAGTGTGTAGGGAGGATGATGTGGTCAAATACATTTCTTCTTAGAAATTTACCTCATCTGGTTGTCCTGGATTTTCCTGGCCTTCTTCTTAGAGAAAGTTCTGTTATACTGGATTTGTGGCTTGGCAATGATCTAGCATGTACATCTTCGAGTAAGACATCCACAACTTCCATGCCTGAGACTAGAGTTTCCTGACCTTTGGCAACAGCACAGCAACATCTTTCTTCCTCCTGAGCCACAGGCCAAGTGAGCTGGCTTGAGCTGGTTGTTAGTTACAGTGGCTTGGTTACCAGGGTTCCATATTCTGTTCCATTCTGAGGGAGGCAGGGTCACCTTTCAGGGCCTAATGACCAAAGATCCTTGCTCACAAAAGACCTCACCAAAGACATACTGGAGGCTGAATCTCTCCTCCAATCTCACAATATACATGTGGATGTAGTAAACAGCACACCTTATTTGTCCAATCCCAATGTCTTCCACTAGGCCCAACTACCAGTCTGGTCTCAGGCTCAAGGAGCCTTTCTTAGGTAAGATCCAGACTTAAGGGTCAATATTGCCCTCATCCTTTACAAAACATTTGCTTCACAGTGCCTTCTCTGCCTGCTTTTTGCCCCTTGTCGAATTTTTTTTTGTTTTTGATAGTCTTGGGACTTGACCTCAGAGTGTGAACATTGTTCTTGGGCTTTCTTTAGGCTTTAGCTGTCCCACCGAGCCACAGCACCACTTGCAGCGTTTTCTATGTATGTGGTATTGAGGAATCAAACCTGAGTCTTTTTGCTTGGTAGCCAAGTACTCTACCACTAGGTCAAACACACAGGGCATCTTGCACATATTTTTGACGTCAATCTACTAGGATATTATTAGGTTTCTGTATCCTAATCATTTTTTTCCTGATGATTAGCTTTGCTGTCAAGTGTAAAAAATGCAAGTGGGAAAAACACAGAAGAATTAGTGAAATTAAAAAAAAGCATTAGACACAGTTAAGTGTTCATTCTTTGTAGGAGAAAAGATATTTGGATATGCTGCTGCTGCTGCTAATGATGATGATGATGACTTTATAATTACTATGTCAGCTTTGAGAGTTTGGCATAGTGGTAGAGTGCTTGCCTAGCAAGATATTGTCCTCATCCTTTACAAAACCTTTGCTTCACAGTGCCTTTTTGCCCCTTGTCGAATTTTTTTTTGTTTTTGCTACTCTTGGGACTTGACCTCAGAGTGTGAACATTGTCCTTGGGCTTTCTGTAGGCTTTAGCTGTCCCACCGAGCCACAGCACCACTTGCAGGGTTTTCTATGTATGTGGTAATGAGGAAGCAAACCTGAGTCTTTTTGCGTGGTAGCCAATGACTCTACCACTAGGTCAAACACACAGGGCATCTTGCACATATTTTTGACGTCAATCTACTAGGATATTATTAGATTTCTGTATCCTAATCACTTTTTTCCTGATGATTAGCTTTGCTGTCATGTGTAAAAAATGCAAGAAGGAAAAACACAGAAGAATTAGTGAAATTTTAAAAAAAGCATTACACACATAGATAAGTGTTCAATCTTTGTAGGAGAAAGGACATTTTCATATGATGATGATGACTTTATAATTACTATGTCAGGGTTGAGAGTTTGGCATATTGGTAGAGTGCTTGCCTAGCATCCATGAAGATCCAGGTTTGATTGTTCAGTATCACATAGATAGAAAATCTAGATGTGGCACTGTGGCTCAAGTGGCAGAGGGCTAGACTTGAGAAAACCCGAGGACAGTGCTCAGGCCCTGAATTTAAGCCCCAAGACTGGCAGAAAGATAAAAGAAAATAAAAGTGCTTTTTACGAGCTAATTCACTCACAGCATTTGCTTCTGAAATCTTCGTTTCTGCATCTTGTGAAATACCCCTTTCCCTCAACGTAGAGAAGAAAAACAGATCCATCCCATGGTCCACTGTGAGGCCACTGGTTGGGCTAAGAGCTAGTCGTGCAGCAACACATAAGTTTTATTCTAATACTTTCCAAACTTTGTACTCAAATATGCTACCTACTTACCAACTTAGGTCAGTTATCCTTATGCTCTACCTTTTCTTCATTACTACAATATTCTTACACTCCTACGTTAATCCTCTTGTACCTCCGCTGACCTCTCTCATTCTTTTATTCTATCTCTGGACCTCTGCTCGTCTTTCAACCCTTATACTGCACGGATCTACACTTGATGGCTGTTGAGCAATATTGTATATGTAGGTGGTTAATTATTCTCTAGGCTCAGAGGGACTTAACGACAATAGAGATTGGATTGAGAGGCTTATTGTTTTGGGTATAATTCGCTTATCAGTAGTTGTATTAGACTGGTCTGTAAGTGCACAAAAAGAAAGAGTGATAATACCAATCAAAACTTGTGAACATCTAGTGTCTGCCAGCTACAGAGGTCTAGGTTGGTTATATCTGAAAAACTATAACCGTATTTAGTAGTAATCTTGCTCCCATTTCAAATGGGCAGAACAAGAAACTCAAGAAAAATGTCAAATCAAGAAACAACATCCCCCACCCAATATAAACAGACAATGGAACAGTCACTGCAAACCTAGAGGAGAGTCTTCCAAGTGCTACACAAATGCAATTGATAAACATCTTTAATGGAAAATGTGAAAATATAAAGAAAGAGATAATGGAGGAAGCCATAGCTGAACAAGAGGAAAGCATAAACAAGGTGATAAGTGAAAAAGAAGAAGCCATAAAGGAGGCCATAATAAAGGTTTTTCAAAGAAATAAGGATGAATTCATAGAATCCACAAATAAAAACGCGACCAAACTCCAACAAATGTCCAAAGAAAATAAAGCTACTGAGCTAACCACTCAAAAGGAAATCAAGGAGATAAAGTAATACATACATGATCTAAAACAAGACATGTAAGGCTTCAAAAATGAGCAATTAGAAGCAAGGGAGATGAAAAATAAAGTAGATAGCTTTGATAGCAGGTTAGACAATGCAGAGGAGAGAATTTCCGGGGCTGATGATAATTTAGTTATTATAGAGAAAGAACAGAAAATGAGTCAATCCAAATCTAGGAAATATGAGAGAGCGCTACAGGAGGTCCAAGATACAATTAGGAAGGCTAATTTAATGCTAGTTCGTATTGAGTAGGGCGTGGAGAAAGAGGTCAATGGTATTGGAAATATACTTCAGGGAATCATCTCAGAGAACTTCCCATATATCCAGAAGGGCAGGCCCATCCACATACGAAAAGCATTTAGAACCCCAAACAAACCTAACCAGAAAAGAACATCACACCGCCACATTGTGATCCGAACTGGATCAATAGAAACGAAAGAATAGATCCTAAAGGCAGCCAGGGAAAAAGGATCAGTAACCTATGAAGGCAAACCAATCAGAATAACCCCAGATTTCTCAGCAGAGACCATGCAAACACGAAGTGACTGGAAGAATATATGTCATGCCCTTAAATCAAATAACTACCAACCAAGAATACTGTAGCCAGCTAAGCTCTCATTTATAACTGAGGGAACAATAAAACCATTCCATTCCAGGGAAAAGCTGCAACAATATGTCGAAACCAAACCAACACTACAGAGAATTCTCAAAGATGCTCTATACATAGAAAACCAAAATAAATGCAACATAGGGAAAGAAAGGGCACCTAAACAGCATACCATCTAAGGACCACAAGAACTGTCAAGACACAGGCCCTAATAAAAGCTTTTAAAAATGGTAGGAACTAATAAATATCTCTCAATCCTAACTTTCAATATCAATGGACTTAACTCTCCAATTAAATGGCATAGTGTGTGGAGCCGGAGCGGCCGCCACTAAAACAACCTCCTAGTTCTCCTTATTTTGTATGTGAATGCAGAGCGTTTGCTCTTTCCTCTGAGTCTGCGTGTATGACGTCAGAGGCCTGACCAATCCCGAGTTGTAAAACGGCCCTGGCAATGGAGCGACCAATGGCAAAAAACCCCGGGTTCCTTGATTGTATGTAAGCAGCTGCATTTCCCTGCCCAAGCCCCTTTTCGCTTCCTGCTCCCCCTTCAATCAAAAGCTCTCCGATAAAGTATGATTTGAGAAGAATCCTCGAGTGGTGGTCATTCTTCCTCGCTGGTCGAGGAGCTCGCCGCAACTGCTGCCGGAGACCCGGGACCTTGGGAAGACAGGACAACAAGCGAAAAGGCCGAGGAGGATTCAGAACTCGACATACGGATAGGAGACGTCGGTAAGTATCAGCCTGATCAGCTGAGATCCCCAGGTATGCTGGTTTTTTTTTTGGTACAATTCTGGGTGCTTGCTGTTGTCCTTCCTTTGTGGGTGCTGCTGGTGTGTTTTTATTGTATTTGTCTGCGTTGCGGCAACTCACAGATTGTTAAGAGAGCCAGTAGGACATTGAGGAAGCACCAGGATAGTCTCTCCGAGGCAGAATCAAATGGGGAGGAAAAGGGTAGGCCAAAAAGAAAAGGGAAAGAAAATAAAAAAAGGAGATGTTATGTCAAAGAACAGAGAGTGGACGCACCCTTTCAATATACCCTGCAGGAGGGAGATAAGGAGGACCAAGGCATAAGAACAATGGAGCCGCCCCCAGGGCAGTCTTACCCAGATCCAGGCAGGTTTCAACATTTACAAATAAGGGAGTCTAGAGATGATGAGCTAAATGATTCAAATGAGGAGTTAAGCAACTCAGATGAGGAAGTGACTAACAATTCAGATGAGGAACAGGACCGGAAAGAGGGAAAAGGCTTGGAGGAGGCGGTTGCTAGGTATGAGGAGGGTAGGTATGGAGTTCAGCGACCTCTTCTGGCCGGAGTGTCTAAAGGAAATGAGCAAGAGAGAGCCATGCCCTCTGCGCCCCCGCCTTATCCTGTGGCGGCGGGGAAAAAGTCATTTCATAAAAGAAAGCACGTGGTCCCGCCTGGCGGCTGCGTTCCCAGTTTTTGAGAACCCAGTTACCCAGGAGAGGACCTTTGAACCAGTCTCCTATAAACAGTTAAAGGATTTGATGGAGGCAGTACGTAATTATGGAGTTACGGCCAGTTATACCACTGCCTTGCTTAGAAGACTAACTGCTAATGCTATGACACCTAATGATTGGTATGAGGTCGCGCGGACATGCCTCAATTATGGACAGTTCCTTGACTTCAGGTCTATAGTTATGGACAGAGCTCAGGCTCAATATAGAGTAAATGTACAAGAAGGGCGGCCCAAGTGGACTGTGGACATGCTCCTAGGGCAAGGACAATGGGCTGCCGATCAGACAAATTTCCCCTGGGATGTTTATAAACAAATGAGGTTTTTTACAAGTCCTGGAGGGCAATCCCAAACAAAGGCCAGGTCACTGGCAGCCTCACCAAAGTTACTCAAGCTGTCACGGAGCCATTCTCCGATTTTGTGGCCCGTGTGCTCGAAACGGCGGAGCGCGTTTTTGAAAATCTTGAAGCCTTTATGCCAGTTGTCGTTATAATCCAGGTCAATTACTTATGTTGTGTATTTTAAAGACAAAGAATTATCCTACAGGGGTCTTATGGCAGGACGGCCCTCTGTGGTGGCTTCATGGTAATTCTCTTGGAGCAAGAACTGTTCAATATTTTCCTGAGCTTGTTGCAACTCAAGCCCTATTAGGCCTAAAGTATTGTTTGATGCATTTTGCTAAAATACCTGATAAATTAATTATTCCCTATACCAGGAATCAGGTGGAAACTTTGGCTGCCACTGTGGATATATGGGCGATTTTATTATGTGCCTTTCCCAATATTATTGATAACCATTATCCCAAGCATCCCCTGCATGCCTTTGTAGAGAGAAATTTGGTTTATTTTCCTATTATTACCTCTAAGAAGCCTTTGGCTACAGCCTTGACTATTTATACTGATGGGTCAAAAACTGGCCAGGGTGCCTTTGTGGTGGAAGGTCAAAATCCAGTCGTGTTATATTTTCGACCGGATGTTCCCCAGGTCACGGAGTGCCTGGTGGTTCTAGAGGTGTTTAAAAGATTTGAAGAGCCCTTTAATCTTTTCTCTGATTCACAATATGTTGTTAATGCTGTTAATTCTCTTGAAGTCGCTGCCTCAATTAGGCAGGCCAGCATGGTTTCTAACATATTATTACAGATTCAATCCCTTATTTTGGCAAGAAAGAATCCCTTTTATATAGGGCACATGAGAGCTCATACCTTGTTGCCAGGTCCCATGGCTAAGGCTAATGCCCAGGTAGATCAGGCAACTAGGGCCATGGTTTTGACAGCTATTGATTCTGTAGAATCAGCAAAAACTTTTCATCAGTTATATCATGTACCTGCTAATACTCTTAGAATAAAATTTAATATAAACAGACATGAAGCACGAAATATTGTTAAAGCCTGTCAGTCTTGTGTAATTTTTCTCCCCTCTCCTAATGTGGGGATAAACCCTAGAGGCTTAAAACCAAATACCCTATGGCAAATGGATGTTACTCATTTAGCGGAATTTGGAAAATTAAAATATTTACATGTCTCAGTGGATACCTATTCTGGCATAGTACATGCCACGCCCTTGGCAGGAGAAAAGGTTTCCCATGTAAAAATACATTGTTTAGAAGCCTGGGCGGCCTGGGGAAAACCCCTTCACTTAAAAACTGATAATGGCCCTGCCTATACTTCTCATGGTTTCCGCGCCTTTTGTGCGCAAATGCAAGTAGCCCATACAACAGGGTTACCATACAATCCGCAAGGACAAGGAATTGTGGAAAGAACCAACAAAAAATTAAAAGAAATACTTCAAAAACTGAAAGGGGGAGTTGCGGAAGGAGCATCTCCCAGGGAAAGACTTTCCCTTGCACTTTTTACTTTAAATTTTTTAATTTTAAATAGTGATGATAAGTCAGCAGCAGATAGACATGCTGCCCAAAACCCAAAAATTATAACTGAGATGGTTAAATGGAAGGATGTTATTACAAATAATTGGTGGGGACCGGATCCCGTAGTAAGGAGATCCAGGGGAGCTGTTTGTGTTTTTCCGCAGGAGCAGGAAACACCGCTTTGGGTCCCATTGCGATTGACGCGAAAGGTGGAAGGAGAACCCGAGAAAGGCACTGACGATGAAGATTATTCTCATGTTGGTGGCAATACTAGCAGATTCAGTGATGGCCCAGGAGAGGATTTTGTGGGCGTGGATGAAGTCCTTTCCATTACCAATGCCAGTGACTAATGCTTCTAGGACAATGGACTGATCAGTTTGAAAATCTAACCACTCAATTAAGATCAGAAATTATGTTAGTTAATAGGATCAGGATCACAATAACAGCAGGACAAGGTTTGGATTGGGTAAAAAATTCCCTGTCGTTTGTTAAGGAGTGGGCTGGGCTGGGAGTGTTTGTTGCAGCCTGTTGTGGGCCCTGTATTTTTTGCCTCTGGTTGCTCTGTCGCATGAGATCTCGCAATAGAAGGGATAGAGTACTAATTGCTCATGCACTCACTGCCTTGGAGCAAGGACACTCTCCCCAAAATTTGGCTTGCAGCTTTAAAAACCAACTAAAAGTGCCCTGTACTGCCTTTGCACCCTCGAGACCTTAGTCTATTGCACGAGGAATAGGAGTACAGGCAGCCAAGTGTTGTGAAATGTTGGACAAAGTACCACTCCTGACCCTAACAGGTTAGGGAGAGCATGTGCGTCAGCATATGGGTCTGCGCCCCTAGCCCATCTCCGCAAAGGGGATAGAGGGCCTGAAAGGGAGGGATCCAGAGTTGATCGCCTGGGTCACTCCTCTAGAATGGGACCTCAAGTTTTACTTTGGAGGACAGCACCTCTACTCTCTTCACAACAGGTATGTTGACTTGCTGCAACAAAACAAGAAAGGGGGAGATGTGGGGAGCCGGAGCGGCCGCCACTAAAACAACCTCTTAGTTCTCCTTATTTTGTATGTGAATGCAGAGCATTTGCTCTTTCCTCTGAGTCTGCGCGTATGACGTCAGAGGCCTGACCAATCCCGAGTTGTAAAATGGCCCTGGCAATGAAGCGACCAATGGCAAAAAACCCCGGGTTCCTTGATTGTATGTAAGCAGCTGCAATTCCCTGCCCAAGCCCCTTTTCGCTTCCTGCTCCCCCTTCAATCAAAAGCTCTCCGATAAAGTATGATTTGAGAAGAATCCTCGAGTGGTGGTCGTTCTTCCTCGCTGGTCGAGGAGCTCGCCGCAGCATAGGCTGTCTAGTTGGATCAAAAAGCAAGAGCAATCGTTTTGCTGTCTTCAAGAGACACGTCTTACCCAAAAACAATCATCTTTGAAAGTGAGAGGTTGGAATAAACTCTGTCAAGCTAACTGCCCCCATAAACAGGCTGGAGTTGCCATACTCATATCAGACACAATAGACTTCAAACTAAAATTAGTAAGAAAAGACAAAGAAGGTTACTACATACTACTAAAGGGATCTTTCCTCCAGGAAGACATAACGATCCTAAATATTTACACACCCAATCCCAGAGCTCCAAACTTCATCAAGCAAAATTTACTTACACTGAAACCATACATACATAGATCGAAATACAGTGATTGTTGGTGAGTTTAACACACCACTCTCTCCTATGGACAGATCAACAAGGCAAAAACTCAACAGAGAAATCTTAGAACTGAACAATTATATAGACCAACTAGATCTAACAGACATCTGCAGAATATTCCACCCAGTAACAACACAATATACGTTTTTCTCAGCAGCACATGGAACATTTTCCAAAATAGACCACATCTTAGGCCATAAAACAAACCTGGACAGATTCAGAAACACTGAAATTATTCCATGCACACTCTCAGACCATAAAGACATCAAATTGGAGCTGAACACACATCTCCACCAACGAATACCCTGTAACTCATGGAGACTGAACAACACATTGTTGAATCCAAAACAATGGGTATTCGAAGAGATCAGAAGAGATTTCCAACTGATTATGAAATTTAACAATAAGGAGCACACAAATATCAACTCCTTAGGTATACAAAAAAGGCAGTACTCAGAGGAAAATTTATAGCGCTGAGTGCCCACAACAGCAAGTTGGAAAAATGGCAAATCAACTAGTTAATGTCTCACCTTAACCTCCTGGAAAAAGAGCAACAAACCAACCCTAAACCCATTAGGAGAAAGCAAATTATTAAAATCAAAGCAGAATTGGAATAAAAAAACTATAGAAAGAATCAACAAAACAAGGAGTTGGTTCTTTGAAAGAATTAACAAAATTGACAAGCCCTTAGCAAATCTTACCAAAAAAAAGGGAGCATATCGAAATAAACAAAATCGCAGATGAAAATGGTAATATCACGACAGAAATTACCAAGATCCAGAATATCATGAGGGAAAACTTCTCAAACCTTTACGCCAACAAATTTGAGAATCTAGAAGAAATGGATGAATTCCTAGACAATATTGACATACCCACACTGAACCAAGAAGAGCTAACCCAACTCAACAGGCCTATTTCAAGCTCTGAAATAGAAACGGAAATTAGACAACTTCCACTTAAAAAGAGCCCAGGGCCAGATGGATTCACAGCTGAATTCTATAAGGTCTTCAAAGCAGAGCTCACACCAATATTCCTCAAGCTCTTCAACGAAATTGAAAATGAAGGTTCTTTACCAAACTCATTATTTGAAGCCAGTATACCCCTCATCCCCAAACCAGACAGAGATTCATCAAAGAAAGAGATCTATAGACCCATTTCTTTGATGAACATCGATTCAAAACTTCTCAACAAAATACTGGCCAACCGTCTACAACAACTCATCAAAAAAATTATACACTATGATCCAACTTGATTTATCACAGGGAGGCAAAGCTGGTTCAACATACACAAATCAATTAATATAATTCAACACATCAACAGGAGCAAGGACAAAAATCACATGATTGTCTCAATAGATGCTGAAAAGGCATTTGACAAGATCCAAAACCCCTTTATGGTAAAAGATGTGGAGAAACTAGGAATTCATGGAACATTTCTCAATGTAATAAGGCTGTGTATGAGAAACCCACTGCTAGTATTATACTTAAGGGTGAAAATCTAAAGCCATTCCCTCTAAAATCAGGAACGAGACAAGGATGCCCACTCTCTCCACTCCTTTTTAACATAGTACTAGAATTCCTAGGCAGTGAAATAAGGCAAGAAGCAAGCATAAAGGGGATCCAAGTAGGGAAACAGGAAATGAAACTATCCCTCTTTGCAGATGACATGATTCTGTATTTAAAGAATCCTATAGACTCTACTCCCAAGCTCCTTGAGTTGATTCAAAGCTTTGGAAGGTTAGCAGGCCATAAAATCAACCCACACAAATCAACTGCCTTACTTTACGCCAACACTGAGAGGAACGAGGCAATAATCAGGAAAGAAAATCCTTTCATAATAGCCTTAAAAAAATAAAGTACCTAGCAATTAGCTTAACTAAGAATGTAAAGGACCGTTTAGATGAAAACTTTCAAACCCTAAAAAGGAAATTAAAGCAGAACTAAGGAAATGGAAAAACCTCCCACGCTCCTGGATTGGAAGAATCAACATTGTGAAAATGACAATCTTGCCAAGGGCTATCTACAAATTCAATGTAATACCAATCAACATCCCAATGTCATTCTTTAAAGAAATAGAAGAGGCAATTCAAAATTTCATATGGAATAATAAAAGACCCCGTATAGCAAAAACACTTCTTAGCAGAAAAAACAGCGCAGGAGGAATTTCAATTCCAAACTTAAGACTCTATTACAGAGCTATAATTCTCAAAACAGCTTGGTACAGGCACAAGAACAGGCCTGAAGTCCAATGGAGTAGAACTGCGGACCCAGATATTAAACCACAGACCTATGGCCACCTAATGTTTGACAAGGGAGCCAAAAAATAGAATGGAAGAAAGATAGCCTCTTCAACAAGTTGTGCTGGCAGAACAGGTTAAACACCTGCAGAAAACTAAAGTTGGATCCTTCTTTGTCACCTTGCACTAGAATTAACTCCAAATGGATCAAAGACCTGGAGGTAAAAGCTGACACACTGAAAAGTTTACAGGAAGGAATAGGAGATACACTAGGCCTCCTTAGCACAGGTCGAAACTTTCTTAATAAGGACCAAGAATCACAACAAATCAGAGAAAGGCTGGATAAGTGGGACTGCATTAAACTGCAGAGCTTTTGTATGGCAACGGATATAGCTAGTAAACTAATCAGGAAGCCTACAGAGTGGGAGAAGATCTACACCAACCAAACAACGGACAAAGGCCTCATATCTAAAATATATCAACAACTCAAAAATTGAATCACTCCAAAACTAACCTCCAAAGTAACACCCATCCCATTAAAAATGGGCCAAAGACTTAAAGAGAGTCTTCTCTGAAGAAGAAACAAAAATGGCCTATAGACACATGAAGAAATGCTCCACATCTCTGATCATAAAAGAAATGCAAATCAAAACAACTCTAAGATTCCACCTCACTCCAGTTATAATGGCCAGGATCAGGAAAACGAATGACAACAGATGCTGGAGGGGATGTGGCCAGGAGGGATCATTACTACACTGTTGGTGGGAGTGCAAACGCGTTCAACCACTATGGAAAGCAGGGTGGCAGTGCCTCAAAAGGCTAAACATACAACTCCCCTATCACCCAGCAATTCCACTACTTGGCATTTACTCAACAATCCAGAAACAAGGGCATACTAAACCCACTAGCACAACATTGTTCACTGCAGCACTATTCAACATGGCAAAGATATGGAACGAACCCAGATGTCCCTCAGTTGAAGAGTGGATCAACAAGTTGTGGTATTTGTACACAATGGAATTCTATGCTGCTCCCAGAAACAATTACATCGCCCCATTTGTTAGGAAATGGAAAGACTCAGAACAAATCACATTAAGTGAAGTAAGCCAGACTCAAAGGAACTTAGGCTCAGTAGTTTCCCTCATTCGTCATAATCAGTAGAAACCTTGGGCTCTACTAGCAGAGATTGGCAATAGAGCAAAAGGCCATATATAAGGCCATATAATGTGAAGCTAATTGACAGGAACTCCAGGATATTGAAACAAAAGCCATATAACGAATGATTGTTGTCCTTAATGTACTATGATGTCTCTCATCTCGTTTGCTGTCCCTTGGTTATCCCATATTGGTATAGTATCTCACTTTATCTTATATATTGAATTTAGTTGTACTTGGATATCTGAAATTTGATAGGGAAGGGGGGAAAACCAATACGGGTGGGGGGTGTGGAGTTGGATGGAAATGGGTACCAAGACATGTGAAAAGGTATCAATGTATGTGAATTAATGCACCTTCTATCTGGCAAATATCATGTAAACCTTTTACTAATTACAATAAAAAATAAAAAAATAGAAAGTTGTAGTGTGTGGAGAGGATGATGGGGTCAAATACATTTCTTCTTAGAAATTTACCTCATCTGGTTGCCCTGGATTTTCCTGGCCTTCTTCTTAGAGAAAGTTCTGTTATACTGTATTTGTGGCTTGGCAATGATCTAGCATGTACATCTTCTAGTAAGACATCCACAACTTCCATGCCTGAGACTCGAGTTTCCTGACCTTTGGCAACAGCACAGCAACATCTTTCTTCCTCCTGAGCCACAGGCCAAGTGAGCTGGCTTGAGTTGGTTGTTAGTTACAGTGGCTTGGTTACCAGGGTTCCATATTCTGTTCCATTGTGAGGGAGGCAGGGTCACCTTTCAGGGCCCAATGACCAAAGATCCTTGCTCACAAAAGACCTCACCAAAGACATACTGGAGGCTGAATCTCTCCTCCAATCTCACAATATACATGTGGATGTAGTAAACAGCACACCTTATTTGTCCAATCCCAATGTCTTCCACTAGGCCCAACTACCAGTCAGGTCTCAGGCTCAAGGAGCCTTTCTTAGGTAAGATCCAAACTTAAGGGTCAACATTGCCCTCATCCTTTACAAAACAGTTGCTTCACAGTGCCTTCTCTGCCTGCATTTTGCCCCTTGTCGAATTTTTTTTTTGTTTTTGCTAGTCTTGGGACTTGACCTCAGAGTGTGAACATTGTTCTTGGGCTTTCTTTAGGCTTTAGCTGTCCCACCGAGCCACAGCACCACTTGCAGCGTTTTCTATGTATGTGGTAATGAGGAATCAAACCTGAGTCTTTTTGCTTGGTAGCCAACTACTCTACCACTAGGTCAAACACACAGGGCATCTTGCACATAATTTTGAGGTCAATTTACTAGGATATTATTAGGTTTCTGTATCCTAATCAATTTTTTCCTGATGATTAGCTTTGCTGTCATGTGTAAAAAATGCAAGAGGGAAAAACACAGAAGAATTAGTGAAATTAAAAAAAAAAGCATTAGACAGAGTTAAGTGTTCATTCTTTGTAGGAGAAAGGATATTTGGATATGATGATGATGATGATGACTTTATAATTTCTATGTCAGGGTTGAGAGTTTGGCATAGTGGTAGAGTGCTTTCCTAGCATCCATGAAGATCTGGGTTTGATTGCTCAGTATCACATAGATAGAAAATCTAGATGTGGCACTGTGGCTTAAGTTTCAGAGGGCTAGACTTGAGAAAACCCGAGGACAGTCCTCAGGCCCTGAATTCAAGCTTCAAGACTGGCAGAAAGATAAAAGAAAATAAAAATGCTTTTTACGAGCTAATTCACTCACAGCATTTGCTTCTGAAATCTTCGTTTCTGCATCTTGTGAAATACCCGTTTCCCTCAACGTAGACAAGAAAAACAGATCCATCCCATGGTCCACTGTGAGGCCACTGGTTGGGCTAAGAGCTAGTCGTGCAGCAACACATAAGTTTTATACTAATACTTTCCAAACTTTGTACTCAAATATGCTACCTACTTACCAACTTAGGTCAGTTATCCTTATGCTATACCTTTTCTTCATTACTAAAATATTCTTACACTCCTACATTAATCCTTTTGTACATCCCCTGACCTCTCTCATTCTTTTTTTCTATCTCTGGACCTCTGCTCGTCTTTCAACCCTTATACTGCACGTATCTACACTTGATGGCTGTTGAGCAATATTGTATATGTAGGTGGTTAATTATTCTCTAGGCTCAGAGGGACTTAACGACAATAGAGATTGGATTGTGAAGCTTATTGTTTTGGGTATAAATTGCTTATCAGTGGTTGTATTAGACTGGTCTTTAAGTGCACTAAAAGAAAGAGTTAATACCAATCAAAACGTGTGAACATCTCGTGTCTGCCAGCTACAGAGGTCTAGGTTGGTTATATCTGAAAAACTATAATCGTATTTAGTAGTAATCTTGCTCCCATTTTCAAATGGGCAGAACAAGAAACTCAAGAAAAATGTCAAATCAAGAAACAACATCCCCCAACAAATGTAAATAGACAATGGAACAGTCACTGTGAAACCTAGAAGAGAGTCTTCCAAGTGCTACATAAATGCAATTGATAAACATCATTAATGGAAAATGTGAAAATATAAAGAAAGAGATAATGGTGGAAGCCATAGCTGAACAAGAGGAAAGCAAAAACAAGGTGATAAGTGAAAAAGACGAAGCCATAAAGGAGGCCATAATAAAGGTTTTTCAAAGAAAGATGGATGAATTCATAGAATCCACAAATAAACCGTGACCAAACTCCAGCAAATGTCCAAAGAAAATAAAGCTGCAACAATATGTCGAAACAAAACCAACACTACAGAGAATTCTCAAAGATGCTCTATACATACAAAACCAAAATAAATGCATTATAGGGAAAGAAATGGCACCTAAACAGCATACCATCTAAGGCCCACAAGAACTGTCAAGACACAGGCCCTACTAAAAGCTTTTAAAAATGGTAGGAACTAATAAATATCTCTCAATCCTAACTCTCAATATCAATGGACTTAACTCTCCAATTAAACGGCATAGGCTGTCTAGTTGGATCAAAAAGCAAGAGCCATCGTTCTGCTGTCTTCAAGAGACACATCTTACCCAAAAACCATCATCTTTTGAAAGTGAGAGGTTGGAATAAATTCTATCAAGCTAACTGCCCCCATAAACAGGCTGGAGTTGCCATTCTCATATCAGATACAATAGACTTCAAACTAAAATTAGTAGGAAAAGACAAAGAAGGTTACTACATACTACTAAACGGATCTTTCCTCCAGGAAGACATAACGATCCTAAATATTTACACACCCTTTTGAAGGTTCTCAAAAGATTGAAGATTCTGACAGTGTAAGTTAGATTCCGGCATTGATATTAAATAATGTAATGAGTAGGGATTTATATTTGAAATATCACTGTTGGCAAAATCTAACACACATTTGCTTAGTATTTGCTTTTGATTTCCCAAGAAGTTCAGTACAAGCCAACATGTGTGGAATATATCGACTGGGAGAAATTACTCAGAGTATGTGACTCATTTGAACAGGAGTCAGTGAAAAGATACAGAAGCAGGATACCCATATTGTGATAATTTGTATCTTTTGCATATTTTGTGTTTGTTATTATTTCCATTCGTAGTGTACATTTCTAGGTAAAAATTTTTAAAATGTTTAGAAACAATTTGTTATTTCAACAGCAAAAAAAGACATTTATATGCCTGATAAAATTCACAGAATCCAAATTTTTCCATATTATTTTTTTGTGGTTCATAGATCTTGAACTCAGCCTGGGCACTATCCCTGAGCTCTTCTGCTCAGGCTACCACCTTACTCTGGAGCCAAGCCCCACTTCCCATTTTCTAAAAGTAAATTGGAGATAAGTGTCTCAGGTCTTTTTGTGCCAGGATGGCTTTAAACCTTGATCCTCAGATCTCAGCCTCCTGAGTAGCTAGGATTATAGAAGTGAGCCACCACCCCATCATGCTCAGCTTTCTGGTTTTTTTTAAACAAGCCCTTTGGCTGGAACTCGGTCTGAGCACTGTCCTTCAGCTTTCCTCAAGCCTAGTGATCTTCTACTTGAGCCACAGCACTACTTCTGGTTTTTTCTGTGTATGTGGTACTGCGGGATTAAAACTTCTTCTTCATACAAGCACTCTACAACTATGCCAAACTCCCAGCTCCTCCACCTTAGTTTTTATGATAGATCTTTCCATGCATCCAGGATGGCTAGAAATCCTTCTTGAGTTTCCCAAGATCAGGGAGTATAGGTGTGTCCCATCCTGTGTGGCTACATAACCATTGTTTAGGGTACAGTTCTCTCTTCATTCTACCCATCTAGAGCAATTTTCATCTTCCATGTATAATCATAAAACATTCAGCTCCTGTTCCTCTCTACTCCATTCTCTGGAACCATCGTGCTTTTTGGCTCTAAGGGTTTGTTGATCCTTGGAAGCTCTGGAAGGGAAAACATACCCTAGCTCTTCCTTTATGACTGCTGTATTTTTAGTATACTGTAATCAATATTCATCTGTAAAATATAGTAAAATGTTCTTCCTTTTCAATGCATTGTTTTGCATATTTCTATCTTTTGATTATTATTAATAGTTGTGAATGGATTCTCCACATATTTGTTCTAGTCTCTGCTTTCTCTTCCGTTAGGTACAAATCTAGAAATAGAAGTGTTGGACCATATTTCTATGTAATTTTATATTTAGTACTTTTTTAGCACTCTCCACGCAATTTTTTATTGTTTTTTATTCCTTGCAGAACTATTCCAAAGTTCTACTTCTTCTCACTACCTTCCCAGTAATAGTTAGACTTTGAAAGTTGTTTTTTTGTATGTGTGTGTGTGTGTGTGTGTGTGTGTTTGTGTGTGTGTCTGTGGATCTTTTTGTTTAAAACTATATTTATATTAACATATTTAAAGTAAAGATTTCATTGTAATTTTAATTTTTCTCATGACTGTTAATATTGAACTTCTTTCTACATTTTGAACTACTATTTCTATATATTCTTTTTAGAAAATCCTCTCCAATCTCCAATTTTTTTCCCTTTTTTTGTGGGGTAGTGGGGAAAGTCATGGGGCTTGGACCTTGGGCCGTGAGCTCTTTAGTTTAAGGCTATTGTCCTACCCTGAGTATTGCCCCTCAGCTCTTCTGCTCACAGCTCCCTACCCCTCTTCCCATTATATACAGAACAAAGGTCATCCTCAGTCTTTTTGAAAAAGTAAAACCTACAGTAAATTTGTAGTATAAAACAGCAAGAAATAAATTTCTTGTCAGGTACAGTGCCTTATACCTGTAATCCTAGCTACTCAGATATCAGGCTGATATCTAAAGATTTGGTTCAAAGCCAGCCTGGGCATTAGAAAGTCTATGAGACTCTCATCTACAGTTAACCACTAGAATATGGGAAATGGCACTGTGGCTTCATAGGTAGGGTGATAGCCTTGAGTTGAAGAGCTCAGGAACAGTGCCTAGGCCCAGAGTTCAAGCCTTACAAATCCCCCAGCCAAAAAAAAGAAAAAAAAGTTTCTTCCCCAAGTGATTATTATGCCAGCCATAGAACATTAACATTCTGGGTGTACTTCACAGTATTATTACTTGATACCCTAAGATTTTGCAATATTCTCAGAGTACCAGCATATGTCATCATATAATGTAGTTCCTTTTAAATGGAATAATTCCATTTATAACCTAAATCTACTCCCCCGACTTATTTTTGTTGATACCACAATTGCTCTACCATGATATGCCACAAGCCATTAAACATTTTATGGTGGGTAATTGGAAAGGAGTCTCATGGAATTTTGTGCCAGGCTGGCTTTGAACCATGGTCCTCAGATCTCAGTCTCCTGAGTAGCTAGGATGACAGGCATGAGCCACCAACACCTGGCTTCCCTTTTTATTTTTTTGTGGGTCTTGGGACTTGAACTCTGGGCCTAGGCACCATCCCTAAGCTTTTCAGGTCAATATTTCATGTAAGTCTAAAGATTTAAGTAAAGGAATACAATTCCAACAAAAAAAAGAATAAAATTCCAGACATGGTGTGTTTATAACTCAGTGCTAATTACTTGATGAAAATGTGCCATTCCAGAAGCTGGTGTCATTTGATGATGTAGCTGTGGATTTCAGCTGGGAGGAGTGGCAGCATCTGGACAATGCTCAGAGGACCCTGTACAGAGATGTAATGCTGGAGACCTACAGCAACCTGGTGTCCTTAGGTGAGCAAAATTCAAATTCACTTGCAAGGCCAAGTGCCTTGTTATTTTGCAGATACGTGAATGTTTATCAAACTTTCAATACTATTTAAATGAAAGATTCCAAACCCTGAGAAGTATCATTACTTTCTAAAGAAAACCTAAGGTAATTTTGTACTCATTCTTCAGGATACCTTCAGGATACTTTGACAACAGTTCTAAATTATGTTTCCTCTAATGGAGACGACATTCCAAACTTACACAGTAATTGTAAGTGGATAAACCATCCAGAATAGAATATATATCATTATTGGAAATAGGATCTACAAATCACTAAACAGTGAGTTTATAATGAAAACCTGGCACTAGGTGCAATGTTTCATGCCTGTAATCTTAAAATATTCAGGAGGAAGAAACCTAAGAATTCTAATTTGAAGCCAGCAATGGCATAAAAATTGCCATGAAACTCTATAACTCCAAGTAACCCCTCAAAAATGTTAGTGGAGTGTCAAGAGTTTGACTTTGTGGTTGAGTGCTTGCCTAGCATGCATGAAGACCTATGCATGTAAGTGGAGCTGGGACTCAAACTGGTATTTTTCTAGCCTTGAGCAAGACAGCTAAGTTTATGCCATACAAAATGAATCCAGAGCTGGGGAAAAGTCAACCATGGAGCCAGTGAGAAATGAGAAAAAAGATTTAATAGATAACTTGTGAGTAGGATGTCTGCGAACTTAAAGCAATGATGACACAGCATAAGCAATAATTCTCTACTGTTTCTAATTTACAGGGCCCTGTGTTCCCAAACCTGTATTAATTGACCAGATAGAGCACTGTGCAGAACTCTGGATAGGAAATTCCTCTGACAAGAATATCATAGGTGAGTGAATGCATCTTCATATTGATGTTGGAGCCTGAGCCCCATTGGTAAGTTCATGTTGTGATGTACTGAGCAATAATACTCTTAGTTACCCTAAATCCTGTGTGGAACCTATGGAATTCTTTGTGAATGAATCAAGAATCATTTTCTTTTCCCAATCCTATGCCTGGTCTCAGGGACTGAGCATGGTCCTTGGGTTTTCTCAAGGCTAGCTCTCTACTTCTTGAGTCATAGCACCACTTCTGGCTTTTTCTTTGTATGTAGTACCAAGGAACTGAACCAGGTCTTTGTGCATGCTAGCCCAAACCCCTGGCACCAAGAATCATAGGGTGATATGACGAATTCTATGTGGCAGTAGAGTTAAAGTTAGATTTCTCTGTAGAAATCATTGTGAAACAAAATAAAATGAGAAAGCCATGAGCCCGTGGCTCATGCCTGTAATCCTAGCTACTTAGGAGGCTGAGATCTGAGGATCAAGGTTCAAATAATGACCTATCACAAAAACACCTTAGACTCTTCTCTCCAATGAACCAATCGAAAATGAGAAGTGGGGTTGAGGCTAAAGACATAGAGCAGTAGCCTTGAGCTGAAGAGCTCAGGAAGAACAGCCAGGTCTAGAATTCAAGTCCCGTGACTGCAAAACAAGAAAGAAAGAAAGAAAGAAAGAAAGAAAGAAAGAAAGAAAGAAAGAAAGAAAGAAAGAAGAAAGAGGGAAGAAAGAGGGAAGGAAGGAAAGGAAGAAAGAAAGAAAGAAAGAAAGAAAGAAAGAATGATATTTCATTTCTTTAAAACTAAGACTATAAATGATTGAGCAAACAAGGAATAAGTCAGGGCATTATTCTCTGATAAGAATAATATCTTTTTGCTGGTAGGAAGAGACTGGTATTCAGAACCAGACCTTTCCACCAGAAATTGAGCCTAGTGGTAGAGTGCTTGCCTAGCATGCACAAAGACACAGGTTTGATTTCTTATTACCACATACATAGAAAAAGCCAGAAGTAATGACTTCATTGGTAGGGTTCTAGTCTTGAGAAAACCCAAGGACAGTGGTTAGGTCCTAAGTTTAAACCCAGGAATGGAAGGAAAAAAAAACAACAAAGTTTCAATCAACATAAGAAAATTAACTAGACAATGAGCTGGGGATTTTCTGGTCTTCCATGGTTCTGAGGGACAGGAGTGTTAGAAAAGGAATTTTTATAAGACTTCAAATGGAAAGAAACAAATTTCAAAATTCCCACAAATACCTAAATTGAGACTTTAGTGAGAAGTTGTAACTGAAGGGATATAGGTGTAAGTCCTTACTCTCAAAAATCGTTCTTGCTTGGATCAAAGGCAAACAGACATATACATCAAACTTGTGGCCGCTGAATCTAGAAAAAATTCGTGTTCCTCACTTAATGGTTAATAAGCAAACATCATTGAAACTGGCTAAGGTAATCCTATCTGCTACTCAGGACCTGAGACTCTTATCTGTAGTTAACTCTAGAAAAGAGTATGTGGGGCTGTAGCTCAAGGATAGGGGTTATAGTCTTCTGCTGAAGTGTTCAGGGACAGGGCCGAGGCTTATAAACTACAAAAAAAAAGAAAAGAAAAGAGAAGAAAGTTTTAAAAAGATGCAAAACAGCACAATATTTAGATTATTTCTCAAAAATAAAAGAAAGGCAGCTATTCCTCAATGTATAAACAAAACAGTATTTGAAAAAAAACAGCTGCAGGTATATTATAGTTAGTACTCAGCTTAAAACTGTAGCAATACCTAGTTGGGTAATTTCAATAAATATTTCCTGTGATATAAAAAGAGAACTAAAACACAGAAAAACATTATTGGTCATTGTAAAATATCATTTTCTTAATATGTTAGGGAGAAAAGCATATATTTCTCACAAATCAATTTCCACTTTTATATTTTAAAATATCTAACACTTAGGATGGGAAAGTAAAGTCATTACCTTTACAGTAAGGAATATTTGTATCTCATGTATGTTTGTGTCTTTTTTTATAGGACTCATTTTAGATGTCCAGGTAATGGAAAATGTGTTCAAGACTTGCCAGGAAAGTCCACATGAATGTCTATGTGAAGTAGCAGTTGCAAGTAGTATCGAAGTGGAGGAAAACGTGAGATTTGCAACAACTTTAAATTTGAGCTCTACACATAATCCAGAGCTGATTAGTAATAACGGTAACAACTTAGGGGTGAGGACTGAGGAGTTCATTAAGTGTCAGAATATGCTTCTGTCTCCTAAGCCTGATGAGATGCATGCTGTATATAGATCTCGTATGTATCCTGTTCTTAAAAAATCCATCGCCTATTCAGAGCATTTTATTCATGATTGTGACAGTCCAGAAGATCTGCAGTATCATAATTCTGTTCTCCCTGCCCAAGAAATTCTTCAGGGAGGGAGGAAAACTGCTAAATGTACTGTGTGATGAAAAATATTGTACTTAACACCGACCATCACAACATGCGGCGAGCTCCTCGACCAGCGAGGAAGAACGACCACCACACGAGGATTCTTCTCAAATCATACTTTATCGGAGAGCTTTTGATTGAAGGGGTAGCAGGAAGCGAAAAGGGCTTGGGCAGGGAAATGCAGCTCCTTACATACAATCAAGGAACCCGGTGTTTCTTGCCATTGGTCGCTCCATTGCCAGGGCCGTTTTAAGGCTCGGGATTGGTCAGGCCTCTGACGTCATACGCGCAGACTCAGAGGAAAGAGCAAACGCTCTGCACACACATACCAGATAAGGAGAACTAAGAGGTTGTTTAGTGGCGGCCGCTCCGGCTCCCCACATCTCCGCCTTTCTTGTTTTGTTGCAGCAAGTCAACATACCTGTTGTGAAGAGAGTAGAGGTGCTGTCCTCCAAAGTAAAACTTGAGGTCCCATTCTAGAGGAGTGACCCAGGCGATCAACTCTGGATCCCTCCCCTTCAGGCCCTCTATCCCCTTTGCGGAGATGGGCTAGGGGCGCAGACCCATATGCTGACGCACATGCTCTCCCTAACCTGTTAGGGTCAGGAGTGGTACTTTGTCCAACATTTCACAACTCTTGGCTGCCTGTACTCCTATTCCTCGTGCAATAGATTTTCAAACTGATCAGTCCATTGTCCTAGAAGCATTAGTCACGGGCATTGGTAATGGAAAGGACTTCATCCGCGCCCACAAAATCCTCTCCTGGGCCATCACTGGATCTGCTAGTATTGCCACCAACATGAGAATAATCTTCATCGTCAGTGCCTTTCTCGGGTTCTCCTTCCACCTTTCGCGTCAATCGCAATGGG
This sequence comes from Megascapheus bottae, assembly GCF_031878675.1. Lineage (NCBI taxonomy): Eukaryota > Metazoa > Chordata > Mammalia > Rodentia > Geomyidae > Megascapheus > Megascapheus bottae. Next base: position 610,099 of record NW_028327595.1, read on the forward strand.
ACCCAAAGCGGTGTTTCCTGCTCCTGTGGAAAAACACAAACAGCTCCCCTGGATCTCCTTACTACGGGATCCGGTCCGCACCAATTATTTGTAATAACATCCTTCCATTTAACCATCTCAGTTATAATTTTTGGGTTTTGGGCAGCATGTCTATCTGCTGCTGACTTATCATCACTATTTAAAATTAAAAAATTTAAAGTAAAAAGTGCAAGGGAAAGTCTTTCCCTGGGAGATGCTCCTTCCGCAATTCCCCCTTTCTGTTTTTGAAGTATTTCTTTTAATTTTTTGTTGGTTCTTTCCACAATTCCTTGTCCTTGCGGATTGTATGGTAACCCTGTTGTATGGGCTACTTGCATTTGCGCACAAAAGGCGCGGAAACCATGAGAAGTATAGGCAGGGCCATTATCAGTTTTTTAAGTGAAGGGGTTTTCCCCAGGCCGCCCAGGCTTCTAAACAATGTACTTTTACATGGGAAACCTTTTCTCCTGCCAAGGGTGTGGCATGTACTATACCAGAATAGGTATCCACTGAGACATGTAAATATTTTAATTTTCCAAATTCCGCTAAATGAGTAACATCCATTTGCCATAGGGCATTTGGTTTTAGGCCTCTAGGGTTTATCCCCACATTAGGAGAGGGGAGAAAATCACACAAGACAGACAGGCTTTAACAATATTTCGTGCTTCATGTCTGGTTATATTAAATTTTATTCTAAGAGTATTAGCAGGTACATGATATAACTGATGAAAAGTTTTTGCTGATTCTACAGAATCAATAGCTGTCAAAACCATAGCCCTAGTTGCCTGATCTACCTGGGCATTAGCCTTAGCCATGGGACATGGCAACAAGGTATGAGCTCTCATGTGCCCTATATAAAAGGGATTCTTTCTTGCCAAAATAAGGGATTGAATCTGTAATAATATGTTAGAAACCATGCTGGCCTGCCTAATTGAGGCAGCGACTTCAAGAGAATTAACAGCATTAACAACATATTGTGAATCAGAGAAAAGATTAAAGGGCTCTTCAAATCTTTTAAACACCTCTAGAACCACCAGGCACTCCGGGACCTGGGGAACATCCGGTCGAAAATATAACACGACTGGATTTTGACCTTCCACCACAAAGGCACCCTGGCCAGTTTTTGACCCATCAGTATAAATAGTCAAGGCTGTAGCCAAAGGCTTCTTAGAGGTAATAATAGGAAAATAAACCAAATTTCTCTCTACAAAGGCATGCAGGGGATGCTTGGGATAATGGTTATCAATAATATTGGGAAAGGCACATAATAAAATCGCCCATATATCCACAGTGGCAGCCAAAGTTCCCACCTGATTCCTGGTATAGGGAATAATTAATCTATCAGGTATTTTAGCAAAATGCATCAAACAATACCTTAGGCCCAATAGGGCTTGAGTTGCAACAAGCTCAGGAAAATGTTGAACAGTTCTTGCTCCAAGAGAATTACCATGAAGCCACCACAGAGGGCCGTCCTGCCATAAGACCCCTGTAGGATAATTCTTTGTCTTTAAAATACACAACATAAGTAATTGACCTGGATTATAACGACAACTGGCATAAAGGCTTCAAGATTTTCAAAAACGCGCTTCGCCGTTTTGAGCACATGGGCCACAAAATCGGAGAATGGCTCCGTGACAGCTTGAGTAACTTTGGTGAGGCTGCCAGTGACCTGGCCTTTGTTTGGGATTGCCCTCCAGGACTTGTAAAAAACCTCATTTATTTGTTTATAAACATCCCAGGGGAAATTTGTCTGATCGGCAGCCCATTGTCCTTGCCCTAGGAGCATGTCCACAGTCCACTCGGGCCGCCCTTCTTGTACATTTACTCTATATTGAGCCTGAGCTCTGTCCATAACTATAGACCTGAAGTCAAGGAACTGTCCATAATTGAGGCATGTCCGCGCGACCTCATACCAATCATTAGGTGTCATAGCATTAGCAGTTAGTCTTCTAAGCAAAGCAGTGGTATAACTGGCCGCAACTCCATAATTACGTACTGCCTCCATCAAATCCTTTAACTGTTTATAGGAGACTGGTTCAAAGGTCCTCTCCTGGGTAACTGGGTTCTCAAAAACTGGGAACGCAGCCGCCAGGCGGGACCACGTGCTTTCTTTTATGAAATGACTTTTTCCCGCCGCCACAGGATAAGGCTGGGGCGCAGAGGGCATGGCTCTCTCTTGTTCATTTCCTTTAGACACTCCGGCCAGAAGAGGTCGCTGAACTCTATACCTTCCCTCCTCATACCTAGCAGCCGCCTCCTCCAAGCCTTTTCCCTCTTTCCGGGCCTGTTCCTCATTTGAATTAGTCACTTCCTCATCTGAGTTGCTTAACTCCTCATTTGAATCGTTTAGCTCCTCATCTCTAGACTCCCTTATTTGTAAATGTTGAAACCTGCCTGGATCCGGGTAAGACTGCCCTGGGGGCGTCTCCATTGTTCTTATGCCTTGGTCCTCCTTATCTCCCTCCTGCCCGGTATCTTGAAAGGGTGCGTCCACCCTCTGTTCTTTGACATAAAGTCTCCCTTTTTTATTTTCTTTCCCTTTTCTTTTTGGCCTACCTTTTTCCTCCCCATTTGATTCTGCCTCGGAGAGACTATCCTGGTGCTTCCTCAATGTCCTACTGGCTCTCTTAATCTGTGAGCTGCTGCAACGCAGACAAATGCAACAAAAACACACCAGCAGCAAGCAAGGAAGGACAACAGCAAGCACCCAGAATTGTACCCAAAGAAACAGCATATCTGGGGATGTCAGCTGATCAGGCTGATACTTACCAACGTCTCCTCTCCGTATGTTGAGTTCTGAATCCTCCTCGGCCTTTTCGCTTGTCGTCCTGTCTTCCCAAGGTCCCGGGTCTTCGGCACCAGTTGCGGCGAGCTCCTCGACCAGCGAGGAAGAACGACCACCACACGAGGATTCTTCTCAAATCATACTTTATCGGAGAGCTTTTGATTGAAGGGGTAGCAGGAAGCGAAAAGGGCTTGGGCAGGGAAATGCAGCTCCTTACATACAATCAAGGAACCCGGGGTTTCTTGCCATTGGTCGCTCCATTGCCAGGGCCGTTTTAAGGCTCGGGATTGGTCAGGCCTCTGACGTCATACGCGCAGACTCAGAGGAAAGAGCAAACGCTCTGCACACACATACCAGATAAGGAGAACTAAGAGGTAGTTTAGTGGCGGCCGCTCCGGCTCCCCACAGCAACACATCTGAAAATGTACACAGGAGAGACTCCTCATACATATAGTGAATGTGAGAAATCTTTCAGTAATGAAATATGCCTTACAATACCTCAGAGCAAATATCCTGAGATATGTGATGCGTACATCAAGTGTGAAAATTAATTTCTGAGAAGTCAGACCTGACGCTCCAACCTCGATCTCCAAGAGAAGACAAACCTTATGAATATGAGGAACGTAATAAAATTTCTGCCCAGAATTCAGCTCTCAGCACACATCAGAGATCTCACACAGAAGAGAAATCTTAGGAATGGGATAAATGTGGGAAGACTTTTAGACTGAAATCATAACTCACTTTGCACCAGAGAAGACACACAGAAGAGAAACCTTATGAATGTAACAAATGTGAAAAGTCTTTCACCCAGAAGATACACCTTCGAGTTCATCAAATAACACACACAGGAGAGAAATCTTATAAGTGTAATGAATGTGGAAAGTCTTTCCAAGGGAAGGGAAAACTTCGTGTTCATCAGAGAATACACACAGGAGTGAAACCTTATGAATGTAACCAATGTGTAGTCTTTCAGACAGAAATCTTCCCTCAAATTGCATCAAAGGACACACACAGGAGAGAAACCTTATGTGTGCAACAAATGTGGAAAGACCTTCAAGTGGAAGTCATATCTTGATGGGCATAATAGAACACACACAGGAGAGAAAACTTATGCATGTAGTGAATGCGGAAAGTCTTTCAAATGGAAGGTAAAACTCCATGTTCATCAGAGAATATACTCAGGAGAAACACCTTATGAGTGTAACATATGTGGAAAGTCCTTCACACAGAAGCCAAACCTCAACATGCATAAGACAATTCAAACAGGAGAAAAACCTTATGAATGTAACCGATGTGGAATGTCTTTCAAATGGAAGTCTTCCCTCAAATTGCATCAGAGAACACACACAGGAGAGAAACTGTACGAGTGCATCAAATGTGGTAAGACCTTCAGATGGAAGTCACATTACAGGAGGCATAACAGAATTCACACATATTAGAAACCTTAGGAATACAACCAAAGTTGAAAGTCTTTCGTGCAGTATTCACCCTTCAGGAAGCGTAAGAGAGTTCACACATATGAGAAGCCTTAGCAATATAATAAATAGGAAAGACTTTTTAGTCTGTGGAAGAAAACTCAGCTTCTGTCACAGAACCAACACAAGATAAAACCCTTAATGAATGTAGCAAATGTTCAGTCTTTTCCCCAGAAGGCACAAGTCAAGATTTATCACTAAACACGCACAGGATAGAATCCTATGAATAAAATGAAAGAAAAATTTTTTTGAAGAACTCATAGTTGAGTTTGCATGATACCACACAGACACAGGATAAAAATCGTATGAATATAAGAATATGAAAAATCCATCATGAACGCATGACTAAGTATAAAATGCACATAGGAGAGAAAAACCTTATGAATATTACAAATGTGGAAAGTGTTTGACCTGGAAGGCAAACTTCTGTGTTCATCACAAACCTGATTCCCATAGAAGAAAAGAAAACTAATGAATACAACAAATGTGCAATGACTTTTAATCAGAAGTCAGTCTTCAGTACATTTCAGAACATACACAATAGAGAAATTCTGAGTAATGAAAAACATTCAGCTATATATAGAATCTCTGTATATGGGAGCATTAGGGTAAGTCTTCTAAACAAAGTCAACCTTCAGCAAGCATTAAGAGCACTCACAGAAGAAATAATAGCATGTAGGAAAACCTTTGTCAGAAACCTCGAAAAGCTGACTGTGTGGCTTAGTGGTAGAGTGCTAACCTATCAAGGATGAAGGCCTGGGTTAGATTCCTCAATACTGCGTGAAAAGAGCAAGCCAGAAGCAGCACTGTGGTTCAAATGGTAGAGTGCTAACCTTGAGCAAAAGTAGCTCAGTCCCTGAGTTCAAGCCTAAGGATGAGAGAGAAAGAGAGAGAGAGAGAGAGAGAGAGAGAGAGAGAGAGAGAGAGAGAGAGAGAGAGAGAGAGAGAGAGAGAGAGAGAAAGAGAGAGAAAGAGAGAGACAGAGAGAGACAGAAAGAGAGAGAGAAAAAGAGAAAAGAGACAGAAAGTGAGAGAAACAGGAACTTCTAAATTGTACAGAGATAGAGAAGGAGACAGAAACTAATTTCTAAACTTTACAGTCTTTCTATTTCCTTACAAATTCGTCTATGTCATTCTTTCTGACAGAAGCACAGAATTCCATTGTGTAAAAATACCATATTTGATCTACTCATCAACTGACGGGCATCTGGGTTGGTTCCATACCTTTGCTATAGTAAATAGTGCTGTGATAAATGTTATTGTTCTAGTGAATTTAGTATGTCCTATCTGGACGATTGGCAAGTAGTGAAATTGCTGGATCACAGGGGAGCTCTATGTTTAGTCTTTTTGGGATACTGCCATAGTGCTTTCCATAGTGGTTGAACGAGTTTGCAGTCCCACCAGCAATGTAGTAGTGATCCCTCCGGGCCACATCCCCTCCAGCATACGTTATTAGATTTCTGGATCTTGGCCATTCTAACTGGAGTTATGAGGAAAAGGGAAAGAGGAACTGAAACTTTCTCTCCTTACAGATGACATGATTCTGTATTTAAAGAACCCTATAGACCCTACTCCGAAGCTGCTTGAGCTGATATAAAACTTTGGTAAGGTAGCAGGGTATAAAATGAACCCTCAATGTCAACTGCCTTCCTATATGCCAACAAATGAGAGTAATGAGGCAAGAATCAGGATAGCAACTCATTTTGCTATCAAAGAAAATAAAATACCTAGGAATTAACTTAGAATGTAAAGCACCTTTTTGATGGAACTATAAACCCTGGAGAAGGAAATTAACGCAGAACTGAGGAAATGCAAAAACCTATGCTCCTGGTTTGGAAGAAGTAATATTGTAAAAATGGCCATCTTGATAAGGACTATCTACAAATTCAGTGCAATATTCATCAATATCCCAATGTCTTTCTTTAAAGAAACAGAAGAGGAAATCCAAAAGTTCACTTGGAATAATAAAAGACCCCTTATAGTCTGTCTTCTTGCATGATACATAATGTTTAATCTCACCTTCTCCACCAAAATCTCACCTTTCTCATTGAGACATTGGTGGCCCTGTTTACTAGCAGCAAAGGCTCAAACGCGCAGTTTCAGGTGTCACCACTGCCTCTGATACTGGGTAGATCCAACTCTGTCATTGATTCTGAGGTCTGCTCTGGGAGTCTTGGTCACAAGTTGTTCTGTGGCATCTGCTGCCAGCCTGTGCCTATTTGCTTCTTTTTCCTCCAGCAGCCTACAACAGGGAATGAAGTTCAGGCGCTGATGCTCTCCTTCATATGCAGGGCAGGATGAGCCCAACCCTCCCACATCTTCCTCTTCTAATTTTTGGGAAAAAATGTGCTGGCAAAAGTCCTCAGGTGTGGCGCATGGCTGATCCACAATTTTAATCCAGGCTGGTCAGGAGGCTGAGATCTGAGTATGGAAGTTCCAAGTCACCTAGAACAGGAAAGTCTGATAGATTCTTACTACCAAAAATAAAAACAGCTGGGAATGGAATTTGGGCTCAAGTGGTAAAGGGCTAGTCTTGAGTACAAATGCTTAGTGCCCAGGCCCTGAGTTCAGGCTCCAGCACTGCCAACAACCTCACTTTAGTGAGATTTTAGCTTTATCCATGTAGGCACATCTCACTGGAATCTTTGCTGGTAGAGATAGTCTTCATAATTTTGTCTCAAGGTAAAGGTCCTCCTGGGGTAGTACACAAAAGATGTCATGGAGAGAGGAGCCCCACTTGCTCCAGGTTTGAAGATGGCATAGGTCAAGCCAGCATGGAGTTGGCACATCAGTCTTTTTCCTAGCACCACCTACCAGTGAATGTCCAATGACATTGATTTTTGTGGGATTGTGTGATTGAAGTGCCCCATTAAGGTCAGTGTAAGCACAACCAAACTTGGATACCAGGAATGCTGAAATCTCAAAGCTAAGATTTCTGTTGGCTACAGAAATGCTGGTGTGTCTGTGATTCACTAAAAGTTCAGGTGCAAAGATTCTGAAGCTTGATGCCATGTGTTTATTCCATTTAGTAAAATTATTTTAATGCACTGTATAAGTTAAAACATTTGATAAGAGTCAGGGGTAGTGAAAACATTGTTCTTAAATTCAGGTGTCTGGCAGGGTGATGGGGGGGGGTGTTGGTGGCTGGGACTATGAAGCTGGAGCTGCTATCAAACCATGGATCATATCCCTCTTTATCTGGGAGAAATGACTCCAAAGATGAAATTTGAATGGTGAGGAAAACATGATGATGTACTCAGGAAATTTCTCCTAAACAAATGCTCATGTGAAAGTGGGATGGGGGCTGGGCATATCTGAGGCAGAGCTTAAGGGGGCTTCTCATGGCGTTGAGAACGTTCCTTGCAACTTCAGGCATGCAGCAGGGTGTTTTAGATGACCATTGTGAGATGGATGGAATAAGACTGGAGACAAGATGAATGCTGGGATCCTGAAATGCTCTTGCATGAGTGGCTGGTGGCTCACCTGAAAGAACTAATTATGTCTAAAAAAGAAATCAGGAATTTGTTTTGATTAGATAATACCTGTAATCACAGGCATATTCAGGATCCTGATCTTAGTATTGTGGTTTAAAACCAACCCAGCAAAGGGAAAAATGCATGAGACTCATACTCCCAGTTTAGAGCAAGAACAAAGATTGAAGTAGAGCTGTGGCTCAAGAGCTAGAGTGCTACCTTGAGCAAAGAAAAGCTAAGAAAAAGCTCCAGGTTTGAGTTCAAGGCCAGGAATTAAAGAAGGAAGGTAAAAAAAGAGAAGTATGTGAGGAAGGGAAATATATAAAAGAAAAAGAGAAGGAACTAGAAATTTAAAACTAGAGAATATTTAAAAGTCATCAGTCCTTCTAAGAAAAGTGTTGGAGTATGGGTTCTATATGTGGTGAACTGGAAGCCCAGCAGTGACTTGTTAACCAAAGAGTCACCATGATGAGCAAAGGATAGAAATCTGCATGAGCCTCTTAGCGGATGGAGTCACAGAAGAGAACCTCAGCTCCCATCCCATAGTTAGAAGTATATAGAGATGGGGAAGTTGGCATCACCTTGATGTCATTGTGTCCATGGAGACTGGAAGCCATGGCTCTGTGAAAGCAAAATGTTCTGGTTACTGAGCTGGGAGGCTGAGGAGAGCCAAGTCCTGGCCATGAAGAAATCAGGATGGCAGCAGAGCAACTCTGCTGCAGTGTGTGCCTGCTTGGCTGTTCTTATTCTGTGGTGGATCAGGCCGGAGTGGGTGATAGTAACTGTTTTGTGGTCACAAGCCCTTCACCAAGAGCTTCCTCTGGGATCCTCATAAGCTACAGGGTGGCTGGTGGTGGGATGTGTGTGGGGTGGAAGTGACAGAGGGATGGACGCATGGCAAGGTGGGTGAAGAGATGAGAGGAATGATGAGAGCCCAGTTCATTGGTTTCCAAGGTTAATGGGTGGGAGGTAGAGAGGCATGATGGAGGAATGATGGAGGCAGGGGAAGGGGGTGACAGAGTGAGGCCATCTGTAGTGCCAGCCTGGCCATCATCTGAAGCCCATAGGCAGCTTCCTGATCCTTCACTTAGTCCTGCTCCTTGTGGAGGGAATGTCACGTGTACCCAGAGGTAGGGGTGGGGCAATGTTAGTAGCACCTGGAGAACCATTGGCCTCTACCTGGGTGAGGGGTGGTTATGGCTCCCATGCTGGGTGGCCTGATAGCTATGGAACAGATCTCTCCTTAGCTACCACAGTCAGTGGCTGCTCTCCATCTAGGGTTAGGGCACCTGCTCAGCCATCAGGACACCCCATGCCAGGACAGAGGCCTACAATTCAGATGGCAGCACAGGGGTGAAGATGATCTCACCGTAGCCCTAGTTAAATGGCTGCCCTAGCATGCAGGACAGGATGAGCTGGGGAAAGATGTTCTCTGTGTTTTTCCACAGCCTATCCCGGCCTCTTCTTGTGTCTGATTAGACCAAGAGAGTACCAGGTTCCCTCTCATAGTCCCGGTTCTTTTTCTTTTACAGTCATGAGGCTTGAACTCAGTTCCTGGGTACTGTCCCTGAGCTCTTTTGCTCAAGGTTGATGCTCTACCATTTGAACCATAGTGCCATTTCCAGCTTTTCCTTTTCATGTGGATCTCTGATATGTCCAGTACTGTGCCTGCAGGGAGGCACTCACCCCACAGACAGAGCCACCTCTGCCGTGACTGTGACTGCCCACAAACCTCACACCCACTCCTTGCACAACCCTCGACTCAAGTTTTAGCTCCTCTTGGACTGGGTGTCCAGCCTACCCCTTCCTACACTCACAAAGGGTCTACAATTGTCTTCCCAGGGTCCTTTCTTCTACCAGCCCGAGTACAGACTGTGCACATCTTGACGATCACAGAGCTCAAAGCCAAAGGCTGAGGTGCAGAAGGGGGTGACCCAGTAGCTGCACAGGGCCCATGGATCATCCTGTGCATCCCCCAGCCTGTGACTTCCCCCACCCCCTTGGCAGGGAAGCTCCGTGCCCACATCCTGATCCCTGGTCCCCTCCAATTCCATTCTCCCTTGGATTTTGCAGACTGTCTACCATCAGGATCTAAAATTCTATTCATCACTTTCTGTCCTTATCACTGATTTGCTACTCTGCAGGATCTCCCCGTGCCTGGAGAGTGGGCATGTCATGTACTCTCTGTGGAGAAGTTGCCCCAGGAGAAGAAATATGCACTTCATGTGAGTGTTGGACAGGGCAGGAGGGCTCCCTAGGATCAGAAGCCACAGGAGGGGTGCAGATGGGGGAATGCTAGGGGCCCCAGGGGACAGTGGGAGTTAGGGCACAGTTGGTTCCTTCTGCAGGGTTGACACCGCTTCACAAACCCAACAGAATGAGGTTCACATTACAGATGTCAGAGACATTGCAGATTGCCAATGGGCGCAGGGGTCACTGTCACCCCCAGATGCTGGCTGCATGCTCGGATGCACATAGAGATGTTTTCAAGATCACATAATGAGGATGTTGCAGGGTGTAACCATTCTTTTCAGATGGCTTTCTACCTCTCTTGAGCTTCATCTCTATCTTTGGCTTTTCCTGGCAGTTAACTGGAAATGAGAGTTTCATGGACTTTCCTTTCTGGACTGGCTTCAAACAGAAGCTATGCACAGTTTTCAAACCATACCCTACTGAATAATGGAAGCTTGATCTGGTGCTTAACTGGGTTGCAATTTGGCTCCGTTTGCTATGCCTCACGGGAGGGGGCTCATCATTTGTAGACTAAGATCTCATGACCTTCAAAGCCAAATGCTACCTGAAAGTTCAGGGTCCCAGCCTATGTGTTGGGCCGGGTGAATACATTCTCTGTTATGCTGGGTCATCAACCCATGTTTTAAGCTGGAAGTAGGCAGTGCCACATTTGATAAGAACATCTGCCAGAGATTGTCACCTCATGAAAGCAGATTCTAAATTTGTATTCCATTTCCTGTGGTGGAGAAATCCCCTCCAAGTTAGACAGGCTCACATCCACCTACAGGTCATACTCCTAATGCACCCTTGAGTGTCCTCATGGTATTGGGATCTAAGTTTGTAGGGAATGCTGGTTTAGTCCATGAATTAGCTGGACATGTGATGACAAACGTGTTGTGGATTAATATGAGAACAATTTAAGAAGCCCTGGAGGAGCATCAACCTGACCCTCTGTGGTGCTATAAATCTGATAGGATGTTCCAGACTGAGAAACAATCACATGGCTTTGTGTTTGGCATCCAGACAAGTGAGTGCATGTCTTAGCTGTCAGCCAATACAGAGGAGGACATGAATAAGTGGGTGGAAAGCATCTGTCAGACCCCTGTCTGGGGGCAGGTGGAGAGAACATAGGAAGGTAGATACCATGGCTGTGGTGGGGCCAAAAAAAGGGTAAAAGAGGCAAAGGAACCAGGTACTGGTAGCTCAAGACTGTCATCCTAGCTACTCAGGAGTTTGAGATCTGAGGATCACAATTCAAAGCCAGCCCAGGACAGAAACTCCATGAGACTCTTATCTGCAATAAACTACTGAATGCAAGAAGCTCAAGCTCAGTGACAGCATCCAGGCCTAGCGTTCAAAACCCAGGACTGGCAGAAAAAAGTATCAAAGGACAAGAAGCTGGCCAAAAGTTAGAGGGACTCTATCTTGACAAACAATACAATGATAAGTTGCACTCAGAAGACTTGCACAAAATCTGGAAATGCGTGAGACCTATCTATGTATGTTTCCTGTTTGTCTAAATATATATGTTTATGCATTTATATATTAGTATAGAGAGACAGATCAATACATATGACTATACATATATACATAGCCAGAAACTTATGGGTGGGTGGTATACTGTGTGAGAGTTTGTGTTTGTGTTTTGTGGATGGCTATCTCTGTTTAAGAAAGATAGAAAATATGTAAATATCTTTAAAAAAAACTTGATAAAATATAGAGAGAACTAAGCTCTTGAGGGAATCGGAAATGACAAGATTATTCACAGGCACGTTTATCCTTATGGATACCTCAGCAAGTTTTAATTTTTTTCATTATTTTCTTTCTTTTTTTGAACCAGTGCTAAGGATTTCTCTCAGGGACCAGGTGCTGCCAATTACTAATTTTCTCATGGCTGCTACAAGAGGAACTGAGCCACAGTTCCACTTTTGCCTTATTTATTCGTGCTTAACTGAAGATAAAGATTTCTATCAGTGACTTTCTTTCAGGGGCTGGATTCTAACGAGGATCCCCAGACCTCAGCCTTCTCTATAGCTACAATTAACAATATTGGAACCCAGCACTGGGTTCCAATACACAGGGCAAGATATTGAGTGAATCTCTCAACTCCAATTAGCTATAATAAGCTACAAGTGAAAGACCAATACCTTTGAGGAAAAGATGCTGAGGGTTATCACACAGGCCCTATGAGTAAGCCCTAAACCCTGTACACATATGTGCATGCACACATTGGCAGATACACACACACATGCACACACACAATATCTCAGGCAATATTGTATTTTGAATTAATATCCAAAGATTGGACAACAGGATAGCAAGTAATAAAATCTGTTTTTCTTGTCTACATTGAGGGAAAGGGATAAGTCACAAGATCCAGAAGCGAAGAATTCAGAGGCAAATGCTGTGAGTGAATAACTCGTAAAAAGCACATTTCTTTTCTTTTCTTTTCTTTTGTTTTTTCTGCCATTCCTGGGGCTTGAACTCAGGGCCTGAGCACTGCTCTTGGCTTTTCCCAAGTCTAGCCCTCTGCCACTTGAGCCGCATTGCCATATGGATTTTTATATCTGTGTGATATTAAGGACTCAAACCTCGATCTTCATGGATGCTAGGCAAGCACTTTACCACTGGGCCAAACTCTAAACCCCGATAAAGTATTTATAAATAGTCATCATCATCATATCAAAATATCCTTTCTCCTACAAAGAATGAACACTTATCTATGTCTGTAAGACTTTTTTTATGTCACCAATGCTTCTGTGATTTTCCCACTTGCATTTTTACAGATGACAGCACAGATATTCATCAGGAAGAAAAATAGATTACGATACAGAAACCTAACAACGTCCTAGTAGATTGAAGTGAATAATATGTGCAAGATGGCCTGGGTGTTTCATCTATTTGTAGAGTGCTTGGCTACCACACAAAAAGACTCTGGTTTGATTCTGGAGTACTATATACATAGAAAACGCTGGAAGTGGTGCTGTGGCTTGGTGGGACAGCTATAGCCTAAAGAAAGCCTAAGAACAATGGTCAGGCTCTGAGGTCAAGTCCCAGGACTAGCAACGAAAATGTGCAAGAGTCAAAATGCAAGCTGAGAAGGCACTGTGAAGCAAAATGTCTTGTGAAGGGTAAGGGGAATAGTGACAGTTAAGTTTGGATCTTACCTAAGAAAGGCTCCTTGATCCTGAGACCAGGCTAGCACTTACGCCTAGTTAATGACTTGGGATTTGAACAAAATGTGTGCTGTTTACTACATCCATATGTGAGGTGGGAAGGGAGATTCAGCCTCCAGTATGTCTTTGGGGAGGTGTTCTGTGAGCAAGGAGCTTTGTTCATTGGGCCTTGAAAGATGACCCTACCCACCTCACAATGGAACAGAATATGGAACCCTGGTAACCAAGCCACTGCATGTGACAACCAGCTCAAGCCAGCTCCCTTGGCCTGTGGCTCAGGAGGAAGAAAGATGTTGCTGTGCTGTTGCCAACGGTCAGGAGGCTCGGATCTCAGGCATGAGAGATATGGATCTCTCACTTGCAGAAGTAGATTCTGGACCAGTGCCAAGCCAAAATTCCCGTATATCAGGCATTTCTCTAGGAAGAAAGCCAGGAAACTCCAGGGCAACTCAGATGAGGTATATTGAGAGGAAACCTATTTGAACCCATCATCCTGCCCACACACTACAACCTTCTTGTGTGCTTTCAAGTGACTATACTGAGATTAGAGTGTGTCATTTCCAATCTACTCTATTCCAATTCCTCAGTGTGAAGTGTGGTCCCATTCCTACGTTTGAAATATCCACTGTTTTGCCAACATAATGTGATGGTAAGTCAGCTCAGACTCTGAATGAGCCTTGTAACCTATGGATCCTGGAGGAAGGCCTGTTGGAGATGCTGCTGACAAAGCTGATCGCTGCCTACCAGAAAGGTGATCTCTTTTATGTGGGAAACTTCCTGCACAATTTCAAATAGTGGAGGACAATGTAGTAGTTGCTGGAAATTCTCTTGAAAAAGTGAGTGTTCCCCCCAAACCCAGGTTTGCTCACCCCTATTGGCCAAGCCTTGGAATACTTGGCTTCTCTCTGAGCTTGTTTGGTTCACGGGGGTGTTCACAGGGGAGCTAAGCATGATACAAGTGCACAAACTACTTCATTATGACTGGGACACCATGCCATTTCATTTCCCTCACAAGCTACTGGAGTCTCAACAGTGTGCTTACTGAGAAGTTGGATTTCAGGCATGAGTAAGTGGCTCCCAACTGCAGCCCTCACCTAGGTGACATCCTAGGAAATCCCATTTTCCAGTAAGAAATGAGGTGTCAATACTAATGGCGGAGGCCTGTGAAATACTGGCATCAGAGGAAAAGCTGGGGGCTGAATCACTTTTGAGACATCAGGGAGAGATTGTGATAGCTTTGCCTGTTAGAACCTGAAGCATTTACATTTTGGTGTGTGGTCCAGTGCTGCCACTTGAACCTGAACCCAGGTCTAACTACCATTCCTTTGGTGTTCAAAAATTAGCACTGTACCATTTGAGTCATAGGTCAAGTTCTGGCTTTTTGCTGCCTAATTGAAGACAAGTGCCTTTAGACTTTTACTGACTAGACTGGCTTTCCACTGTGATCTTCAGAGCTCAGCCTGCTGGGTGGCTAAGATTAGAGGAATGAGCATTTAGTTCTTTATTTAGAGCATTCACTTATTGATTTATTTAGAGCATTTACTTAGTTAATTTAAGGTGTGTTTACTTTGGACAGATGCATAGAGGCCTCTCTCAGAAGCTTCTGGAAGTGGGGTGTAAAAGTCATCCTGTTCTCGAGTGTCTCTTACCCCCCTCCCAGCACATAAGTGCACATCTCTGCAGGACAGCCGCAGCATTAGAGTCCTGCAAGAAAGCGGCTTTGGTAAAAGGCTCAGGATGGAGAGAGAGGGCTCTCACTTTCCTTGTACCGAATGTGCCCACAGCATCATGTGTTCCATCTATACGATGTGAATGGACTTCTACCCGAGTGATTTCTACGAGTTCAAGAACTGCCACACCCTGACACAACTCAAGCTCTATATGAGGCTCCACATGCCGGCTTTGGACCTGCTCTTCTAAACACATACTTTTTGACCAGCTGGAGGAATGTGCGACCAGTAAGACCAAGAAAAATTAGAAGTCCTGGTGTGGGTGCCTCAGAGCCTGTGAGTAGGAAGCCCATGTGGTCTAGATATTGGTTGGCCCTTACTTCTACAGAGCTTGGCAAAATGCCCTTTATGCGTGGTGTCAGCCAGGTAATGTCTGTCCTCTGAAAGGACTTGGGAATAAGCACTCATTAGAAAGACCCTACACCTCCTCAGTGTTCAGTCCATACTCCAGTTCTACAGGTTCCTCCATTAGATCCTCATGGAAGTTGAGTGACACTTCAACTTGCAGAGTCCACTCTGTCCACCCTGTACCTATTTCCATTCTTAGGTTTGGGTCATCGTGGAAGAGCTTATCCTGAACTCCGGATGAAAAACCCACCAATGGAGCTGGTGACTGATGGAGACTGAGAATCATCACTGCACTCCAGAAAGCATGGGCCTTCTGTAGAAATTACCAAACAGGTTTAGAGTCCTATGGATATAGCTTTTGCTCTGAACCCCATGTGTGACACAGTTGAACCTACAGATACTATGGAGGAAGAAAAAGAGCAGCCAGATTTCCTTCCGTTTCCTTTCACACTCCACCCAGAGTCAGTCCATCTGAGTCAGAGTAACACTCCACTTATTGTGCAAGCTGAAGGGGCACACGCTGGGCTCATGGAAAATGTCCCCATGGGAAGCAGCAAGTGTACTCTCAATACTGGATTCATTGGAGGAAAATGAATCCATCCTCACAGAATATCCAGACCCATCCATCTCACTAAAAGAGACTCAATCTCCATTCGACAAACCAGAATCCATCCCCCTCTTAACTCAGGAAGGACATTCTGTTTCTCATGAGGAAGGAGACCCTTCTGAGGACTCTGAAGTAGAATTACTGTCTGAAGGCAACTTGGAGGCCAGTCTGGATTTAGAGCTTCCCTGTCTCCTTCCTAAAAAGACATCTCTTTATCTTGCTCTCATGATTCTTGTCAAGTATTCATTGTATTTACTTTGCTAACTATTAAACTGTCATTGTTAATATTATGGTGTGCAGTTCTTCAGTGCTTATTATACTGTGTTTTATTTTCCACTTATAATGTGAGACCTCAGACACATAGGTCCTGGGTGGGCCAAAAACCAGACAGGTCTGGTCCCATAGAAGACAACCTTACTGGATATACAGGGAACTATGAAATGCATGGAATCACCAGGAATCCAGGCCAGGCCTGCATGGAAAGACAAGTCAGCTACCAAAGCTTAAGGACAGAGCAGGTGCCTGGAAATGTGTTTTGTCAATCGGGAGAAGTGCCAGAGTAACTGTAATATTATGTGGGACTCTGTTCTGTGAGTTCAAGTCTGTTTATATATCCATTGTGCTTTGTACAAATATTTAAGAAAATTAAAACTCCACAATAGCATCAAAAATCTACTTTGGCTTTGAATGTGGCCTAGTTGTAGAGTGCTCGCCTAGTATACAAGAAGACCTTGATTCAATTCCTCGGCACTGCATACACAGAAAAAGCAGATGGGGCACTGTGGCTCAGGTGTCAGAGTGCCACCCTTGAACAAATGTGGCCAAGGACAGTTCCTGGTCCCTCAGTTCAAGCCCCAGGACTAGCCAAACAAGAAATCATACCATTTTCCACACATTTGGAAATAAATCTGTTTTATCTAACCCTACTTCTTTTTTGCCAGTCCAGAGTCTGTGCCACCAAGCCAAACTACTGGCCCCCAACCTTACTATTTTTAATCATTTAATTTTTTTACATAATCATATTTCATGCTGTCTGTATTAATAGCATAAACAGTATGCTTAGTGTAATAATGTTAAAAGTAAAACATAAGAAATTAATAACTAAAATTCCTTTTTTATTATTTTTATAGCATTGCTACAATTTTATGAGAAAAATTACCTAGAATGTTTATTTTAGAGTTCAAGTAATCCATTTTGATAAATATATCAACCTACATCATTTATTTGAACACATTTTAAACTATTTTTTTCAGGAATGAAAATACATACATATTTGTTGTAAATGAAATTTATGACTTGGGGGGAAGGGAAAAAGAAAACGGGGAAGGGGCTAACAGTGTTTACAAGAAATGTACTCATTACATATGTAACAGCAATCTGTTTGTATATCACCTTGACAACAAATTTTTTGAAAAGTACAATGAGTTTAAATGTCTACTTTGGGCAGAATTTTTTTTTTGCCAGTACTGGGCTTAGACTCAGGACCTGAGCACGATCCTTGTTTTTGTTTTTGTTTATTCTTAAGGCGCAAGTTCTATCACATGTGCCACAGCACCACTTTTATCTTTTTTTATCTATGTTGTGCTGAGGAATTGAACTTGGGTCTTCATTCATGCTCGGCAAGAACTCTTCCACTAGGCTTAACTTATGGCCCCAGTGGGAAGGAAGTTTTCCATAAAATATGTAGGAAATATGTACACTAAGGAAAAGCCATCAAAAATAGAAGAAAAATTATATACTTAGATAACGACATGCCAGTATTATGGCAGTTCTCTGTAATTCTAGCTTCAAGAGTGGCCTATTTGGACCGGGAGTTGGCTGGCTGAAGTAAAGTGCTATCCTTGAGCAAGCCCTAGGGCAGTGCTCTGGCCATGAGTTGAAGCCATAGGACATGCAAAAAATAATAATTTAATGCCCATGACTGGTGGCTCACCCTGGTAATCCTAGCTACCCTGGAGGATCGAGGTTCAAAGACGGCCCAGGCATAAAAATCTGTGAGAATCTTATTTCCAAATAATCCAGAAAATTCAAAATGACAATGTGCCTCAAGTGGTAGAGCTCTTGCCTGGAGCTGAAGAGCTTAAGGTAAACATCCA